>NC_035439.2:5671416-6029750 GCF_002127325.2 Helianthus annuus
TACCACGAAATCGTCAGTGCCTTCTGGTAGAGCTAAGATTGGCGCGTTGCAAAGCTTATCTTTCAATATCTGAAACGCTTCATCCTGTTTGATTCCCCAATCAAACTTCTTATCCTTCTGCGTGAGGAGTGTCAACGGTTGAGCGATCTTTGAAAAGTTCTCGATGAACCTTCGATAATAGCCAGCCAATCCCAAGAATTGCCGAATCTCGGTTGGCGTCTTTGGCGTTTCCCAATCTTTGATCGCCTCGATCTTGGTGGGGTCCACGTGGATTCCATCTCCATTCACCACGTGCCCAAGGAATTGCACTTCTCTTAGCCAAAACTCACACTTAGAGAACTTGGCGTACAACTGTTCCTTCTTCACCAACTCTAGAATAGCTCTAAGATGTTGCTCGTGCTCAGCCTTCGTCTTAGAATAAATCAAGATGTCGTCGATGAATACAATCACGAACTTATCCAGGTATGGCTTACAAACTCGGTTCATCAAGTCCATGAACACAGCAGGTGCGTTTGTCAACCCAAACGGCATAACGAGGAACTCGTAGTGTCCATATCGAGTTCTGAAGGCTGTCTTCGGAATACTCTCTTCCTGTATCCGTAGTTGATGGTATCCAGATCGAAGATCGATCTTTGAATAGAAGCTTGAACCTTGAAGCTGGTCGAATAGGTCATCGATTCTTGGCAAAGGATACCTATTCTTGATCGTCAGTTTGTTCAATTCTCTGTAGTCAATGCACATACGGAAACTACCGTCCTTCTTCTTCACAAACAAAACTGGAGCTCCCCAAGGCGAGAAGCTTGGTCGGATAAAACCCTTGTCTAACAACTCTTGAAGTTGTGTCGGCAGCTCTTGCATCTCAGACGGAGCAAGTCTGTAGGGTGCCTTAGCCACAGGCGCGGCGCCTGGAACTAAGTCGATGCGAAACTCCATTTGCCTTTGAGGCGGCAAGCCAGGAAAGTCTTCTGGAAAGACTTCTGGGTATTCCCTCACGACAGGGATGTCTTCGATCTTCGGCCCAACAGCCTTTTTATCCATAATGCGTGCCAGAAAAGCAACACATCCTTTCTGCAGACACTTCCTTGCTTTCAGGCAGCTAATCATCCTTAACGGCGTCTCACGCTTCTCCCCATGAACAACAATGGTCTCACCATCATCGGTCGGGATACGAATTATCTTCTCGTGACAAACTATCTCTGCTTTGTTCTCGATAACCAATCCATCCCTACTACTACGTCGAAGCTTTCCAACTGGACTGGTAGTAGATCGAGAGCAAACTCACGCTCTCCCAATTCGATTACGCAACCTCGAATCACTTCGTTAGCTTCTACTAACTTCCCATTTGCCAATTCAATCGAGTATGGAATATCTAACTTACTAGCGGCTAAACCAAGCATGTTCTTAAATTCTAATGATACGAAGCTATAATCGGCACCAGTTTCACAGAAGATAGATGCGAAAGTTTTGGTTGTTAAAGAACGTACCAGTAATCATGCCTGGATCCTGGCATGTTTCACAAACTCCGATGCTGGGTGTTCTCTCTCGGTCTTGTTTCAACTCCGGGCATTCTCTCTTAAGATGTCCAATGTCCCCACAATGGAAGCATCCTAGCATTCGGCCATTTCCTTTCCTGCTTCCACCTTGAGCGTTGTTACGGTTTTCTCCTTGTTTGGGACTCTTCTTCCCACAACCATCCTTGTTATGCCTTTTCCTCCCGCACCTAGTCTTCCGACATCCACATTCATGGTGATATTTGCACCCAGCACGTCTTGCTTTAGTTTCTAAGCAAATCTTATCATTGGCCTGTCTGTTGTTAGGGCAATCTTTCTTGAAATGCCCTTTGTCTCCGCAGTCAAAACAACCTCGAATAGATCTTTGTTCATCATTATTTGTTCGGGTATCTTCGGTAAGCTTCCTTTTGTTCTTTCTAGATGACTCTACCTGAGTCCCCCTATCAGGGTTTGCAAGTTTTTCTAGTCTAATGGCTTCCGTAACGAGTGCCAAACCCATCTTGCTTGCAGCAATAGTTGTTGGTGGCGTAGATGCTGCCATTAAGCTCATGACTTCTGGTGCCAGTTCCCAAATGAACTGTCCCAATTTCCTCATTTCTGGTTCCGCTAAGTGGGGAATAACTCGTGCCAAGTCATGAAGTCTTTGCATGTATCCCAACATTTTTGGACCTTCCATCATCAGGCTCTGGAATTCCCCCTCCAACTTCTGGGTTTCCTCTTTGGAGCAATACTTCTCATGCATCATTCCCTTCAGTTCATCCCATGATAATGCATATGCTGCGGTTTCGCCCTTCATTTGAACCTGAAGGTACCACCATAGTCGAGCTTCATCTTGAAACAACCCAGAAACGTATAGGACTTGTTGTTCTGGCGTACAACCACTCATTCGAAAGATGGAATCCATACTTTCAATCCATTTCACAAAAGCTATGGCACCTCCAGTGCCGTCGAACTTCGGAGGCTTGTAGTTGAGGAAGTGCCAGTAGGGACAACCGTTATCTTCCGAGGTACCTTCGTTGCGCTCGGAGTGATGGGCCTCGTATTGTGCGATGACTGCAGCAATGATTTCCTGAAGTTCCGCCTCGTTGGTGGGTATGCGCATTTCGCGTCTTGGTGGCATCTTCTAAAAGATGTTTCACATAGGTTAGGTCGTAGCAGGTAAAATGTACGTATGTATTCAACAATATCAGCACATAACATCTCATGCTATCAATAAATCAGCCACATAACATCTCATGTCATAGAACATAAACCATAGATCAAACATCACAAGTGATGAGAATACTACGATTGCATTACCACAAATCGAGACCACAATGTAAAGCTTATATGTACATAACTGTATCATACAACAATAATGACTTAGTAGGGGACGACCCTAGGCAAGTCGTGTGATTTCTGGACATGTTAAGGAATCTCGGGTCTCTCCATTTTCAAATTCCAGAACTCCACCTTAAGCTTCTGAATTCCAGTCCTAGAACAACATTTCTTCTCAATCATTTCCTTGAGCTCGTCCCAGCTCAGTGCATAAGTAGCATCCGTGCTAAGGGCCTGAACATGATGGTCCCACCATGAGAGTGTGCCGTCTAGTAATGACCCCGAGGTAAAGGTATCACTCTGTTTGGGGCGAACAGTTAGTCTTTCGTAGAATGGAGTCAATCTTTTCGGGCCAACGAACAAATGCAATGGCGCTTCCTGTTCCGTCGAAGTTCTAAGGCTTGCAGTTCAGGAACTGCTTATAGGTGCGGTCAGCTGGGGATTATTTCCAATAGTGCCATTGCTGTGCTAAAAGCGGAGAGCTTCATGTCGTGCAATTGCCTGTGAGTTGCGTTTTTGCAGCTCGGCTCCTATCCTTGGTAACATACTGGCGTTTGTGTCACGCCTGGGTGGCATTCTCTTTTGCCGGAATGGCATGAAGTGGGTTAGACAACTTTCCAATTGTCTATGAGATACATAGCATCGTAAGCCATCATGTACTCACCCAATTTTACACATAAATATACTCAATGAATGGGTGGGGAAATAAATGTTCTGAGCCTTCTCATAGGCTTGCCAATGGCTTGTTGCTTGAAATAGAATGAACTCGAGGCTTCACCGCCTTGGTCATTCGTGTTCGAGTTATTTCCTGCTACATTGGTTGTCATTAACTTGACCCGCAGAGTCAACCAGGATTTCTGTGCACTACAAGTCGTTATTACGTGGGCCCCCGTAATAATAAATTGTCTTGCACAGTTACCCCACATTTTCTCTCGTCCAAGCAGATGATCAATCAAGGAGCGACAGCAGGTGCATTGGCATGAACAAGGTCATGCTCTAATGCGGGGTCAAGAGCAATGCCTGGCTCAGGGCCACAGCTGGCTCTGGATCAACAAACTCTATCTCAAAATCAGCTGGATCAACCATCACAGGGGGTTACAGGATCCTCCAAGGGCTGGCCTAAGTGTATGAACTCAAGGTCATGGTCTGGATCAACACCAGGTGGAAGAACAAGATCACCCTCAATACTGTGATCAAACTCAAGCTGTGTGCGGGAACCGGTGCAGCTGATGATGCCGTATCAGGGTCGGCGTCGAGTGAATGGTGCTGCACTCCCTATATATGCGAAAATGCGGATGTCAGAAATTCAAATGAGTCTGGGACAGGGGAATGGGCATAAGTTTCCCCTGCAGGAGCGTCCGCAAGCAGTAGGTTAATTCCAGCAGCAATAGGGCCTCGCCCTCAAATGGGTCCTCTTTCTAGTAGATCGTTATCGTCGTCAGAGGCCACGTCAGGGGGGCATATCAACAATAGGGTAAGCGGCAAGGGGCACAGGAACAGGGATCACCGCGAATGGCAAATTCCCAACAAGATGGCCATCAGTAGGCTCTGCTACGACATTCAGGCAGCGCAAAAGGGCTGAGAGTCGTCATCGTCTATGCCGGTAGTATCGGAAATGTACACCTCGTGCTCCGCTGCAACTATGTCGTCTGATACTATGGCCATGGGATTCGTAGTGTCCATCCTTCTAGTACATGGTGAAAGCATGACGTTTGTAACACAAACACATATACGTATAATAATCAATCATATATTCATGTAAACATGTAAGTCAACAATAAACAATCAAATAATTCTCCTAGTCCCACTAGCCTCCCAGTCTCCTAGACTGACATTCCTAGTCCCACTAGCCAAATTCTTCCCAGTCTCTAAGTCTGCTCTATCATCCACCTCGACCTCTTAGATCGAGCCTCGGCCTCCAAGACCGAGCCTCAGCCTCCAAGACTGAGCCTAAAACAACAAACATCTACCTCGATCTCTAAGATCGAGCCTCGGCCTCCAAGACCGAGCCTCAGCCTTCAGGACTAAGCCTAATAATGAATAAATGAAATGTGCTCAACATTTGTTTGTAAAACGTTTTGGATCTGGACTTAAGTGGTATGCAGATAATGTTTTCGTGAGAGCCCTAGTGATCATAGTCTAGACTCGAGAAGGAATCCTAGTTCGCTATGATCAGAGCTCTGATACCAAGCTGTCACACCCTGGCTTTGCGGAAGCGTGGTTATTTGGTGTGACTTCTTAATACCATAGCTTAATCATAACAAAGCTATATGAATTTAAAATATGCAAGATCATCCATTAAAATAAAAATACCAAAACATTGTCTTACGGGATAACACCCTAACAACCAAGAACTTGTTCAAACATTACATCACAAACTTAACATAAACATGATTCAAGGACTGTGACTTGTCCAGGAAAGAGCCACATTCCCTGAACCCTGGATGACCCTGGTGACTTATGCAGCGGAAAACAAGCCATACCGCGCCAGATCGTTAATTCCCTGAAATACATGTAAGTTGAAAAAAAAATCAACAATAATGTTGAGCGAGTTCATGCGAAAGTGAGTATATAAACCTTTATCTTTGTCAAAAACCTGGTATGTAGCAAATAAGGAAAAAGAGATCACCAATGGTTTGCAAGGCCATTGATATGTGTGAAGTGCAAGTAGGGATGACTCAAACCTAGCGGATTTATGCGTCGGGCACTAAGTCACCCCGAGGTCCGTTCAGCTGGACCTGGGGCTGGGCTCGCTACACCCAGATAGATCTACCGCTCCTGTCCCTCGGTCCTACTACGAGGATTAATGGCCTCAAGTTGCGCCTACCCACTCACATGATCTAAGTAGTAACCCTCCTTACGCTAACCATACCATGTATCAAGTATTCATAATCATAGTAACATGTATTTCACCCCCGCAGTTTATAAAACTGAAAACAGTTAAGAGAAAAGGGGGACATGAACTCACAGTGAGTGCGTCACAATACCAAGTAATCCAAATATCCAACTGCTGCGCAACGACCTACATGTGCTAATTCTATTAGACGGATGGCCGTGCCTTAGCTTTATAGTTTACATTTTCGGGAAACGGTTAGACAACCATTCCGTGTATATACTTGGTAGAAAATCTCCTTCCCAAGGATGGGGGAATTAATACATGCGTTTATAATATTAAGTCTCACTTAATATATTTTATTTCTCATTCCAAAATACAATTATTTTTCTCAAAAATAATATACTTTCCCTTCGTATAATACTTTCCAAAATAATACGTTGACAATATCCGCATTTGTGAATATTTCCGGATAAAGCGTAAGTTACGTTTTGGCGATTATGTGGTAATAGTAATTACCGTTGTAACTTATATGTTTGTCGTATAAGCGTTGGTATTATTTTGGGTTCGACAAAGTTAGTAAATATTATTTTTACTCTAAAAATAATATTTATACATTTTCACAAAATAATCATAAACAGTGTTGTGAAAAATATATTTACCGAATATATATTTATCACGTTTATTTTTGTGAAAACCCCACCTCCGAATATTTGTAAATAAAGTTATGGCGAAATATATTTGAAAATATGTCAAAAGTAGTCTAACACTTGTAAATAATTCTAAGTGTTAGATTTTAGAAAATTTCGCCAGAGTTTCCCCTGTAACTGGAGGTGGCCACGCTTTTAAGCGTATCATTTTCTTTTACAAAATCATTTCAACACTTCTTTAAATCAACCAATCAATTTCCAACACATTAAACAAGTTTCAATACTTCAAACTTGTAGACTAGTATGTAAAATCGCATTATTACATGAACTTGTAATTTCTCCGAAAGTCATAATGTAGATCACCTTATATTTAGTGGATCTATGTAATAAACAATTTAGTCTTGTAAAAACCCCGTTTTTAGAACAAATCACTCTTTACAACTTCCCGACAATTTTTGTAAAAATTGTTATTTTGTCGGATCTTTCGTTTAACAAGTGTTTATACACTTGTAGTTTATAAAAATCATCTTTATTAACATGTCATCCAACTTATATAAAACATGATTTTTTTCGACACCCGGTTCTACGAATATACCACTTGTACATACGTAGATCGGCTCGTTTTAAATACTATTTTTCATGTCAAAACACTTTTACACAAGTTCATGCTTCTCGTGTGGTGGAGTTTCACCTTTTAACCCTTGTACCATTAGAAACAAGCTTATGTCAAGATTCGGGATCTTAACAAAGTCGGGTTAAACGATGATAAGAGCCACCACATCGTAGATCGGGTCTCTACAACCAACATATTCGAATACTACGACTTTTACACGCGTTATAAGCTTTTAACCAACAATATTCGAGTTTTAGTAGACTTTTTAGATTCAAAAGATGGGTTACCGACTTTTAACCGTTAAAAATCCTTTTAACCACTTTAGATACGATCAAGAACAAGTTTTAAATGTTATACCTCTAGCTCGGGGCTAGGGAAGATCTTTGGCGAAAATGGCGTGGATAAAAGCAAATGAACGAGGTCCTTCAACTTCCGCTTGCTTCAAGCTTCCTCGTACGTGATCCCCGACACTTGTGTGAGCTTGGAATGGCAAGACAAGAACCGAAACTATGATGGATGGGGGTGGATGGTCACGGCCGAGAGGAGAGGAGGGCAAGAGAGAGAGTGAGTTGGTGGTTAAATGTGTGTGTAATCTTGTGTGTTATGTGGTGATTTTATAGACAAAAATCATGCTCCTTCGTCCAACGGTTATATGTCGTCTAGATATCCACGTAATCTAATATAATAATCAAAAGGTGTACCCTTAGTTACAAAGGGACCAAACCGGCCCAAAGGGGGTGGGGTCACCCGGTTGGATCTCGATCGTTCAGTTAGAGTTCAGTTAAGTTAAGTTGGTTAAGTTTAGAGATTAACCCCGTTAGTTGTTAGACGCGTTATAAAGCGGGTGTTAGGGTAATCAGGGACCCTAACTGGCTCAGAAAAAGACTAATCAATATTTTTATGTTCCGGGTATAGTCCGGTTGTTCGGTCGGATAGTAATCCGTTAAAGTGCTTAAGTAATCCTTTAAGCGTCGTAATTAATATTTTTAGCGACACAATTTATTCTGCAAAGTGTCAGGAATATTTTCTCATGTTTTGGCACTTTATTAATTAGCTAGAAGCTAGTGTGTTGATAAAAGTGCTGTGTTTCGTGCTTAGAGTACGTTTTAGGCACATCCAATCTCTGTATCTTATTCCTAGTGACGCAATTATACAACCCTTGTATCCCTACACACTCTATGGGTGTAGTAGAATATTTCTGGCTCATTCAGGCCTTTAGAGGCAGTGTCTGCCTGATGCTGGCTATATCAGCATGTCAAATAGGTTATCCGTTCAAATGCTACTGTGCTTTTGTGCATCATGTTTGTCACTAGAGTTCAGTAAGTAAATAATGTAGTGACGGAAAAATCAAGTATGATGCAGATATGTGCAAGTATCAAAAATCAAGTAGCAGTTTATCAGAAATCTCAGTTAAGCACAGAAATTAGGCAATAATTAATAGTTAATTAAGTCGTACGGATACCTGGTTTTGTGAGGGTTGTCACAACTTGTCTGCAGGATTTTAGGCCAAGGAATCCTGGAGTTTTAAATTATTTTTATAGTTTTCAGCTGGGTTTTGAGCATAGATAATTTAAAACAGAGTTATACGACTAACTTTAAACAAGATTTCTTAGCCAATAATCTTACAAACTTATCATTAAAGGTTGGGATTATGGAGTTCCCAAGCTTCTATGGAGGAAATGTTTAAAAAAAAAATTGGAAGAAGAGGTAATGAATAAAAGTGCAAAGGACAAGAGGGTTCTTGGGAACCTTCTTTTAGACTTACCTAGGATGGTATGTGTGAAGATCCCAGGAATCTCTGTCTTTTGAAGTGGTAAAAAATGAGCAGGAATCAGGCTGCATTTAAAGAAAACGACAGTGCACTGGACACGGCCCCGTGTTGGTTGGACACGGCCCCGTGTGCAGATGAAATCCTGACACATTTTGTCCGTATTCTGACGAAATCTACAGAGAATCTTTTAGGTGAGCACGGGGGCGTGTTGACCTGGACACGGCCCCGTGTCTGGAAGCTGTCTTATGGAGATTCCTTACTTCTAAGGGTTTTATTGATATCCGGTGGTTCCTTACTGGTTAGGACAACCCCAAAGTGCCTGAGATACCTTAATTGTCCTAGACTAAGGCGAGAACGCAAGAGGTTGTCGGTGAGGGTAATTCCTATTTTCATTCTAGGTGGACAAGTCCAACCCTTTTCCGGGCTCTCGTTAAAGAAGGTGTATGCCGAATCACTCAGGTCTATGTATGCATCGAACGAAGTCGATGGAGAGTCCTTCATGGCACAATCGGCACAGGGACGACTATCGTCCAAGTCTTCGCTAGGTATGAAGGTATTTTTGGAAGCAACGAGATTGTCGGAATACGATCCCAACATTTCTTCATGGTCAGTGTCTTGGGGTGGATAAATAAAATCCTTCCTAAGCTCTTTTGACCAATTTAAGATTAGCTCTTCTAGTTGAAATAACTCGTCAAGGAGCATTTCTCCTATAATATCTGGCTGGGCGCATTCGAGGGAGAGATAGTGATTATTTTTACTTTCGCCCCTCTTAAGGTTATAAGGAATCGGTGGGTCTATGTAGTGGGGCCTATAATTTAGAAAGTAACATTTTACTTCTTTATGTTCGCCTCCACATAATTGACACCACGTACCATAAGAGTGCCGAAAGTAAAAAGAATTACTATCACTCATGTTTATGTCAGAATTTACCAACCGCCGGGATCTAACGGCTCTGTTTTCAGTAAGTGAATCTTGGGCACGGGGGCGTGTTGAGTGAGCACGGCCCCGTGTTCAGCTTACTGTCTGACTTAAAACAAGATTGCCAGTTCCAATTATTGAGCACGGGGGCGTGTTCAGCGGGCACGACCCGTGCTGAGCTCTGACGAAGCTGAAAAACTAAGAAAATCCTAAAAAATTAAAAAGAAAAATAAAAAGGTGGTTAGGCCGTTGATTCCTAACTTTCTTAAAATCCTTGTGTCCCTGGCAACGGCGCCAAAAACTTGATGCGTGTCGGTGTGTATATATTTTAGATATATATTTAAGCCCTTTTTACACTTTTAGCCAAGTTTTAAATTTATAAAACACGATATTTACTAACACTAGACACACATATGGGCAAGTGCACCCATCATGGACGTAGTATAGTGTTGGTAAGATACCGAGGTCGTCCAAGGACACAAGAGCTTTTAGTACCGGTTTATCCTCAACGTCTAACCAAGTCAAAAAGTTAGAAAAGATTTTTAAACTAAGAAAATAAAAACTAACTAAATGCTGAATAATAAAATAAAAATAAAAACAGATGGACAAGATGAATCACTTGGATCCGACTCGTGTATTAGTATAACCTTTTATTATTTTCGCACTTTTGCACTTGTTTAAGAGATTATCTTAGTAGTTTGAGTCAGCAAGGATACAATCCTAAAGGGTCGGATTATTGAAAGATAATGAATTAAGTTATTAATGCAAATTATGGTAGGCCCCGCTTTTGGCGGTGACGTTACCCTCGACTAAGTAGTCTGAGTCAGCAGGGATACAGTCCTAAATAGCCGGGTTATAGTATTAGTAGTAGTTAACTTATGAGGGGGTCAAAGAGTTTGGATCCCCGCCATCCAATACCTATGGGCATTGAAGGAGATCCTACTAAAATTGACCCAGGTCCCTTGCAGGACCTCTAAACGCTGAACAAGGGCAAGACCCTTACCAAACCGTTCCCTTAACCCCCGACCAGGTAGCCAACATACCTCCATATAGACTGTGGAGATATGAATGGTGAAAATCTTTTATTTTATATAGACAGTAAAATAATGCCAAGACACCACGGACAAACGATAAGGAAAGATCACCTTCAACATAAGTAACTAGTTATTAAAGTCATTAATACAAAACCAAATAAAAACTGCAAAAGATTAAAAATAAAAAGTATTATACTAAACACTTGTCTTCACAAAGTGATGTAAGAGACTTAGGCAAACATGGCCTTGATTGTCAAGAACTCTTACGATCAATCTTGGATCCCGAGACGACTCACACACTCTATGATGGACAATGGATGATGGTGGTGGATGATGGTGTTGTGATGGTGGTGGGTGGTGGATGAAGTGTGAGAGAGGTGGTGTGCCAAGGGATGAGTTGCAATGAAGCCAAGCACTCCTATTTATAGGCTGAACAGAAGGCCGGGCACGGCCCCGTGTCCGCTGGACACGGCCCCGTGCCTGTCTTTCACTCTCTCTCTTCATTAATTGTAATTCGCAATTACAATTAATGCGCCTGCTGTACTTTCGCCATGCCCCCGTGTTCACTGGGCACGGCCCCGTGGTGGGCAATAGAAGCTTCTATAAGTTTGTCTTTTCTGCTGCTTCTTGGGCACGGCCCCGTGCTTGCTGAGCACGGGGCGTGTTCAGTCTTCTGTCGTCTCTATTTTGCTTGGGAGGTTGCTGTTGAGGGGTCGGGCAATCCACTTATGTTCCTTTTCTTGTATTTATGTTAGATTTAGCTGTCTTTTTGCTTCTTTTGTGAATTTGAGCTCATTTAATCCTGAAAATACAAAAGGAAGACAAAAACACTCTTTTTCCAACATTAGTACTTAAAAAGGGTTAGTTTTATGCCTCATTTGATGTAATTTATATGTTGCATTTTACACACATCACCTGGCCGATCGGCCAGCCCTTTCCTCTTTGGGAAGCCTATAAATAGGGCTGTCATTGTCATTCTTTACCACTTTTGGAAAGCTCTGACCGACCAGCTCGTGCTCCCCTCCTTTTCTCAGATTTCTTCCGATTCCGGTAAGTTTTCATCCTAAATCTTGTACTTTCTTGATCAATACACACTACTACCCCTTTCTATCTTTCGAATCTTGATTTCTAACCATGAAATCATCAAGATCTAAGCATTCTAGGATAATGTCATCATGGTGTTCTCCAAAAACATCATGTTTTGGCCTCATTCCACCATGAATAGCTTGGATCTAACCGATTTCCACATAAACAAGCTAAGATCTACCAAAGATCTAAACATTTACATGGTGTGAAGGATTGAAAGAAGGATTTCCAACTTTCTTTCAACTCTTTTACACTCAATGCCTTCAAACCGGTAGAAACGGAGCTTGAACCAACATACTAACCATTCTAACGGTTGTGTGGTTCAAGA
The DNA here is from genome assembly GCF_002127325.2 of Helianthus annuus. Classification (NCBI taxonomy): domain Eukaryota; kingdom Viridiplantae; phylum Streptophyta; class Magnoliopsida; order Asterales; family Asteraceae; genus Helianthus; species Helianthus annuus. Next base: position 5,683,478 of record NC_035439.2, read on the forward strand.
TTCGGATTCTAACTACGAGGTTCACCAACTTCGGGTCAAACATTAAACTATCGTTTCGAACCGTTCACTGGTCGGATTTGGGTGATTCCTGTCCGAGCAGGGAAAACAAGTAAGGACGAAAGTGTTATGGTTCAGCTCGTTGTCGAACTACCTCGATATAACGTCAAATAATCAGAACAGCCAAGTGTTAGACGAATAGGCCGACCAGGTCAGGATGTTGGCCGAACGGTTAGGCTGTTCGAACGAGCAGCCCAACCGATCGGACATACCAGCCGATCGACCAGGCCAGCCGATCGGCTAGCATGTGACCCCACACTTTGACAATTTCATGAAGTATAGTATTGAACGAGATGATGTTCGATCGAACAACTGTTTGTCAACATTACTCCTCGGATCATGAGATACTATGCTTCAACACTTATCGATTTTCAATTCGTTCGACGTATTGGAATGCCATTCGATCGAGCATGCTGTTCGATCGAGCATGCTGTTCGATCGAGTGACATCCTGCTGAGGACTACTACTAAAGTTCCTAACCGATCGGTTATGCCGGCTGATCGAATATGTTGTTCGATCGATCGACCTGAAAGGTAAGAACACTTCAGTGTTCTCAAATGCTACAACAAAAACTTCAAAAGTTCAAATCCTCACACACAAACACATCCTATTCAAAGGAAGAAACAATCCACTCGAACAGACCAGCCGATCGGGCCAACCGACCGATCGAACGGACTGTCCGAACGGACAGGTTCTCCGAACGAACAACACGTCCGATCGAACCTACTGTTCGATCGACCAGGCTGTTCGACCCATCTACCCTTGTTCCATTTTACGTGTTATTCATTGTTATGCTATCGAACTGTTCAGGCTAACCCTACTCTCAAGCGCTCCATTCAATCCACAAATCAATCGCTGTGAGTATACTCGATCCCTTTTTGCTTTTAGCACTTTTGGGTGTTACATACGTTACTTATATCAAAACATAATCGATCACATCACTCAAACTATTTGAATGCTAACCAATATGCATGTATTATGTGACTAAATGAATGCTTGTTGATTGTGTTTACACGTGGAATGCTGTCTACCTGCCTTAACGACGTAGTACTATAGTTTGGACTCAGCACCCGTTCACACGGGGGTTGTTAAGGACAATTACTTGCATGGATTACGGTGGTAATCATGTACTGCGAACCGTCTCGGACGGTCAACCCAGAGTCACTGGTATCGATAGGTCCATGTCGATAATTAACATGCTTCGTTTTCCTCTGTGTACGTGCTGGTTATGCGTAAACTATTCGAACTCTATATGCTATTATTAAACTTGTATGCTCACCTTTACATTATATGTATTGACTTTATCTTAACGTATGTGACAGGTGTTTAAGGTGTTTATCTTCTAGGAAGGCGAGCTAGGAATAAGCATCTAGAGCATAGTTGTCTGTAGATCTTGTCAGGCCGGGTCTCTAGAAGCAATTGAACAATATTTATATGTCTTATTTAAATCTGAGTTGCCGGAACAGAATATTTGACTAGTTGTTATCTGTAATACTTTGTTTGTTATTTGGGACACGATATGGGACGTGTTATTTAAACTGAATAGTGATAATAATTGTTATGGAAACTTCTGGACAATCTGTTTCGCTCAATGCCATGCCCCGATGATTCCGCCATCGGTTGGGGTGTGACAGATTGGTATCGGAGCGAAACAGTGGTTCGTGAATTTCCTCAGGTGTTACCTGATGATCTTCCCGGACTACCGCTAAGTCGTGATATCGACTTTCGTGTCGACCTTATTCCTGGAGCTAACCCTGTTGCCAAAGCCCCTTATCTACTCGCGCCATCCGAAATGAGGGAACTCTCGACCCAACTCCAGGAGTTACTTTAAAAAGGCTTCATTCGCCCGAGCACCTCTCCATGGGGCGCGCTAGTCCTTTTCGTTAAAAAGAAGGATGGGTCGTTCAGGATGTGCATCGACTATCGGGAGTTGAATAAGCTAACCATCAAGAACCGTTACCCTTTGCCCCGAATCGATGACTTATTTGATCAGCTGCAAGGTGCCAAGTGTTTCTCGAAGATCGATCTACGTTCAGGCTATCATCAGTTGCGCATACAAGAGGAAGAGATACCCAAAACAGCCTTTCGCCCTCGGTACGACCATTATGAGTTCGTTGTTATGCCTTTTGGTCTAACCGACGCACCCGCGGTTTTTATGGATCTGATGAATCGCGTGTGTAAGCCTTATCTCGACCGTTTCGTCATCGTGTTCATCGACGATGTCTTGATTTATTCCAAATCGAAAGCCGAACACGCGCAACATCTACGTTTGGTTCTCGAACTACTCCAGGGGAATCAACTCTATGCCAAGTTCTCCAAGTGTGAATTCTGGCTGGAGGAGGTTCAGTTTCTGGGTCACATCGTGAATAGTCAGGGTATCCATGTCAATCCCGCGAAGATTGAAGCAGTCAAAAGCTGGATTATTCCAAAGAACCCGTCTGAAGTTCGTTCTTTTCTCGGACTAGCGGGCTATTATCGACGATTCATTGAAGGATTCTCTAAGATCGCTGTGCCGCTTACCGCTCTAACCCATAAGGACAGGTCTTTTGTTTGGGGAACCGAACAAGAATCTGCTTTTCAAATCCTTAAGCGCAAGCTCTGCAATGCTCCCGTTCTCACGTTGCCGGACGGAAACAACGATTTCATTGTCTACTGTGATGCTTCCAACCTTGGTCTTGGTTGTGTCCTCATGCAACGAGACAAGGTTATAGCATACGCATCTCGTCACCTCAAACCCCACAAGAAGAACTATACAACCCATGACCTCGAGCTGGGCGTGGTTATTTCTCATTGAAGATTTGGCGACACTACCTGTATGGTACCAAGTGTACGATCCTCCGCGATCGCAGGAGTTTACAACACATCTTTAATCAGAAAGAACTTAACATGCGTCAACGCCGATGGGTAGAACTTCTTAACGATTACGACTGTGAGATTCGTTATCACCCGGGCAAGGCAAATGTTGTAGCCGACGCACTCAGCAGACGGAGTTATTTGCTCAGTATTCGCAATACCCAAGCCCAGCACAATCTCGAAGCTCTCATCCGCGAAGCCCAGCATGCTTGTTTTAATGAACGCACCTTGAAGAAGGAGAGAATCTATCACGATGGAGCTCAGCTTGTAAGCAAAGAAGATGGAATTTTCTATTATCTAGACCGAATTTGGATCCCTAAGCGGACCGATTTGCGAAAGATTATTATGAACGAAGCCCACAAGTCCCGATACTCTATTCATCCCGGTGTCGATAAAATGTACCAGGATCTTCGTTACAAGTACTGGTGGCCGGGTATGAAACGGGATATCGCTCTCTATGTTGGAAGTTGCCTGACTTGTGCAAGAGTTAAGGCTGGACATCAACGACCCTGCGGCTTACTCGAACAACCTCCAATCCCCATATGGAAGTGGGAGAGTATAGCTATGGACTTTATAACCAAACTTCCGCCCATACCATCAGGTCATGACAGCATTTGGGTTATAGTGGATCGTCTGACCAAATCAGCCCACTTTTTGCCAATACGGGAAGACTACAAGGTAGAACGACTAGCCCGAATCTACACCGACGAGATCATTTGTAATCATGGTACGCCTCGTGACATCATTTCAGACCGTGACGCTCGGTTTACTTCACGATTGTGGGAAACGTTTCAAGCGGCTCTTGGTACGTCGCTTAACCTGAGTACTGCATTCCATCCTCAAACCGAAGGACAGACTGAGAGAATGATCCGTACTCTTGAAGACATGCTCCGTGCGTGTGTCATAGACTTCGGTGGTAGTTGGAACAAATACCTACCGTTGGTCGAATTCTCGTACAACAACAGCTATCATGCCAACATACAAATGGCACCATTCGAGGCTTTATATGGAAGAAGATGTCGTTCGCCTATTGTGTGGCACGAGATCGGTCATTCGCAATTAACCGGTCCCGAGCTACTACAAGAAATGACTGACAAAATCCTCCAGATTTGACACAATTTGGCAAAGGCCAGGGATAGACAGAAAAGTTACGCCGATAGAAGACGCAAGCCCCTTGAATTTGACGTTGGCGACTACGTACTCCTAAAGGTATCACCTTGGAAGGGTGTAGTCAGATTCGGTAAGAAAGGGAAGCTAGCGCTTCGATATGTTGGACCTTTTAAGATTCTGGAAAGGATCGGAAAAGTCGCCTACAAACTCGAACTACCGGTGGAACTCAGTAACGTCAACCCGATTTTCCATGTGCCAAACCTCCGAAAATGCCTAGCTGACCATGATTTGATTGTACCCCTCGACGATCTTCAGGTCAACGAAACGCTACACTTCGTGGAAAAGCCTGTCGAAATCATTGATCGCCAAACCAAGCAACTCAGGCGCTCGCGCATCCCTATCGTGAAAGTCCGATGGGAAGGCAAACGAGGCGCGGAGTTCACTTGGGAACTCGAAAGCGACATGAAGGCCAAGTACCCGCAGTTATTCTAATGAAGATCTGAAGCATCAAATTGGTAATTCACGGTGCTGTGCAGCTTCAAGCCTAATTTCGGGACGAAATTCCCTAAACAAGGGGAGGCTGTAACACCCCGTGTTTTCGAATGTCAAAGTCAAAGTCCAAGTCAACTTTGACTTTCTTTGACTGTAAATAGTCTATCTTATGTTTTATTTGTATTATGTGGAGTAAGTGTTGTACTCAAGAAGGAATCGAAGTAATCGAATGTTTGATCGACGCGAACCGATTTACGACTGTGAATAGTAGGAAGTAACAATGCGATAAAGCTAACTAATCTGTAATCAAACTGATCTAACAATCATCAAACTCGAAACTCGAACTATGTGAACTTGGTATTATATTACTTGTGTGTGTGCTTTATGTGTTACCTGTGCGTGCTTACTTTATGTTTTGTGTGGTATTCAATCAAATCAATCGAAACTCGAATCGAAACTCGAAATTCAACCCGAACGCAATCGAAATCGAATTATGAGGAATGGTAACGTAAGGATAGGATGTAATATAGATGATTGTATGTTAGATATAGTAGTTGGGACTGAAAGTAATTTGAATAGGAAACTCTATCGTACACGTATCGCCTTCAATCGAAATCGAAAGGTCGAAAATCGTCGCGCCGAACACTCGAAACAGGCAGTTGATCGATCAGGCTGTCAGCCGATCGAACAGCCCAGCCGAACAGACGGACTGTCCGATCAAGCAGGCTGTCCGATCGGGATGCCTGGCCGATCGGCCAGCCCTTTTCTCTTTGGGAAGCCTATAAATAGGGCTGTCATTGTCATTCTTTACCACTTTTGGAAAGCTCTGACCGACCAGCTCGTGCTCACCTCCTTTTCTCAGATTTCTTCTGATTCCGGTAAGTTTTCATCCTAAATCTTGTACTTTCTTGATCAATACACACTACTACCCCTTTCTATCTTTCGAATCTTGATTTCTAACCATGAAATCATCAAGATCTAAGCATTCTAGGATGATGTCATCATGGTGTTCTCCAAGAACATCATGTTTTGGCCTCATTCCACCATGAATAGCTTAGATCTAACCGATTTCCACATAAACAAGCTAAGATCTACCAAAGATCTAAACATTTACATGGTGTGAAGGATTGAAAGAAGGATTTCCAACTTTCTTTCAACTCTTTTACACTCAATGCCTTCAAACCGGTAGAAACAGAGCTTGAACCAACATACTAACCATTCTAACGGTTGTGTGGTTCAAGATTCGGATTCTAACTACGAGGTTCACCGACTTCGGGTCAAACATTAAACTATCGTTCCGAACCGTTCACTGGTCGGATTTGGGTGATTCCTGTCCGAGCAGGGAAAACAAGTAAGGACGAAAGTGTTATGGTTCAGCTCGTTGTCAAACTACCTCGATATAACGTCAAATAACCAGAACAACCAAGTGTTAGACGAACAGGCCGACCAGGTCAGGATGCTGGCCGGACGGTTAGGCTGTTCGAACGAGCAGCCCAACCGATTGGAAATACCAGCCGATCGACCAGGCCAGCCGATCGGCTAGCATGTGACCCCACATTTTGACAATTTCATGAAGTATAGTATTGAACGAGATGATGTTCGATCGAATAGCTGTTTGTCAACATTACTCCTCGGATCTTGAGATACTATGCTTCAACACTTATCGATTTTCAATTCGTTCGACGTATTGGAATGCCATTCGATCGAGCATGCTGTTCGATCGAGCATGCTGTTCGATCGAGTGACATCCTGCTGAGGACTACTACTGAAGTTCCTAACCGATCGGTTATGCCGGCCGATCGAACATGCTGTTCGATCGATCGACCTGAAAGGTAAGAACACTTTAGTGTTCTCAAATGCTATAACAAAAACTTCGAAAGTTCAAATCCTCACACATAAACACATCCTATTCAAAGGAAGAAACAATCCACTCGAACAGACCAGCTGATCGGGCCAACCGACCGATCGAACGGACTGTCCGAACGGACAGGTTCTCCGAAAGAACAACCCGTCCGATCGAACCTACTGTTCGATCGACCAGGTTGTTTGACCCATCAACCCTTGTTCCATTTTACGTGTTATTCATCGTTATGCTATCGAACTATTCAGGCTAACCCTACTCTCAAGCGCTCCCTTCAATCCACAAATCAATCGCTGTGAGTATACTCGATCCCTTTTTGCTTTTATCACTTTTGGGTGTTACATACGTTACTTATATCAAAACACAATCGATCACATCACTCAAACTATTTGAACGCTAACCAATATGCATGTATTACGTGACTAAATGAATGCTTGTTGATTGTGTTTACACGTGGAATGCTGTCTACCTGCCTTAACGACGTAGTACTATAGTTTGGACTCAGCACCCGTTCACACGGGGGTTGTTAAGGACAATTACTTGCATGGATTATGGTGGTAATCATGTATTGCGAACCGTCTCGGACGGTCAACCCGCAGTCACTGGTATCGATAGGTCCATGTCGATAATTAACATGCTTCGTTTTCCTCTGTATACGTGCTGGTTATGCGTAAACTATTCGAACTCTATATGCTATTATTAAACTTGTATGCTCACCTTTACATTATATGTATTGACTTTATTTTAACGTATGTGACAGGTGTTTAAGGTGTTTATCTGCTAGGAAGGCGAGCTAGGAATAAGCGTCTAGAGCATAGTTTTCTGTAGATCTTGTCAGGCCGGGTCTCTAGAAGCAATTGAACAATATTTATTTGTCTTATTTAAATCTGAGTTGTCGGAACAGAATATTTGACTAGTTGTTATCTGTAATAATTTGTTTGTTATTTGGGACACGGTATGGGACGTGTTATTTAAACTGAATAGTGATAATAATTGTTATGAAAACTTCTGGACAATCTGTTTCGCTCAGTGCCATGCCCTGATGATTCCGCCATCGGTTGGGGTGTGACAGCAAACTTTTGACTGAGATTGGATTTCCTCAAAACGAAGCTAGTATGATCATGAGTGACAATGAAGCTGCAATCCAAATTTCAGAAAATCATGTTCAACATGATCGTACAAAGCATGTAGAAGTTGATAGACACTTCATCAAAGAAAAACTTGAAACAGGGATCATAGAACTTCCTTTCGTCCGATCAGAAGACCAACTAGCAGATATATTAACAAAAGCCGTCAACGGGAGAATCTTTAGTTATTGCCTTAGCAAGTTAAGTATTGGAGATCCCACTACTTAACTTGAGGGGGAGTGTTAGAAAATGGAGAAATAAAAAGGATCAGACTATAATCATCATTTCCTTTATTGTGGATATGGACAGCTACCTTCTCTCAATCAAGGACCGTTGGAATCAATCTCCTCAATTTAGAGATTGTATTTCCTTGTTTATTACCATATGCCCACCAATATATCTTTGTATTCTTCTTCCTTGTAAAAACAATTAACAACAATATATACAATTCTCAGTTTTACCATTAGCGAATAGAAGGCGATGATGGCCGGTAGGGGAGGTGGTGGTGGCCGGTGGGGAGGTGGTGGTGGTTTTTGGTACTGGTGATGTGAACAACGAACCAGAGAAAGAGGGGTTTAAGAGAGAGAGAAAAAGAGTATAGAGAGAGAAACTGATTTATCTATTTTTGTTTTATTTATTAAATAGTTTTAAATAAATGAGTAAAATTACTAATCTACCCTGATTTAACCATAAAAACTAATTGAGTTAGGGTTAAAGTACATAATGTGTAGTGATTTGCAAACATCGAGTACGTTTTTTTGTACTTTTTGAAGACAAATGACACATCTTGCAATTTAGTGTAAACATAAAGGACGACTTTTGTAATTTACTCTTAAAAAACGAACCAGCCAACCACAGCCCGCTATGTCACCCAGCCCCCTCACCCCATGCCAAGCAGAATCTCCACGCCAAGCGGGCAATGCTGACCAAAACGCCAACCCGGGGTGGAGCACCCGGCGTTAAAGGGCCAAAACACCCAAAACCCACGCCCACTAGTCTTAGCTAGTTGTACTTTTTAAGGGGCCTTTCGTTTAATAACATTAAAAAATTCCTCTAAATCAAGCGTTGGTGGCTCAAATTCTATTATAGACTGGATTTTAAGTTGTATGGAATTAAGGAGTGTGTGGTGCGGCAAAAAGCGAATTGCCGGTACCTTAAGTTGGTATTGTGAAATTTGATACAATATCAACATGGAGGACCTAAACGCTTAATAAGAAAAGTATAAGGATGGTTCAGTTTTGATCTCATGAGGTGTCTTGAATGAAATTAAATCAATGTTAAAGGGTCGTTTAGTTGATTCCTTTTATTTAAATTAACTAGTGTTATTAAATCTGCGCGTTGCACGGTGGGTATCAGTTCGTTTAATTACGGTACTAACACTCGTTATAGCAACCAATAGAGAAAAAAAAATCATGATATGACCAAAAATATACCAACACAGCGAGAATTTGATCAGTATCGGTTTGTTTTGTTACGGCACCTACACACATTACAGCAACCCATAAAGAAAAAAATCTTGATATTATAAAAAATACTGACACGTGAATTACATCGATAAAGAACAAACGCAAGTTACATAAGACTATGGGGTATGGGACGGGGGTTGGGATGTGGGTTGGGTACAAACGCCCACGTCACCACCCCGGATGGGCTTGGGTTTCGGCGTGACCCCTTGGGCGGGGGTTTCAGCCCGGGTGTGGGGCAGGGCTACGAACATGATATGGCGGAACCTCGTTGGCCAAGAGCACTAGCCCGTTGAAATTGGCTTTTTTTCCATGCCACCCCACCATACCCCTTTGGAATTAGCTTTTGGTCTTGGGTGCCCCATACTCCACGTGGCGCACCATGCCCCCAACTCACGCCCCACCATACCCCACGATCTAAGATATACAAGAGAACCACATAACACATGTAAAAAACCACTAAATAACACATATAAAAAATACACTCATTACAGCAACCCGTAGAGAAAAAAAAATCTTGATATGATAAAAAAATACTGACACGTGAATTACATCGATAAAAAACAAACGCAAGTTACATAACACTATGGGGTATGGGGCGTGGGTTGGGTACAAACGCCCACGTCACCACCCCGGGTGGGCTTGGGTTTCGGCGTGGCCCCTTGGGCGGGGGTTTCAGCCCGGGCGTTGGGCGGGTCTACGAACATAACATGGCGGAACCTCGTTGGCCAAGAGCACTAGTCATTTGAAATTGTTTTTTTTTTCCACGCCACCCCAACGACGGCCCACCATACCCCTTTGGAATTGGCTTTTGGTCTTGGGTGCCCCATACTCCACGTAGCGCACCATGCCCCCAACTCACGCCCCACCATACCCCACGATCTAAAATATACAAAAGAACCACATAACACATGTAAAAAACCACTAAATAACACATATAAAAAACCATAAAAAAATATACTGTTCATTCTATTTATCTATTATTAGTATACAACTAGTGGGTTACAGTCGCGCTTCGCGGCGGGGCGAGCCGATTTTTGATCCGATATAGTAGTCGAAAGAGAAAACTTACAAAATAAAGTCGTGGTAAGTAAAAAAGAATGTCAACACGTGTTTTACATCGACCGGAAAACTCGATTACAAAAGTACTTAGAAAGTTAAAGGGTTGTCAGTGTCAATGCTAAAAGTTGAGAAAATATAAAAAAAAATTATGTCGAAATGTAAGTCAACTTAAGTTTATATCGACACGTAAGTAAAAATAAAGACGTAAAAGTCGATTAAAAAGTATTTAGAAAGTTAAGAGGTTGTAAGAGTCAATGCTGAAAATTAAAGGTTAAAAGTAAAAAAAAGAGAAAAAAAAGGTAAAAAGACAAAAAAAAATTCACTGACTAAAAAAATATTTAGAAAGTTAAAGGGTTGTCAGTGTGAATAGTGTGAATACTGAAAGTTGAGAAAATAAAAAAAAAATTATGTTAAAACGTAAATCAACTTAAGTTTATATCGACATGTAAATAAAAATAAAGACGTAAAACTCAGTTAAAAAGTATTTAGAAAGTTAAGGGGCCATAAGAGTTAATATTGAAAGCTAAAGGTTAAAAGTAAAAAAAAAAACCAAATTGACAAAAAGACAAAGTCAAAGGTCAAAAAAAAATTACTGTAGCACACTATAGCACTATTCATTGGGATGTTTCAAATTAATACATATATATGAATTAGTGGTTATCTAATATGGTTAGATAAGGCTAAATTAGAGTTCGAATTTTGTTCAAACTAGTTAAAAAAACCGTCGTCGCGTTGCGGCGAACTTATTTTGTTATTTAGTCTATGTTTATATATGTTTGGAATCACTATGAGCGCGTTGCACACGGAATCGCGGACAAGAATAAAAAAAGAATGTAGAAAAAAACACTAAAAAATAACCTAAAGAAAATCAACTAAAAAATGGTATGGTAATGATGTTGTTCGATAGAAGCCCGTAGTCAGAGATGTGCAAATAGTAATGGGTACCGGTATCGAATTTCCTCAACCGAAAGATCCTAAGTACCAGTTCGGTACTGACGTTTAGCGTTCCTGGTACCAGTTCGCTATCGGTTTTTACCTTTATATACCGATATCGTAACCGGTATTTTCGGTACCAATACCGATTCGGTATCAGTTGGCACCGAGCTCATCCCTACCCCTGAAACTAAAAAAAAGTTGTACGATACCATTAGTGTTCGTACGGTACCCGTGATCAGGGATGAGCAAATGGTACTGGGTAGCAGTACCAAATTTCTCGAACTAAAAGATTATCAAACTCAATCCGGTACCGACTTTTGGCGTTTTATGAACCAGGCTGATGCTGGTTTTTACCTTCATCTACCGATGACAAAACGGTATTTTCGATACAAGTACCGGTTAACACCAAGCTTATCAGACTTGAAAAGTACATGATAACAACTATTATAATATTAAGATAATAAAACTACAAAAAAGCTTTATATAATATTTTATTATATTCTAATGTACTGTTCATTTCATACTCTTATTAATATATATAACTAGTAGATGTCCCGCCTGTGTTGCGGGGCGATGGCCGAATAATTCTCAATCAATTAAAAAAAGACTACTATAATTTTACTATGAAAAAAACGATGATAAGACCGTAATTTTGGACTCAGGGAAAAACTGTAATTTTTCAGTACTAATGAGCCAGTGTTAGGCAGCTAGAGTTATGCGCCGCCCGCGTTGCGGGGCGCTAAACCGAGTATTTCTTAGGTTAATAACATGTACGCCTTTATGTCGGTTAGTTATACATGCTACCTATAACACGATATCAAAAAATATACATCAAGTTAACCAATTGAAGAAAAACAATACCATAGTTATGATAAAAAAAAATAACTAAAAAGATGATAAGCGTGTAATTTAGAGTTGGGGGCAAAACAATAACTTGTCAGGAGCAATTAGCGAGTGCTAGGCAGCTATTTGGCATGAATAAAAACAAAATTAAGTCAACAAAGTAAAATAAAACACTACCATGGTTTTGCCAAAGAAAAAAAAACGATGACAAGATTGTAATTTTTAGCACAGGTAAAATCGTAATTTTAAAATGGAGGCAAAATAATATTTTGAACTGAGGGCAAAACCATTTTTTTTATTTTGAAATGAGGGCAAAATCCTAATATTTTAGTTGCGGGAAAAATCGTATTTTTTAGCTGGGGGAAAATCGTAATTTTAAACTGGGAACCAAATCGTAATTTGTCATGACTCTAGCTGAGGGCAAAACCATAATTTTATTTTGAACTGGGGGCAAAATTGTATTTTTTAACTAAGAGCAAAATCGTAAATTTAAGCAAGGGGCAAAAACAAAATTTTATTTTGAATCGAGAGCGAAATCGTAATTTTACACCTGAGATAAAATTGTAATTTGGCATTACCTATAAATAACTATTATATGAAAAAAAAAAAAAAAAAACCAAAGTCAAAAGTGGTAGCCCAAATTGACCAACCACTTGAAAGAACTATTAGCCGCTGATGTCATGAACTTCTAAATGTTAATATGTATAATATAATATAATATAATATAATATAATATAATATAATATAATATAATATAATATAATATAATTAATATATATGACAAATAAAACTACAAAAAAGCTTTATATAATATTTTGTTATATTCTAATGTATTGTTCATTTCATACTCTTACTAGAGAAAAATGCTCAGATAGTTTTTGTGGTTTTGCCTTTTTCATCTATAGTCCCCAACTTTCTAAAATTACCTGAATAGTCCTCAAGTTTTCATTTTTTGTTCCCGGATAGTCCCTGGGTCTAACTTCAGTTTGTTTTCTCTGTTAAAAGGGTGTAAAATGACAAAAATACCATTTCCTTAAAAAGGCCAAACCATAGGGACTATCCGAGCATCTTCTTCATTTTTTTTATAAAACCCCACCACCACACTTCATCTTCAACCTCCATCCACCATCACCCTCCTCCACCCTCCACCATCACCGCCGGTCTCCGCCGCGCAGAACCACCGTCACAAAATATCACATACTAATCAATAATGAAAATGATAATAAACGAATATTTTACACAGTAAATGGAGTTAATATAAAGAAACTAACAGTAAATGGAGTCACCACTAATCTAATAAATTATATCAAATGGCATAAACAAGAAAATATAGAATAGAATATGCAGTAAAGAAGCCAAGAAGGAAACTAATACATTATAGCAAATAGTATAAACAAGCAAATATCCAAGAAGGAAACGTGGAGACGGTTGAGACTTCGCACGTATAATCACAATGAACTCTGCCGAATCTTCCTTTGGTTGTGGAATACTGTATTAAATCTCTATTTTTTTCCTAACATACAAAAGGACATATTACGTCACCAAATTTGTAGGAAACGAAATGAACTATGAAAAACAAATAGATCACATAATAAAAGGTATAATGATGGTGGGAGGTGTTCCACAAACAACACAACAATACCAATGTAAATGACATATTGTGGATAGATAAATCAGATAAAACTAAAACAACAGCAATTGTTAAAAAATGCACATTTCATTATTATCGGTACAGAGACTACATAGACGATTCATAAATTTAAACTTTTATCGCACCAGAGTATTGCTACTATTAGTATCTATAGTTTATCAATTGTTTATTACTGTGTAAAATATTCGTTTATTATCATTTTCATTATTGATTAGTATGTGATATTTTGCGACGGTGGTTCTGCGCGGCGAAGACCGGCGGTGACGGTGGAGGGTGGAGGAGGGTGATGGTAGGTGGAGGTTGAAGATGAAGTGTGGTGGTGGGGTTTTATAAAAAAAATGAAGAAGATGCCCGGATAGTCCCTATGGTTTGGCCTTTTTAAGGAAAGGGTATTTTTGTCATTTTACACCCTCTTAACAGAGAAAACAAACTGAAGTTAGACACAGGGACTATCCGGGAACAAAAAATGAAAACTTGGGGACTATTCAGGTAATTTTAGAAAGTTGGGGACTATAGGTGAAAAAAGGCGAAACCACATGGACTATCCGGGCATTTTTATCCTCTTATTAATATATAGGACAATTAGATAACTTGTAGGTTAAGGTGTTCTAGTATTTAAAGTGATACTCCCTGTGTATTTGTTTTTCTTTTAGGGAAAAAAAATTTGAAGCAAATAAAAGCCGGCAAAAGATCAAATACAAATACCTTTATCATATAAAACGTACAAATAGACGAAAATATAAAAAAAAACGCGGTGACATTTTCGTAATTATTTACTCGTAGAGTAATTATCAAAATTACTCTACAAATGATCTTGTAGGGTACCTTTGTACGATAAGCAATCTAAGTTGGCCCTTGGTGATACGATCAATACACAAAACTAGGAAACCTGTTTTGTAATTTAACAAGTAGTATCAGAGCCTAAGGATCTAGGTTCCTATAAGGTGTTCCAATCAAAGTTGTCCAGGTTACTAAGTACTCTTTGCAGGAGTATTAAATTTCTTATAGAGTGTATATGTGTGTATATATATCATATAATAAAATATGTAAACTAAACAAGATGCAACAACTAAGAAAAATCAAATTTCTATACACAAACTACATATATATTAACACATACAATTGGCAATTTAATGCAGATAACCCTTCTGATTTTCCAGAGTCCCCTTTCCATGTTTATAATCTATAACAATTTCACCATTAACATCAACATTACAATCATAAAAATCACTGTACAGATCCATAACAAACTACCAGAAATCATGATCATCAACAGCCACCCTTGAAGAAGGGTATGCATCATCTTCTTCCTCCAACTCCATTTCCACCTCGGGTTCCGCACCAAACTCAGATTCAATATCCGCGAGATTCTTCAAATCGACAACCGACAGCTCATCAAGCGACCTCACCACCAAATCCGCAGCAGTCAGCTCATAAACCGGATGCTTACTAGCCACAGCCACACACTTCATCTTAGCCTCGTGAGCCGCTTCAACACTCAAATTCGAATTACCAAACACAATACACCGTTCGGGTATAAACTGCAACAACTGAGCTGCGTACGCGAACATTTCAGGGTCCGGTTTCCCTCTATAAACATCTTCTGCAGTCACAACGACATTAAACACACCGTTTATCCCAACTGCACTTACGGCTTCTTCAAGATTGTTTCTTGGACGGGTCGACACAAGAGCCATGGGGATGTTGTAACGGGTCAAAACGTTTATAAACTCTTTTGACCCGTCACGAAACCGGTATCTCCCACCTTGTAACGCTTGATAAATCTGTTCTTTCCTTAACGACATCCGTTTTAACTGACTCGGGTCCCTTGACCAACAAAGAACTTCCGACATCGCCTGCTCGTTTTTCATGCCTTCGATTCTTCTAAGCAAAAACGCAGGTGGCGGGGACTTACCTTCTTCTTCCGAAAGTACAAGCCACGATTGCTTTTCGTAATCAGTACTATCTTCTATCAAAACACCTTCCCATTCGAATATCGCACCTAACCAACCGCAACCCATCCGTTCTTGTCTCAACAACGGGTTATGCAACGAAGGGTTGTCAGCTTTGTTATTAGGCGGCCATAGTGTATCTTTTCGGTCCGGGCTAGTTTCGGTTTCATAGCTAGAACTCTTCGGAAACCTATCTTCTCTAAAATTAGGCACCTCTTTAGTCAACTCCATTGCTTGGGCTTTGATCGGCCGAAAAGCCCGAAACCTAAGCAATGGGTTCGGGCTCATTGCAACCCGTTTCGGACGACAATCTTTCAAATAATTCCCTAAAATCAGGTTGTGCCCTAATAGGGATGTTGCACCAATTGATTCAACCATTTTTTCAGATAAATTACAACAAATTCAATTATTGGGAATCAAGAACCCTAATTTGATAGACTAATCTTGTGAACCCTGATTCAAGATCTAAACTTTATTTAATAACAACGATAAAAGGCACAAATTAAAGCGAAACCCAGAACCTTAAACGGTAAATTACAACACAAAACAGCTTAAAAATCTACGAATATGCACAGGAAAAGGTAAAAAAAGAGTTGAATTAAGGAGAATTTGAAGATTAAAAGCAGGGGTATATACAGCCTTTGTTATTGTGATCAGAAAAAGAGATTAATAAAGGGGAAAAGAGTGAAGATTGAACCTGAATTGAGGGGTGGATAGAAACGATGAAGATTGGCGATTAATATTGAAGGAGAAATTATATGTGGTTTGACGCTCTTTGAAGATTAATTTCTGTCAAGATATTTATATAGTTTTGTTTTGGGCCAATATGATCTTGTTGGGCTTGGGAAGTTGAGGAGAAATTACGTGGTGAGTCGATAATATCAATTGTCAAGTGTCACCTAGTGAGTAGTAGCTAAGAATTATAAAAATAGTGTTAAATCAAATATAAACGGTTTTCAAAACCATACTTATGGTTAATAAGTAAGGTGGTGTTTGTTTTTTAAGAGATAAAATATCTACAGTTTGCGGACCACATCTATGGTGATGGAGGTAGACGGTGGTGGTGGGTAGTGATTTGCTCGACGCAGATAGAAGAACCTGTGCAGATTTTTTTAGAAAAACAAACACCACCTTAAATAGAGTAATTATTATCACGTTACTATTTAAAATAGTGTAATAATAATTACTCTAGTTTAAGCGTAACTATGTGTACGATTCATACGTTAAACCCTATTTATACCGGATCTTACCCCTAAAAATTAAGGTTGAATATAGAATTGTATATGATTATATAACATAGAACAATCATGTGGTACACAAGTAGCAAATTGGAAATACAACTAAATAATGTTGAACTAATCGGCATTTGTCTTAATTGTTGAGTGTTATGTGCCTTATGTCCAATGCTTGATGCAAAACTGCTATCGAGCCGAGGGTCTCACTAGAAACAACCGCTATATTCATATGAGGTAGAGGTAAGGTTGTCTACATCTTACACTACTCAGACCCTACCTTAGCTTTGCTATTAGTGGTATTTACTAGGGTATGATGATGAACTAAAAAATGTTGTAGAAATATACATGCAAAATTATATAGAAATATAATATGAAGTAATTAGTTGATTTGTATTAATTTGAAAAGAACGGTCTACAGAGAAATTTTATATGAGGTAATTTGTGTTTGGTGAAATACAATTGGTTGTTTAATTATTTAATCCTATATTTCTATAACTATTTGATATATATATATAAAGGAAAAGATCAAATAGGAAGTTTATTTTGGCTAGGAAGTGTATGAAGCAATAGGATTAGGACATGTGGCAACATTTAAAATAAAGAAAAAGAGTATTTTAGTCAATCCAACCCTTTCTTTTCCTTTTCAAAACCCAGTAACTTCAAAACCCACCATTTTCAAAACCCACCATCTTCAACCATTTCTTCACTTTCTATCTCAATAATCACTACATTATAATGCGATTTTCATCACAAATCAATGATTCAAACACCCGATCAACGTGTTCTTCAGCTTTTTTTGAGGAAAACCCAGTTTAATTTCATAAAAAATCTCGTTTTTTCCGGTGACTTTGAAGATAATCACTCGATTCGTTCGATTCGAGCGCTGATAAGTGTTTCTATCATTCAAACTTCGTCAATTGTTGAAGAAATCACTTCTGTAGGATCGTTCGACTGATCCGAATGAGTCGTTCAGAGGAGTTTTACTCTGTTTCAGGTGCGGAAAACAAGAAACAAAGGTAGAAACAGCTGATTCTTCACTTTTAACACTGATTGTATTGATTTGGATGCAAATACATTCAGTCTTCACACCAGCAGCACTTCGGTATGGAATACAAGGCAATCTCTACTGATTTCGCTTCAGGTGACCTATATATAGGCACCTGATTTCGCTCATCATGACACAAACACATCAGGAACGAAATTAAAGCTTTATGATTCCGCTCGAAATTGACTATATGTCATTTCGGGCGGAATTAGACTCTTGGAGCGAAATCAACCTTTAACCCACTAAACCTTCCTATTTTCTCGTAAAACGTGCCCTGGTCTATACAATCTAGTCTAAGACTCGAAACAAGACGAAGTCGACAGATGTATGCACCAATAGACTCCCCCTCAGATGTTGACAAGTCGTAAGTGTCGAGTCTTCTAAACTTCAATCTTGATCGGTCTTTGGGCTTCACTCTCTCTATCTTCATCATCAACAGACTCCCCTTAATAATAATGTGCTGGAATTCCGTTAGATCTTCAGCATCATCTGCTTCAGGATCGTTGTCTGGCTTTCATACTTTGTCTTCAGAGTCTACAGGAATCAGAACCCTGGCTCTTTAGAGAATCGTT
Organism: Helianthus annuus; assembly: GCF_002127325.2. NCBI lineage: Eukaryota > Viridiplantae > Streptophyta > Magnoliopsida > Asterales > Asteraceae > Helianthus > Helianthus annuus. Next base: position 5,701,737 of record NC_035439.2, read on the forward strand.
CCAAGATCGTAATCTTGCTCTCTTTCGGCATCAGGATCGATTGACCTGGCTCAGACTAGCATACAGCCTTGATTTCAAGATCGTCATTTGGCTCTCGTCTCGCTCAGGTTATCTGCAAAACCTCTACCTCAAATTAAATTTCACAAATTTAAAACGCTTCAAATATTGAGGCATGCATCAACACTGACTCTTCCTCAGATCAAACAAAGATTTTTGATGAACCAATTGTAAAATTACAATTTAAACGTTTTGATTTCAAACATAGACTCCCCCTCACCACATAGTCATCATGTTTAGCACACAGAATTTTGAAAATCAAGGCTCTCCAATATCAGTTGTCGAAAATCTTTTTGAATTTTCAAAATTTATGCTAAAACACACACACAAAATCTTTTTGGATTTTCTGAACGAAAGTAAATGCAGTAAAGAAATATTTACAGACAATATTTTTGTGAGTTTGTGTAAGAGGATCATATCAGTTAATAAGACATGTCACCAACACCGTTAAGCTACATTTCATTTTAAGTTTTAAATAATTCACCTAGATTGTCAGTATATTTGTCCACTTAAATTTTCACACAAATTTCAACTGATCCGAGATACGATATTAATGTCTTAAGCACTTGAACTTATCCGTGTGTCCCACTACTTGAATATACTCCCGTATCCAGATCCCAATATTCAGTCTTACAGGTGAGTATACCTAGATGATATCTGTAAAGGGGTTATATTGCGAGGGCCGTGAGAGCTCAGGTCGATACTTCCATATACGCAGAGAGATGACGGCTTCGACTTTTCGGTGTGTCCCCTTTAGAGGATCTTTTGATTACAACAGCAGTGACTATCAATTTTATTGTTTCATCAACTTGCTGAGGGCGGCGCTTTTTCAAGCTTTTGCGGAAAGTATTATACGGGGACTAGGTCAGTATTTCCATACAGCAGAAGTCCCGGAATAATACCCCAGATATCACTGAGCATAAAGACCTATTATCTCAGAAAGAGGGACCTTTCAAACAAGATTTCAGGGGTTACCCATATATCCAAGAAATTGTTCCCCACGATCTAAATAAGTTTGAATATTTAGGTTTATATCTCGTCACAATTTACTAAATGTGCAAAAACCTACTGACATATCCGCAGTGAGATTGTTTATCACATTTTATCTTTTCATTTCTTTAGCATGTTGTGACAGTCCACTGATGTACTATCATTTCCTCTTTTATACAACAAAACTCGTTTTTGATTTTATCATGTTTTTGGCTTTTTCAAATTTTCTAATGTTTTTGGATTTTCTGAAAATTTCTACTCCCCCTAAAATGCAAACACACTAAAGAAAAATTGAAAAGAACTAAGCTCTCGACCCACTTGAAAACATAGAATGAAAAACAACTATACAGAAACTTGACAACTGACATCAAATTGCATCAAATCACCATTAACTAGGCATCAACAATCAGAACTCCCCCTTTCACAAACCATTTTCTCATTTAGATTTCAAAACACTTAAGTTTGTTTTAATCAAAATGATTTTTCCGGAAAATGAGTTTGTTTTTACCAATTGTAGGTTAGGGTTCATCATCTTGTTCATCGTTTTATCATGTGTAGTAAATCAAGTACAATTTAATGTCCCTGATTTACCGTTTTGCAATTAAGCAACCTCTGTACCACTTGAAGAAACATAAACAATACCAACTGTAGGAATATTACGTCTACATCAAACATTATTACCCACTTGGATACCGATTCCTGCTTCGCACTTACCAACCTGGAAGCTCCGGCGTAGTCCTTCAACCTGTAAAAATTCAAATTCTTTCAAAACCTTTCCTACAAATTCATTAAAACATGAATGATGCCGATTCCTGATCCACGATTACCAGCTTGGGATCTCCAGCAAAGTCCTTAGACTTCAAGGGAAAAGAACCACCCAAGTCTTTTCAGACTTGAGGGTTTTCAGTTCTTGCTCAGTAGGGTTATATGTTGCCTTTTTAGTTGCATAAAACTCTTTAACCCCCTTAGCTTTCCCATTAAGCATTTTCCCAAAAATTTTCTTAACATTCCCATTGAATGTTTTCTCAACATCAAATTCATTTTTCTCGGTGTAAAACTGACTCGAGATTTCAACTTTACCAACTTTTTGTTTAATCTCTTCAAATTTCAGTGATGGAAACTCTTCATCATTCACTGAACCTTTCACCTTAACTTGTGGCTCTTCTGGCTTTGTGGAACCAGATTCATCGCCAATTTTCTCATCATTCTTCTTAACAACCCACACTTGGTTGTCTTTTGCTTTCTTTTTGTAAGAATTTTTCTTAGAACACTCACCAACTTCATGAATGGAATTTTCAAAAACTTTGAATTTTTCAGTTGGTGGTTCAACATCAACAACTTTTTCTTTGAGTTTTTCAGAAACTCCCTGTTTTGTCTTGATATTCTTTGAACAGTTCCATGCAATGTGACCAGCTTCATTGCACTTGAAACAGATTCGAGTTTCCTTAGGATGAAACACTCCCGTTCCATTCCTCTTCTTCTCAGCAAGAAACTCCTGGTTTGATTGTCTCCAGAACGGTTTCTTCTGTTCCTCTACTGCACTTCCACCTGAAACAAATTCTGTTTTTGTTTTAGAATTTTTCTCATTTTTATAATTTTCTGGTGGAACATAACCAAGACCTTTCTTTTTGAGTTTACCATTATGGTTTGGTTTCTTTTGAAAATCAGAACCAGAACTGTAACCTTTTTTCTTGTTTACATGTTGTTGAACTCTTGAAGTGTACTTTTTAGGTTTTTCAGTAAGATTTAAATCTTTTATTTCAGAAATATTAATTTCTGTCATTTTGAAAACCTTTTTGATCATTTCAAAATGAACACTTCTTATCGGAAACTCTTTGTCAGAGTATAATTTTTCAGAATCATTTAAAGTATATGCAACTTCAAATGTTTCATCATCCAAATTTGCTTTTGATAACAAAAATTCTTTACTATAAGACCGTTTAACCGACGATTTTGGACTGTTGACCGACGAACTTGACCCTCCAGACTCTGACTTTGACTCATACTCCTCATCTGTATCTAACACCTGATCGACCACCTTTTTGATTAACTCAGACTCATGATTAGTGTCAGACGATGTGTAAGTGACGTCAATATTTTCTGGTAATTCATCAGTTGTGTCGGTTTTAAGCTTTATGTTGACTGCTTTTTCAAGTTGCTCCTCGTTTGGTTTTTTAGGAGAATACCCTTCCCAGATTGGAGGCGGACACTTGTTATAGCTAACAGTCTATTTCTTACCAGTATCCTTTTTCTTCGGCTTCTCATCTTGAAAAGCTTCAAATCCTGCAACAGTTGGATAGATACGACCAATAAGATAATCAGAACTAGAGTAACTTTGTAATAACCGTCTGATTCTCTCATTCTCAATCTTTTCTGTTTCCAACTCTTGCTTCCATTTAGCACTCTCCTCGATGTAGAAATTGATAACTTTCTGCTTTGACATTATCACAGCATTCATCATTGTCAAAGCATTCTCTCTTTCTGATTTTGTCTTTTGAAGACCAATCACTGTTTTGTTCAAGACATCATAAGATTCTTTCACATAGTTAAGGTTGAACAACAACTGCTCTTTCTTCTTTTCATACTCAACTATCATTTCATCTTTGACTTTGCATTCTTTGCAATCTTCAAGACACTTCGTGCTAGGCTTGACAACTTCAACAATCTTTTCAATTTCAACGATTTTCTCTACTTCGATGACTTTCTCTATTTCAATCACTTTCTCAGCTTCAGTTACCTTTTCTTCTTCTTTCACTTACTCAGTCTCAACCATCTCCTCAGCAATACTATCAACATTCTCATTCTGAACAACATCTTCAGTTTTCATTTGTTGTTGTTCTTTTGCAGCTCTTTTCTCCTTCAGCTTTTCCAAGCGATCTGCAAAATAGAAATGAAAACTTTCAGGTGACAGATGAGATTTAGCAATGTTTATATGTTTTTCTTCCTCATCATCACTGCTGTCATCAGTTGGTGACTGATCATATAGTACAGATTTTTCAGAACTAGCATCCGAAGAATCAGAAACAGATGGTGTTTGATCAAAGACAACTTCTTTTTCAGAACTCGTATCACTTTGTGAACTTTCCTCTGCACTCTGTGAACTTTCATCAGATGCAACAAACTTTACAGTTTCACCAATCGACTTCATCCATGTAGTGAACATATCAGGTTCTTTCACAATTTTTGCAATGAAAGCTTTAAAATCTCCCTTTTTATCAACAAACATATTCCAGCTAAAGCCTTCAGGAAGTCTTTCATCATCTTGATCAACTAAGCAAGCTTTGCTTTCAGGTGATATGTAATTGGTCCAGTTGAAATCCACCAAACATGCTCTCTTTGAATCCTCGATTCTTCTACCATGAGCCACCTGTGGTTCTTGCTGTTGCTGCTGACCAACTTGCTGATAAATGGCTTTCCGGTAATAATCGTCTTTTCCAAACGGATTCTGAGCTCCACTAGCTTCCCTGTTCTTGCATTCTCTCTTAAAATGACCTTTCTCCCTGCATCGAAAACAAGTAACTTTAGATTTATCAAAACCTAAGTAGAAACATGTGCATCAAGAAAGTCATTTCTCCCAGTAATAAGTTTGAACTTTTCAGCTCGTCTAAGAACACTCGCTAGACACCATTTAATATCCATCAATTCTCTCTTCGGCGTCTATCTGATCGTAATCCTCCTTTGTGAGCATAGGATTTCCAATCCTCCCAGCCACTAGACCTCCATACGATAGCAATACTAATCCAAGTAGGGCCATATGATCTTTTGCAACCTCTTCGGAAAAACTTTGACCATCAGGAAGATTCAATGCGATGTTACACTGGATCACATAACCATTTCCAGTTTTTGTACTTTGCGAATGAAAACTTGTAGTTGACTCTTTCGGATTGACACTCGGAAATGAAGAGAATCCACTGCTTTTGTTTAAGCTTTGATTAGCTTTTTACGTTGAATCACCGGCACTAAATGCAGTTTGGATTTTCGGGCTTCTTTCAGTTTCCGGAACACTGCCTTTGTAGTACATCTTTACATCCTGTTGACCACTTGGACTATTCATCCTTGCGATCTTTTGCTGTTCCAGATCTTGACTTTCAATCTTTTCCATAAACTGAGAAATAATTAATCCATCATAAACCCCGGTATTTTTCAAAATCATCAAATAAGTTCCCCACTCTTTTTGTGGTAACGCATCCGCTAACTTGTCTACCCACTCTTCTCGATCTTTTGTAATACTTAGCATTGACATGGATCGCACCAAGTGGCAGTAACGTTCGATCAGTTTCTTCGTATCTTCTCCCGGTAGACTACTGAATAGATCAAACTCTTTATTAAGTAATGCTTTCTTGCTCTTAATCATATTCTCGCTACCCTCAAACTTAACACGAAGAGCATCCCAAATTGACTTTGAAGTTTTGTCATGTTGTAGTAACACAAAGATGTCTTCTTTGATGGCTTGTTGAAGCAAACTTATCATCATCTTTTCAGCACGATACATATCCCTTTCTTGATCACTAAACTCAGAAAATGTTTTCACAACTTGTAACTCAGTACGAGGCAAAACATACTTCTTTAGAACACATTCCCATGACCTTAAGTGATTTGCCTGAACCCAGTTTTCGAATCTGTCTTTCCACCCGTAGTACTCCTCAATACTCATCAGTTTCGGGGGCTTTTGTAACGTTCCGGTTTCATTTTCCAAGTTCATGTTCTGAGCAATGGAAGCCGGAGTAGTCGGAGATGAAGCGAATGCGTTGTAGAAATCTTCACTCATGATGACGTATCACGTTTTTCAAAATCAACAACTTTCGAGCGGAATTAACAAATATAGTCTCGAGCGAAATCACCCAATACACACTGGAGCGAAATTACAAGTTACTTTGGAGTGAAATCAATTCTGATTTGGAGCGAAATCAGTGACTTGTAGCTCTGGAGCGGAATCAACAGCAAGTTTTTGGAGCGGAATCAGAATTAAGCAGCCTGGAGCGGAATCACCCAGAACTTCTGGAGCGGAATCTGTGATTTGGTTCACCTGGAGCGGAATCAACAGGAATCTTGGAGCGAAATCAGACGTTTTCGGGCGAAATCAGAAAATGTCCGTTTCGAGCGGAATCAACTCGAAGGTCATTTTTGTCCGTTTTTAAGCCGAATTTAACCGTGAAACTTAAAAGGGTTTGTCAATGTCCAAATTTAAACAGTCTGTGAAATTTTGATCAGGTTTTGACCGTTAAAACTATCTGAACAGATGAAAGAAGGTGTAGAAGTAAGAAATCTTGATAAAATCCAGCTAATCTCTGCAGAACTCCTCCTCCTGAGCTCTGATACCACTTGTAGGATCGTTCGACTGATCCGAATGAGTCGTTCAGAGGAGGTTTACTCTGTTTCAGGTGCGAAAAACAAGAAACAAAGGTTGAAACAGCTGATTCTTCACTTTTAACACTGATTGTATTGATTTGAATGCAAATACACTCAGTCTTCACACCGGCAGCACTTTAGTATGGAATACAAGGCAATCTCTACTGATTTCGCTCCAGGTGACCTATATATAGGCACTTGATTTCGCTCATCACGACACAAACACATCAGGAGCGAAATTAAAACTTTATGATTCCGCTCGAAATTGACTATATGTCATTTCGGGCGGAATTAGACTCTTGGAGCGAAATCAACCTTTAACCCACTAAACCTTCCTATTTTCTCGTAAACCGTGCCCTGATCTATACAATCTAGTCTAAGACTCGAAACAAGACGAAGTCGACAGATGTATGCACCAACAACTTCGATCCATGTAAGAAATTATCTAATTTCATTTTTACGATCTGGGTTTTTGATTTAGTCATTGCGTTTTACGATCTTGGCGGGGGTCCGGGGGCAGCGCCCCTGGTAGCGGGGTCCCAGGGGCGGCAGGCCCTGGCCGGGGTCCAAGGGGCAGAGCCCCTGGCTGGGGTTGAGCTGCAATAAAAATGCATCAGAAAAAATTAATTTTCTGTAAATTTCCTCTGGAAAACTGCATTCGTAGACAGTGTTTCTGGTTCTGTAAACAAAAGGTTCTGGTCATTGCGTTTTAGTTAGATTCTGGTTCTGTGAACAACAGTTTCTGGTTCTGTGAACAACAGTTTCTGGTCATTGCGTTTTAGACAGTTTCTGGTTCTGTGAACAACAGTTTCTGGTTCTGTGAACAACAGTTTCTGGTCATTGCGTTTTAGACAGTTTCTGATTCTGTGAACAACAGTTTCTGGTAATTGCGTTTTAGAAATAAAACTTTTTTTAAGTAATTTTACTCATTGCGTTTTAGGTAAACACATTTTATGTGTATTCAGTTCATTGCGTTTTAGATAGAACAGTTTCTTTTGTGTTTTTAGGCTATTGCGTTTTAGAAATAAGACATTTTTATGTGTTTTATAGGCATTGCGTTTTAGAAATAAGACATTTTTAAGTGTTTTCTGGCCATTGCGTTTTAGAAATAAGACATTTTAAGTATTTTCTGGTCATTGCGTTTTAGAAATAAGACATTTTTAAGTGTTTTGGGTGCATTGCCTTTTAGGTAAAAGACATTTCTTTGTGTTTTTTGTGCATTGCGTTTTAGAAAAATGTCATTTTTTAGGTTTTTTTTCATTGCGTTTTACGTAACTGGGGGGTTTTCTATTACGTTTTACGCAACTGGGTTTTAATTTTTTTTTTAAATATAGCAATATGATACTCGTTTTAAAGATAAAAAACGCTCGTTTTTTGGGTGCAATTTTTATAAAAAAATAATGTCGTATGAAAAAGTTATTAACGTTTAAAAAATGAGGGGAATTGGAGGAGAGAGAAACTATTGTGCTGGATTGACTAGAATGCCCCTAACAAACTCACGCGCCTCTTTTTTTTTTTTTTGCTTCAATTTCATTCATTTAATCTTAGCCATTGATTAACAAAATGGATGGTCAAGATCACTTTGTAGCCTTCCTAGCCAAATAAACTTCCTATTGTATCTTCACCCTATACATTTAAGGTAGTTGATTCATACATGTGAATATCCTAAATTTGCTTCTTTTTATATCGGAACTAATAGGCGTATGGTTAATTTGGGAGCTGTTTGGCAACATCTGAATGATTAAGTGTTAAACCGGTAAAAGGTCTGAACCATTAAGAGTCTGTATAATGTTTAACCGTTCAAAGGCAAATGTCTGACCAATTCAGATTAGAGGTCTTAACCATTCAGACTTTGTATAATGCTTAACCATTCAGAGGCAAATGTCTGAACCATTTAGATATTTGCTCGTAAAACAAACAGTCTGAACCATTAAGTACTGAACTAGTAAGAGGTCTGAACCATTAAGAACCTCATTAAGAGGTAAACAAACAACCCCTTGGTATGCTAATATTACGATTTTGTTTCACCTTTAGTGCTCCTTGTTCACTAATGAGTACCACGTTTTGTTCTTAATAAGTATTAACTAGTATTAAACACCCCCGCGTTGCGGCGGGGGCGAGCACTAATGCCACACTACCGCCAGCGACCACCGACACTGAAGTTGCGGCGTGTTAATGCGATGAAATTAAACCAAAACGTAAAACATAAAATAAAATAACTAAGTTGATCTAGGACTCGTGTGTTACGATGAACCCACGTCTATTTTTTCCCGTTTGACAGGTTCATCGTAATCTATATATAACAAGTTTAAAATCGTTGAACCATCATTCACATTGCGTCGTGTTATTGCGAAAAAATTAAACTAAAACTTAAAACATAGAAAAAAATACCTAAGTCGATCTAGGATCCCGGTCGTTGCGACGAACCAGTCAAACATGGAAATAAAGACGCATTGCGGCGGACATGTCAAATGGGAAAAATAGACGAAAAAACATTGAACATGCACGCATGTTGCGGCGTATTCACTCGTAAAATTTAGAACGAAACGTAAAACGAAAAACTTGTAAAAGATAAAAGTATGGGGGATCAAAATTGAAAATAAAAAAAGCGTTGGGGTTAATTTGCAAAGTTGAAAAGGTTTGGGTGAAATTTAAAAAAAAATCAAAGAGCTTAAATGCAAAAAATGAAAACCTATCGGGTAGAAGTGAAAAGTCAATTTTTTTTTTGAAAAACTCCCTGTACTTTGAGTACAAGTCCATAAAACACGAATATGAAAATATGAAAATTTCTTTATGAAATGGTTGATTTGGTAATGTTCATATTGCGATTTTATTTCATCTTTAGCACTCATTGGTTACTAAACATGTTTGGTGCTCAAGAGTAACTAATTTTTTTTCCTTTCTATGAAAAGATTAAAATACTTATAATAGAAAGTAAGAAAATATTTAAATAACCACCATCTTTCTTCAACATCCTTCATGTCTCTGTGACACAGAGAATAATTCTTAGGCGCAGCTGATAAGTTTTTAAATGTATGCCCCTTTAAAAAGGGGGTTTCTAAATTTAGCAACTTTGCCAAAATTTTAAATTACAAAGTTACTTAAAATTTACTCAGATTAAGTCTGTAAATAAACGGGTATACTAATCAATGATCTACGTTTTTTAAGCTAAAAGGGAAAGTGCTAACAATTGACAAAATTGGGGAAAGATCTTATTGGGCCCTAATCAAGGAATTCGGGTCTGACAGCTAGGCCAAACTCTCTTTGGCATTTGCCAAATGAGCCAGCTTGTCAAGACCCTTTTGTTCGCTAGCCATGGGCCCCGTAACCCCAATTCTAGCCCAATTATGTCATTTGAAGTTTGTGCCTTTTCTGCTTCGTTTTCCTTTGTCCAATGGGTACAAATAAAAGTCCACAAACTCTTGGATCAACTCATCACTATAAACAACCAACAACAACCATACCCAACAAATCCCACAAATAGCAAAGCTACTTATAAGGTCTGAGGAATCAACTCATCACTAGGGGTGTAAACAAGCTCAGAGGCTCGAGAGCTACTCGTGATCGGCTCGGTTAAAAGGTCGAACGAGCCGAGCCTTAACGAGCTCGAGCCCGAGCTCGAGCCTAAAATAGAGCTCGTTTTGTTAACGAGCCCGAGCTCGAGCCTGAAATACAAAGCTTGTTTAGGCTCGCGAGCCTAAACGAGCCCTTACAAAATTTTAATTTTTTTATATATAATATATTAGTAATGATGATAACATTGATGAGCCGAGCTAGAGCCGAGCTTTGGCTCGTTTAAACGTTGTTGAAGTGCGCTTGAGCCGAGTTTTTAGCTCGTTTAAGGTTGTTCTCAAAATAGTTTGAACCGAGTCGAGCCGAGCTCGAGCTTTGGGTTTTACTCGCGAGCCGAGCTCGAGCTCAAAGAAGTAGGCTCGAATCAAGCCGAGCTCGAGCTCGAGCTTCATAAAAACCTAACGAGCCGAGCTCGGGCCTGGTCGAGCTCGGGCTCAGCTCATTTACACCCCTACTCATCACTATGAACTCCTCAATTGTCTCCAACCAAATCTCAAGGACCATCACATGTAAATAGTTGTGACTTCACGATGATTTTATCTTTTCTCTAGCAGCATCAATTCCCCCTGGTTTCTGGGAACCTCTCTTCCTGCATTTTTTGGGCGACCGCCCAAACTGGTTTTTGCGCATTTTACCCAAGTTGATATGAACCCGGATCTGAAAGGCAAGAAAAGATGTTCATGTTGACAATACGAGTATTGGCAACGACAGACCCGGATTGGGTTCGCAGGAATTCAAACAGCTACGACGCAGTGGCCAGTGGGTTTGTGGCGGGTGCTGGTGGTTGGAGGATGGTAGCAGGAGGATTGAGAGTTGGAGACGTACAAAAGCGGCGACAGTTTTGTGTTTGACGCTACAAAAGGAGGCAGTCTGAGAAGTTTTGGAATTGGGTAAAAGAAATTGTTAATTTAAATTTTACAATCAGCTAAGGTAAGGTAAAAGAAATTGTTAATGTAAATTTTATAATCAGCTAAGGTAAAATAAAAACTTGTCAACTCCGGATTAGTTTTTGTAGTTTTCATGATCCCGCGTTAAACCACCGCGTTTTATAACTGAACCTCTTCTAACTCTGCCCTGACTGGCGATACCAAAGTTGTGCACAAAAAAAAAAAAAAACCCACACACAAGTTACGCTACGGATTTCAAACTCATATGTAGATACAGATGTACCATACTGAAACACAAAAATTAGTTTACTGGGTCGGTGGTGGTGGGTTGTCTTGCTCTTCGGGCCTAGACTTGTTGAAGGACTTCTGCTTTTCGGGTAATTTTTTAAGAGCGTCATTGGCAGGAGCACGGTCACGTGGACTAACCAACTTCTTTTCTACATCTTCAAACTTGGCAGTAGCCCATGGTGCAGTTCCTACAGTCTTAGCTGAGCTGGGCCCGTCTATTGTGAGTGATGATGCTTCATGACTAGAGGCATACCACATGTTACCACATGCATTACACTCGAGCTGCAATCATAAAACAATCAACATCAATAGTGATTCTTCAACTTGTATCTTTGATAGTTTGATTTGCCAATATTACCATGAGCATGGGTTTCTAATAATTCTATAAACTTAGTACACGGGATGGAGCAAGAACCTGGTATCGATCTGCATGTCCACCTGATATGATCTCTACTAATCGCACTTTTTTCTCCATGCATCTTTTACAACGAGCATCTGTCATCTGTCATGTACATTAAAGCCCGGAAGTTTTGTTAATGAGCCAAACGAAATACTAGATTGGGTAAAATGTGTCGACACGAAATACAGAATTACCTGCACCATAGCATCCTCTTCGGGCTCTCTACTAGCTATCTCCTCTGCTGTCAATCCCTCCTAATACAAAAAAAAAAAATTCCAATGTCATTTATGAAAAATGAACAAATATAAGAAAAACATTACATAATTACACACACACAAGACAATATGGTATAAAAATCCTCAATTAACAAATACTTGGTTTTCGCATTTTTGGTGCTTATCCAAAAGTGAAATTCGTCCATCTGTCGATTTCTTCAACAAAATAAGATTGCAAAAATCTCATACCTTCAACTCAATAGGTGACATGGACAATATTTTTGAAGGTTCCAATTCCCCCTTTAGAAGGCGTCGGGCTAGCTGTGCATTTTTCTGCAAAGTAAATATGCAGTCTTCAAATATACTATAATAGCAGTAACTCCAAAAGATAAACGCCTTAAATCAAGGTAGACACTAATATATACTATAATAATAACATAACTATTAACACGTTGTCATGTGTTAACCTAACCTTAAGATTAAAAACTAATTGCCGCATCTTCTGGTTATATTTCTGAAAATCTGAAGACTCATGCGAGGCCTGCTCAAGAGCAGCTACAGCACGGACAGCATCGTCAGGCCAGATAGGAGGTGATCCTGTTCCGCTCTGCAACATAATAAATTATCATAAATTATGAGCTCCAAATTTTAAGAATAAAATATTAAAATTCCCTGCTTACTTTTGGAATTTTATCTTCAGGTTCGTTTATAGGAGGATTATTGCTCTGACTGCCATCCACATTATTGCATACAAACCGCACTGTATCTAGAAGCTTCTCTAACCATTTATCACGTTGCTGATCGTTCGTGAAAGCATCAAACTTTACCAGAATGTTATAATACTCTGAAGCAATGCTGTTACAACTTCCAGGTGTTTCGGACCGTGACAACGGTCCAGACCTGTTGCTTACATCCTCGTCTCTGGAAACATCTAACGGAGACATATTCATATTCTTTCTCCTCAACAGCCTTTTACTTCTTAACTGGTCTTCCGGATCAACCGTATCATTATCGATTTTGATATCGGGAAGGTCTCCTAACCTTGACATTGTTTTTTGAACAAGGAGATCGATTTCATGTTGCATGTTATCTTCGTAATCTTTGTCTGTAAGCTTGAAAAGGCGCTTGAAAATGGTGTCGTAAACCTTTTGAACGATGAATCCGGGATGTAACTTACGACTAGGGATCTGTTTGTGAGCAGGAATGAAATGCACTACGCATTTGTGCATTACGGATTCGGCTGGGACCTCGTCTCGGTGAAAACTGTAAAACAGCTCGCGTGTATCGTTTGATTGCCAGTTTCCGCCGCCTTTTCTTTCTGCCTCTTCAGGTCTGTAAAACCATTGTCCAGTCACCATCACACTATTATCTTTTGTCTCTGTGATATCCTGTGTGTAAAATAAAAACTTCTACTTCAGAACAGATAAGAGACGATATAGCATGAATAATATTATTATATTATACAAATTGAAATACCTTGATTATAGCAACATATGGTTTCTTGTTTGGTCCTTCAGGATCAGGAACTAAAAGCACAGGATCCTCCTGCACATCCATAAAGACAGAACAGAGTTAGTTTCTTTAGTTACTAACAACAATAAGGTATATTACTACACACTAATTTGCATGAGATTAGAAGAATATATATCTACTTCAACATTCCTACTTCTACTTGCATTCTTTGTGGCCCAACATTATACCAATAAATAATAATAAGCGTTACCAGTTGGCAGTTATTACATCAACACAACCTATAAAAACTTACGCTCTAACGTCAATGAAACCTTTTTGGATGCAAAAGACTCCTTAAGATTATCCTTATTTCATCCAACCTACTTGTAACCTTTAATTAACACCATTATCAATCTATGCATCCTTGTGCAATAGCCACTACTAAGAGAACTTTAGAATATACACCCGAACAAATATATCGATCAGAACTCCTAGCTATCAACTGCAGTAAGCAAAAACTCACTACCTTGTAGTAAAGCCAAACCCTATACACTATCTCTACACCTCAAAGCAAATTTCCGTCATTCACAAGTTCCATGAACTAGTGAATAACAATTAACAATTTTATACTACTGACTACACATTGCATGTCTACATAACACTAGTTAAAACTTAAATCCAAACGACTTGTAATGATTCCTCTTCGACTCTCAACAAAATTGCATTCAGAAACTTCATGGTCAATTATATAATCAACAGAGTATTAATAACACCATACCTATAAACAATCTCAAAAACTCAAAGCAAATTTCATCATTCACATTTCACAAGTTCCCTAAACTACTTAATAACAACTAACACCATAAGTTGCATATTTACACAAATTCAAACAACTTGCAACCATTCCTCTTCAATTGATCAACTCTCAACAAAATCACATAATAATTCAGAAATTTGACAGTCGATTATAATCAACACAGCATTAACAAGGCCATACCTATAAAACAATCTCTAACACTCAAAGCATATTCCATCATTCACAGCACTATAAGTTGCATATCCGCATAACAATAGTTAAATTCTAACAACTTACAACAATTCCTCTTCAATTCGACGATTCTCAACAAAATTAGATAACAATTCAAAAATTTCAGAGTTAATCATAATCATAACCTAAATTCTGAAACTATTAATTAAACAAAACACTCACAAGATCGTACGAAATTCCGTCAAATTCAAACGCCTTATAATGATTGAGCTTCGATTTCCCCTTGCCGGAAACCCTAACCACCTCACCAACCGGCTTCGCGTCCGGCGGTTCTTCTTCTTCCTCCTCCTCCTCCTCATCTACCGGCGGTGATGCTTCTTTCTCTTCATCTTCGTTAGCTTTTTTGTTGTCTGGTTTGGTTTTGGTTGATTGTTTGATTGCTTCTTGTATTTGTTCATCTTCATCGTCGTCTTCGTATATTTTCATTCGCTTTCGCTTCCGTTGAGTTGACCGCATTTCATCGTCGTTGTTCGGTGGCGCGGCGTCGTCGTCATCGTCGTCGCTGGTGGCTAAGTACCGGCGGTTGCGCATTTTGGTTAAGGTGGAGTGTGTGTGGGTGGTATGTGTGTGTGCGTGGGGGCGATTGGTGATGGTATAAATATTACCCTTTTATACCAAGCAAATGTGCTCTAATCCTTGAATATGATCCTCAAGCAAATGTACCCTAACCATTGAATCCTTGTCTGATTTCACACTGCAAAGGGTTTCAGTTACATACTCCTAGGGGTGAGCATTATTAGTCTACCCGATATTAACCGAAAACCGACCCTATAAAACAATACAACGATCAATATCGAATACAATAAACAAAAAGCATGTTGTTATTAGTATTTATTCGGGTTTTTTTACTGTTGAAACTCAGGTGACTAGAAGGAGAAGAAGTAAGTTTGGGACGACTTTGTGAAGTTTTCGGATGATCAAGGGAATCAAAAGGCAAGATTTAATCACTGTGCGATGGTCGTCGCTGCAGACCGGGTAAAAAACGGAATAGCCATAAGGCATCTTAATAGATGTCCGCAATGCCCTGACAGTTACTGATGAAAGCCATTTACTATTTTACTTTGTGTTATACGTTTATGCTCTATTAATTATAATCAATTATGTTAGTGTTCGTAGAAAATAACCATAATTATCGATCGGTTGTGGACGAAAATGCAAAAGATATAAAGATGAAGATGAAGACAACGATGAAGGTGAACAAATACAAGCCTTGAATCCTAAACCTAAAATCAGAAAATCTACTATGATCCAAAGATACATAATATTTAATATAATGATTAGTACCACTCCTTGAACACTCAAAACTTAGATAATAAAACCTCTATATACGGTTAACATATACATAACCTATATGTAGAACCTATAAAGGTAACATATACAACCCAAAGAAGCACAAAATCTGCCCACATACACCAGGCGCTGAAGCTTCGCTGGTGCCTCCCATGCCCACGTGCCTTATATACGCCCATCAGATGCATTAGTTAGAAGTCGAAATGTCAAAATACGGAAAACGAAAAAAAAAGTAAATACATAACTGAACATGCTAACCATTAAATAGAGAAATGGAAAGAGAGATAGTGAGTTAGATCCCTTTAGTAGAATATGGGGTATACGCATATGAATTTAAAGCAAGATATGGATTTAAATTAGCATTAGGTTATAAACAATACAATGATCAATATCGAATACAAGAAACAAAAAGCATGTTGTTATTAGTATTTTATTCGGGTTTTTTTACTGTTGAAACTCAGGTGGCTAGAAGGAGAAGAAGTAAGTTTGGGAGGACTTTGTGAAGTTTTCGGATGATCAAGGGAATCAAAGGCAATATGTAATCACTGTGCAATGGCCGTCGCTGCAGACCGGGTAAAAAACAGAATAGCCATAAGGCATCTTAATAGATATCCGCAACGCCCTGACAGTTACTAATGAAAGCCATTTACTATTTTACTTTGTGTTATACGTTCATGCTCTATTAATTATAATCAATTATGTTAGTGTTCGTAGAAAACAACCATAATTATCGATCGGTTGTGGATGAAAATGCAAAAGATATAAAGATGAAGATGAAGATGAAAGCTTTCTGTTTTGTTTGTTTTATTGTTTTGAATTCATGTGATTTATTCAATTCAGAATTGGTATTAAATTATATGACATGATTATTTATGGTATTGAATTTTGTTTTCTAGTTTTGAATTCATGATGATTAGTCAACAATTTCAAGCGAAGTAAATCTAATTTTTGAAACTCTGAACATTGTATTGTCTGCAATTATCAGTTTTATGGGATAGGATCGCTTATTGCGGCAAGTACCATATTTTATACTATCACCAGCTTGAAGATCCACATAGACGTCTAAAAAGTTAAAGGCAAGATATAAGAAATATAACCTACTCTCGATAACCATAAAACAGATAAGCGTTAGTCATTAAGTGTTGATTATAACCGGATAAGACGATAAGTACTTTGACTCAAAAAGTCTAACAAAAACCACTTAATACTTGTCTACTTATCGATCATTTATAGGTTACAAACACATAATACTTGTTTATTAAATGATTTAAAAATTAAAATCTTGTTTAGAAGCAAAGGTAGGGGCCTAAAAAACAAGAAAAATATGGGGCCCACAAAAACTAAAGATTGCAATTTGCAGGCCATACGTTGGATATCTTTTACATATATATATACTAGGTTGTCACCCGGGATTGCTTCCGGGCTCGAGAAAATTACTTTTATTAAAAACTATTTATGATTAATACACCCTTAAAATCATACAAAAAGTATGACATATTGATGTTCCCGCTAAAAGAAAAGTCATAAAGTTTTCATAAACTTAATCACGAGTTGTGACATTGTATGTAGACTTATTAACTTGATGGCTGCTTATGATTCATTAAAGACTACACTTTGGTTGTCGAGGCGGTCCTGCATCGGCCGCACTTAATACACATTTAGAAGAAATTTCATTAATCAAATGGTAGACATCAAATATAGAAGTTTAGATAATTGTACACCAAGCCTTGAATCCTAAACCTAAAATCAGAAAATCTACTATGAGCCGAAGATACATAATATTTAATATAATGATTAGTACCACTCCTTAAACACTCAAAACTTAGATAATAAAACCTCTATATACGGTTAACATATACATAACCTATATGTAGAACCTATAAAGGTAACATATACAGCCCAAAGAAGCAGAAAATCTGCCCACATACAGCAGGTGCTGAAGCTTCGCTGGTGCCTCTCATGCCCACGTGCCTTATATACGCCCATCATATGCATTAGTTAGAAGTCGAAATGTCAAAATACGGAAAACTGAATAAAAAACTAAATACATAACTGAACATGCTAACGATTAAATAGAGAAAGGGAAAGAGAGATACTGAGTAAGATCCCTTTAGTAGAATATGGGGTATACGCATATGGATTTAAAGCAAGATATGGATTTAAATTAGTATTAGGTTATAAAACAATACAATGATCAATATCGAATACAATAAACAAAAAGCATGTTGTTATTAGTATTTTATTCGGGTTTTTTACTGTTGAAACCCAGGTGGCTAGAAGGAGAAGAAGTAAGTTTGGGAGGACTTTGTGAAGTTTTCAGATGATCAAGGGAATCAAAGGCAAGATGTAATCACTGTGCAATGGTCGTCGCTGCAGACCGGGTAAAAAACAGAATAGCCATAAGGCATATTAATAGATGTCCGCAACGCCCTGACAGTTACTAATGAAAGCCATTTACTATTTTACTTTGTGTTATACGTTCATGCTCTATTAATTATAATCAATTATGTTAGTGTTCGTAGAAAATAACCATAATTATCGATCGGTTGTGGATGAAAATGGAAAAGATATAAAGATGAAGATGAAAGCTTTCTGTTTTGTTTGTTTTATTGTTTTGAATTCATGTGATTTATTCGATTCGGAATTGGTATTAAATTATATGACATGGTTATTTATGGTATTGAATTTTGTTTTCTAGTGTTGAATTCATGATGATTTGTCGACAATTTCAAGCGAAGTAAATATAATTTTTGAAACTCTGAATATTGTATTGTTTGCAATTATCAGTTTATGGGATGGGATCGCTTATTGCGGCAAATACCACATTTTAAACTATCACCAGCTATAACTCTCCAAAAATATTTCTGACACCCTTAATATATTTAAAATGTCCCAATACGTCCTAAAATACACCCCGTATACTGAAAATGGCCCTAAATACCTTTATTTTTATAAAAATTAATTAAAAACAAAAATTTATGGTCTCTGGCGGGGCGTGACACACCCATGGGTGTTTGTTGCGGGGCACGAGCGCCTAGCCACCAGGCGCAGCCCTGAGCTGCCACGTAGCAACAGCGTGTCGAGTCTATATTCGTGACCAATCAACCCTACGACCCTACACCTATCTCGCGGGCCGCGAGAGAGATAGCCTTGGCTGTCGCGGGATGCGACCCGATGTCGACCAGACACTATAAATTGAGAGTTTCGGCTCTCATTTTGAATCGTTCAAATCTCAAATTCTCTCTCTATTTCTGAAGTGCAGAAACTAAAATCGGGCATTATACTCCCCTAAATAACGAAGTTCTGCCTCGTTGTAAGTATCATAACCCCCAGTTACGTATTAGATACGCTGCCCGATTGATCTAGGGTTCCGTAATGGCTGCCGTGGTTCTGCCCGACGTAGTCGTTGGAATGCTGTCTCGGGGAGGGTATTACTAATGTAAATATTGGGTTATTATACTAATGCGTGTGCATTTGTGTAATTAATAGATAATCACTAGGAAATCCTTAAAGAAAACCCTAAGACAGCAATGTGAGTAATCTCCTTTTTGTAAACCTTTTTGCAAACTGTTTTTACAAAACTTTATATGATTAACATTATATTAAACAGTGATTGAGTATTTGTATTCTACAATTATCGTCGGTATGTTGGGGTTTTGTATACAAAATTTGTTACTACATTGTAAGTAGTAACATGACCACAAGTCGGGTTGACAATACCGTGGGTGGTAATTAAAGTAGATGGAAACAAATGTAATTGCGCGACCGCCCTCAATACTGTAAAACGGTTTTACTTATCTTGATTGAACTAGGATTCACTCATCAGTATTTCCCACCGTCAAAATGTTTTTAAACGCGTTTCAGGTAACAAAATGTGAAAGCCAAATAGAAGCCAGCTGGACAGCACTGAGGCTTGGAAAAGTGGCTATAAAGTTACCTAAAATAAAAAGATGTT
Organism: Helianthus annuus; assembly: GCF_002127325.2. Taxonomy (NCBI): domain Eukaryota; kingdom Viridiplantae; phylum Streptophyta; class Magnoliopsida; order Asterales; family Asteraceae; genus Helianthus; species Helianthus annuus. Next base: position 5,721,241 of record NC_035439.2, read on the forward strand.
TTCTTTATATAAAATAGGGTTTATCCCTATAAAAAGGTGTGTACTTGAAAGTTGGGATTTTCCCATGTGTTTAATATTATAAAAGCGTGGTATTTTACTCTGATAAAATATTTCCTAACTACGGTCCTGATGTAAATTCCGCTGCCAAATTGATAAACACCGATACAACTGAAACTGGCCGCGGCCGCCCGTTCCTGGGTAATCAGGGGACGGGGGTTGCGACACCAGCTTGAAGATCCACATAGACGTCTAAAAAGTTAAAGCCAATATATAAGAAATGCTAATTCAAGGATCCGACGAGTTTGACGGAGCTTCGGTCCCAAAACGACGTGTTCGGTGCGTTTATTACGGCTAAGAAAGGAGTAGAAGATAGACACAACACCGAGCAGTCAATTTCAATCTGGTCTCTATTGATTATTCAATGTTTACAGCACCACGAGACCAGTTGGACAGCATGTCCCCTCTGGGAACCAAAAGCTTATCCAAATGGGAACCCCATACCCCTATTTATAGAAAACTACATATGTGTCCATCCGATCGGAGATTGTCATCTGTCCGGATGGACCTTGACATTTAGAAAACCTGTCCAACTTTCTCTATTCTATACAATATTCAACGCACGCTCTATCTTAACTATTTGCACAGTGGTAGACGTACGAAATATGCACCAACAGATTCCCCCTCGGATGTCACTGTCGAATCGTCTTTAAAACTTTGAGAACCTTGAGCCATGTTTGAATATTCTGTAATCTATAACTTTTCTACAACTTCAATCAGGTATCTTGAAATCTGACTATCCAAATTCCCCCTCGATTGATGATTCGGGTTTGCTTTTGCCAAAGTAAAACACAAATTGCCCCTGGAATGAATCTTCAGGTCTTTTGCATAGTTCACGACTCTTCTCTGATTTGCTAAACTGCAACCTTCATGAGCAATCACCAACTTAAAACTAATCAATTACAACATCCTCTGTTTCAACTTTAACCGTATCCGAGCTCAGTTTTTGATATCACAAGTAAGCACCACGATCCCCGCATTCCGCCTGCTCGATCTAAGAATGTACAAAAAATCAACCGGCAATTGATAGAAACTTCAAATACCCCGCTGGTTAACTTCAAATCCGTGATTCCCCCTGAAGATCTGATATCCCGTTTACCGTGATCCACGTTAACGTACCATAAGAATGACAGATCCGTGTAACCGTTATTCTCCACAATCAGCAAATCTTCATCGGAAAAACAAATCATCTGGTAATGTAATCTGATCTCTGAAGCATTCATCCACAATCAGATTCATCTCCTCGGATAATCTAGATCTTAGAAGCTATCATCCATGATCACTCTCAAATCTCTGATGCTTTCGTCCATGATCACATATCAACATCTTGGATCATCTTGATCTCGGAAGCTTACACCCACGATCAGATTCACATTCCCCTTGACAATTTGAAGTCGAAACTACGCGAATACTGTTGCAGTGTCACGAAATTTTAAAAATGCTGAAATTTCAACATACGATATTGAAATTTTTATTCCCCCTCATTTTTGCAAATTCTGACACCTCTATCACTGAATTCCCCCTCAAACTGAATTCAGTTTTCAATTCTCTTCTTCGAAAAACTTGACCAAACTAGAATATCACAATATTCTCCACAATTGTCAGTTTTTTGTCTTTGCGGATTTGTCGATTTGGCCCATAAATAGTCATATACCCTGAGAGATAAACTTTCTGCACCAGTATCATGACTACCCCACTAACTTTCAAATATGTTCACTGAAGCCCCAGACGGTGTCCCCTAACCATCCAGCTTGGTCGTTAAAAACTCGAAAAAATTGTCAATCACCAAATTTTTTCTGGAGACTCTCCTCGTCGTTGCGATCAAAAAATGCCTTTTTAGGCATTTGAGCATCTGGTCGAATGGCATGTTGACGAATGGCCATCCGATCAGATTGTCATTTGATCGAAGGACAAAGTGGGCAAACATGTTTGTGGATCGGATGGTCATGCGATCGGATTGTCGTTCGTTGAAAACAACTTGATCTTTCAAACACCCCATAGTGATATGGATCGGATGGTCATCCGATCGGATTACCATCCGATTGAAAGCATATAAACCTTCAATAATCCTTCAAGCAAGATAGTTATGTGGATTGGATGGTCGTCCGATCGGATTGCCATCCGATCGGAAATGTTCTAACAGCTCAAGAACACTCCAAATCACGTTTTTTCAATCAAGAATCTTTATTTGTGTGAATGTCATGATGAAACTTCACAGGTTTGTGAAGGAATCAATTCCGAACAGAATGATGTCTTCAATTCCAAAATCCATCCGTGAATTGACCTTTATTTTGATGATTTTCTATGTTTAACATCAAAACTCCCGTTTTACCCAAGATTGATGAGCTTTGGGTGATTTAACCGACTGTTAGATCGATTAAATCAGTACCGTAGCTCTGATACCACTGCTGATTCAAGGATCCGGCGAGTTTGACGGAGCTTCGGTCCTGAAACGACGTGTTCGGTGCGTTTATTACGACTGAGAAAGGAGTAGAAGCTAGACACGACACCGAGCAGTTAATTTCAATCTGGTCTCTATTGATTATTCAACGTTTACAGCACCACGAGACCAGTTGGACAGCATGTCCCCTCTGGGAACCAAAAGCTTATCCAAATGGGAACCCCATGCCCCTATATATAGACAACTACATATGTGTCCATCCAATCGGATTGCCATCAGATTGTCATCCGTCCAGATGGACCATGACATTTACAAAACCTGTCCAACTTTCTCTATTATATATAATATTCAACACACGCTCTATCTTAACTATTTGCATAGTGGCAGACGTACGAAATATGCACCAACAAGAAATATAACCTACTCTTGATAACCATAAAACAGATAAGCGTTAGTCATTAAGTGTTGATTATAACCGGATAAGACGATAAGTAATTTGACTCAAAAAGTCTAACAAAAAACACTTAATACTCGTCTACTTATCAATCATTTATAGGTTACAAACACTTAATACTTATTTATTAAATGATTTAAAAATTAAAATCTTATTTAGAAACAAAGGTAGGGGCCTAAAAACCAAGAAAAAATATGGGGCCCAGATAATAAAAACTAAAGATTGCAATTTGCATGCCATACATTGGATATGTTTTACACATATATACTAGGTTATCACCGAGGATTGCTTCCCGGTCTTGAGAAAATTACTTTTAATAAAAACCACTTATGATTAATACGCTCTTAAAATCATACAAAAAGTATGACATATTGATGTTCCCACTGTAAGAAAAGTCATAAAGTTTTCATAAACTTAAACACGAGTTATGACATTGTAAGTAGCTTATTAACATAATGGTTGCTTATGATTCGTTAAAGACTACACTTTGGTTGTCAAGGCGGTCCTGCATCAGCTGCACTTAATACACACTTAGAAGAAATTTCATTAATCAAATGGTAGACATCAAATATAGAAGTTTAGATAATTGTACACCAAGCCTTGAATCCTAAACCTAAAATCAAAAAATCTACTATGATCCGAAGATACATAATATTTAATACAAAGATTAGTACCACTCCTTGAACAATCAAAACTTAGATAATAAAACCTCTATATACGGTTAACATATACATAACCTATATGTAGAACCTATAAAGGTAACATATACAGCCCAAAGAAGCACAAAATCTGCCCACATACAGCAGGCGCTGAAGCTTCGCTGGTGCCTCCCATGCCCACGTGCCTTATATACGCCCATCAGATGCATTAGTTAGAAGTCAAAATGTCAAAATAAGGAAAACGAAAAAAAAGTAAGTACATAACTGAACATGCTAACCATTAAATAGAGAAATGGAAAGAGAGATAGTGAGTAAGATCCCTTTAGTAGAATATGGGGTATATGCATATGAATTTAAACAAGATATGGATTTAAATTAGTATTAGGTTATAAATAAAACAATGATCAATATCGAATACAATAAACAAAAAGCATGTTGTAATTAGTATTTTATTCGGGTTTTTTACTGTTGAAACTCAGGTGGCTAGAAGGAGAAGAAGTAAGTTTGGGAGGACTTTGTGAAGTTTTCGGATGATTAAGGGAATCAAAGGCAATATGTAATCACTGTGCAATGGCCGCCGCTGCAGACTGGGTAAAAAACAGAATAGCCATAAGGCATCTTAATAGATGTCCGCAACGCCCTAACAGTTACTAATGAAAGCCATTTACTATTTTACTTTGTGTTATACGTTCATGCTCTATTAATTATAATCAATTATGTTAGTGTTCGTAGAAAATAACCATAATTATCGATCGGTTGTGGATGAAAATGCAAAAGATATAAAGATGAAGATGAAAGCTTTCTGTTTTGTTTGTTTTATTGTTTTGAATTCATGTGATTTATTCGATTCGGAATTGGTATTAAATTATATGACATGGTTATTTATGGTATTGAATTTTGTTTTCTAGTTTTGAATTCATGATGATTAGTCAACAATTTCAAGCGAAGTAAATATAATTTTTGAAACTCTGAACATTGTATTGTCTGCAATTATTAGTTTTATGGGATGGGATCGCTTATTGCGGCAAGTACCACATTTTATACTATCACCAGCTTGAAGATCCACATAGACGTCTAAAAAGTTAAAGCCAAGATATAAGAAATATAACCTACTCTCGATAACCATAAAACAAACAAGCGTTAGTCATTAAGTGTTGATTATAACCGGATAAGACGATAAGTACCTTGACTCAAAAAGTCTAACAAAAAACACTTAATACTTGTCTACTTATCGATCATTTATAGGTTACAAACACATAATACTTCTTTATTAAATGATTTAAAAATTAAAATCTTGTTTAGAAGCAAAGGTAGGGGCCTAAAAAACAAGAAAAATATGGGGCCCACATAATAAAAACTAAAGATTGCAATTTGCAGGCCATACGTTGGATATCTTTTACATATATATATATATATATATATATATATATATATATATATATATATATATATATATATATACTAGGTTATCACCCGGGATTGCTTCCCGGGCTCGAGAAAATTACTTTTATTAAAAACTATTTATGATTAATACACCCTTAAAATCATACAAAAAGTATGACATATTGATGTTCCCGCTAAAAGAAAAGTCATAAAGTTTTCATAAACTTAATCACGAGTTGTGACATTGTAAGTAGACTTATTAACTTAATGGTTGCTTATGATTCATTAAAGACTAAACTTTGGTTGTCGAGGCGGTCCTGCATCAGCTGCACTTAATAACACTTAGTAGAAATTTCATTAATCAAATGGTATACATCAAATATAGAAGTTTAGATAATTGTACACCAAGCCTTGAATCCTAAACCTAAAATCAGAAAATCTACTATGAGTCGAAGATACATAATATTTAATATAATGACAAGTACCACTCCTTAAACACTCAAAACTTAGATAATAAAACCTCTATATACGGTTAACATATACATAACCTCTATGTAGAACCTAAAAAGGTAACATATACAACCCAAAGAAGCACGAAATATGCCCACATACAGCAGGCGCTAAAGCTTCGCTGGTGCCTCCCGTGCCCACATGCCTTATATATGCCCATCATATGCATTAGTTAGAAGTCGAAATATCAAAATACCGAAAACGAAAAATAAAGTAAATACATAACTGAACATGCTAACCATAAAATACAGAAACGGAAAGAGAGATAGTGAGTAAGATCCCTTTAGTAGAATATGGGGTATACGCATATGAATTGAATGTTAACACATATCGTTGATAGAATCATACCATTAAAAAAGCTTTCATAAACTTATCCTAATCAAAGTCCAGCAAGAAATCAACCAAATTTTCAGAGTCATCTACCTAAAATGCAACACAAATTTTCTCCATTACCTTCTTCTCCTCATATGGGAGAAAGCCTGCATCATTATTAGAAAGATTAAAGGCATTCACATGTAAATAATATTATTTGTAAGCATGTTCTAGTGAGTTGATCACTGATACACTGATCATATGAAAGCACAACTCTATGGTAAATTAAAAACCAGCTACATAGATGACAGTCAAATGTAAAATACTGGTTAGCAGATCATAAAATCTACTACAAACCTTACTTTGTTGATTTCTAGATCCTTTGTACCATATGTCTCGCAACTTCTCCACAATTGATAGTAGCTCAAGCTGAAAAAGAGATAATATACATCTTAATAAATTTAAAAAAAACTCTTTATATAATTAAAGAATTAGAAATTAACAACCTCCTATATATAATCAATAGATAAACTACTACTATACAATACAAAATGGGAATGAGTCTATGAACTTGATTCACATCGCTATTCTCCTTATTATCATTCATTCTAAAGATCGAGTAATAGTAAATATAAGCTAAATTATCTCTATAAAATATGAAAATTCATTTAAAAGTAAACTTGTACATACCATGATAAAGCTCTTCGTTGACAACACAAAATAAATATGAACTCCTCCTCTCAGATTAACATCACTTAAGATGTTCTTGTTATTTCTAGTCTTCTGTCAACATGTCATTTGCTAGATTCATGAATAATGAGTCAATTCTTTCATGAGAAAAAAATAGGATAACCAACTGTTGAGCCATTAACAATTAAAAAAATATTTAATTAAAGCCCATGTATGATACAAAGAAATTGTTTTACCATCAATTTGTACCTTGAATTATATCGGTTGAATTCACCTATTCGGTAATCTTTAGTCAGTTCAGGTACTGTTCTGCACAAAACAAAATATATTCAAGATACTTGCAATATAACTACGAAATTTAACTTCCAAAAGATGCAACTATTGGAATTGGTCAATCAATTATAGCTTATAGAATAAAAATTCACATAAAAGAAAATTATAAAGTGAAAAAAGAAAGAGATCTAGACAAAAGAATTTCCTATTTTTTTGTATTATCATGAAAATAGAAACATATTAAAGATGGAAGGAAAAGAGATTTACAGTACCTTAATTAATATGACTACACTAATTAAGGACCTGTTGAATTTTCAAATGCATCATCAGCGACAAACAACCTAGACTCAATATAAAACTAAATTGATGTAAATGAAATTTTAGATTTTAAAAAATAAAAGCTAATTATAGGAGAATGGTACAAAATTTGATATATGAAACATCACATTGTATTTTGATGACAAAATTAAAACCTACACAAAGCAAAATAGAATCAAAGGCAAGAAATCATACCTTCAATATTGCTAGAAAGTCCACTACAGTGAAAGTTCGTCGGTGAGAGCAACGGTGAAGAAAACGATGGAATAAGTCTTGAGATGCGATAGCAATTGTAGGGATATAGATGCGTTGTAAATATTTGGGAGATCGAACAGACAAAGGATCGGTTGAGGCTATGGATGGTGTTGTGCGGTGTGATGTTTTTAGGGATTGGAAGCTGTGTAGGGGGATGGGGGATTTAGAAGATTATATAGGCGGGTCATTAAACGGGTATGGACCCCGCGTCCTGGCCCATATACATATAACCTTGACCCACTCATTTTCCCGCCCAAATGAATGTGAGGAAGCACCACAAACTGCCACATCAGCCCATTTTTTTTTCATTTATTATATATAATAGATAATAGATTGACCTAATTTAAAGTTGATAGATAATAGTTATATACAGTGACAAACCCAGAAATTATTTATTGGGGGTGCGAATGTGGCTCTTAACCAACATTTCAAAGGGTGCAGTTGGAATTTTTGCCTATAAAATACACTAATTTTTTTCAAGGGGGTGCGCCCGCCCACCCAACCTATAACCTAGGTCCGCCCCTGGTTATGTATGACTATAAGCTATTCATTCAGTCATTCAGAAATAGAATACAAAATCTGCAGCTACTTGACCATAGCACGACAGTTCAAACTTCAGAAGCTGCTTCAGAGACCAGCTGCAGGTACTGTATGATTATAGTATGATCATCATACTGATTTTATACCCTACCTAACTGTATGATCATATTGTCGTATTGTATGATCATCATACTGATTTTATACCCTACCAAACAATATGATCATACTATCGTAACGTATGATCATAGTATGGTCATCATACTAATTTTATACCCTACTAGTACTGCTTATACTAATGTTTTCTGAATATATAAAGTTTATAAACCAACAAATTGTTGACCCGTTTAAATTTTGTCTACTGAGAAAGTAAAAAATAGTTACACTTTTGTCTACAGAGAACGTAAAAAAAGTTACACTTACATCAAGAAGCAATGCTTTTGTGTGTCAGTCAAATGGGGTTGGCTTGGGCTTTTTAGTACCTATACTTGTTGACCGCATTTAACCGAGACCTGCATTAATAAAAACTATAACTATACCAAGTTAACTATTATTTGCATAGATATAAACTACCAATCCTACAAATCATGTAAATGCGTCAAACGGGTCACCTTTATATATTTATAGCCTGATACAATAAACGATTGCATATCTATTTATTAACGTTGTTTTATATTTATAAATAAATTTTAGATGGATTCAAAGAATGTCGAGAATGTATAAAGCGACGAGTCTCATAGAAGAGAAAAGCGGAAGTCACAGATTGTTGAAACACAAGCAAAAAAGGAAAGTAAAACCACAAGTACGAAGAAAACGCAGGTTCTAAAACAAATAGCGAAATTTGTATTCTAATCTTTAAACTTGAAACCTTCGCAAATAAATAATCGTATCCTTAATCTAATCCGTTATGAAATGATCAATTATTTATTTTATTTAACTAATTAATTTTACAATTTAAAAATTTATTTTTTCGTCTTGTTAGATTTTAAAGTTAGTAAATACAAACTAACCTAGTTAGTTTAAATTATAGAGTTAGTTTCTTTTTATATATAAACAACATAACTAAGTTAGTTAAAGTCAAGGGATCTTAGAGTAAATTGCGGAATTTAAAAATTACAGGGACTATTTGAGTAATTTGCTGAAAGTGGAGTGTTTTAAAACAATATATATATATATACATATATATATATATATGTATATATATATATGTGTATATATATATATATATATATACATATATATATATAGGGGGCTGCTAGAATGAAAACCACCCCGAGTTGTAAGAACCGTGAGAACCACACCATCCGGGTCGCCGTTTACCATGATTTTTTTTACAACTACATGTGTATATTATAAACACATCCGTAAAAAAAAAAATTTAAACGCCCCCCCCCCCTCCCCCCGAGGGGGTAGTTTTTTACACCACAAGTTTGGTGTTTTTATTTTTCTTTTTTTTTTTACCAAACTTGTGGTGTAAAAAACTACCCCCTCGGGGGGGGGGGGGGGGCGTTTAAATTTTTTTTTTTACAGATGTGTTTATAATATACACATCTAGTTTATAATTTACAGATGCGGTTCTTACAACTCGGGGTGGTTTTCATTCTAGCGGCTCCCTATATATATATATATATATATATATATATATATATATATATATATATATATATATATATATATATATATATATAACTGATGACAGCGAGACTCGAACCTGGGTCACCAGCCTCATCAAGCAACCGCACAACCACTCGGCCATGGACTCCTCATCAAACAAACCCGACACCAACAATCCCTTAAACTCTTGCCCAACCGAGCCAAGGTGGCCTGTGACCAGGCCCAGTTCGTCTTCGCGTCCCGTCAACAAATCCAGCGCGCAGAAAACATTACCAGCTCAATTTTAAGCGGGTTTTGGTGATTTTGTTTTAGTTTTAAAAAAGTTTTAACATTAATTACACACCTAACACCTAACCAGACTCTTCCCTATATAAACCCATCATTCCCCAAGCCATTTCCACTTTATAAACTCTCAAAAACACTCTCAATATCCCTCTAATCAGCTGGTAATTTGAAGATTCGAGCAGAAACATCAACCTTCACAAAAGTATGCATAACTCACTCGATTCTTCGTCTTTTCACTCGATTCTTTTTCCTAATTGCTTGGAACAACCTTAGGAACATTTCCAGAGGTTTTCCATGGAAAACCAAGCCCTGGAATTTCACCAAAAAGGCTCCAAAGTGGACTGTTTGTTTCTATTTCATCTAAACTTGTTAATCATAGTTGAACTTGAGTCTAACTCATCTCAAACCTATGTCCTTATGCTTATAACCTCATCTATGGTTAGTTAGGCTTAAAAACAAGGTTGAGACATGTTAAATCAGAGGTTAAAACCTCACAAACTTTCTGTTTTGTTCAAGGGTTTAACCCATAAGTGATGTTCAAGCCTAAGGTTTGATGATTGTGTGATTTAGGATTAGCTTAGGCTATCCTACTTGAAAATCCACACATTGCTTGATGTTTTCCTCGTAGAATAGTTGTTGTTATTTCATTTATACTTGTAAGTTCATGACCCTTCTTGTTGTTTATGACAACAAGTGTAGTGGTGAACAGTGGAGGTACCTAAATGGGAGCTTGTACTTCCTACCTCATGCATGATTTCTATGATACTTAGAGGTGCCTAAAAGAAGACTTTAATCTTCTACCTCATGCTTGACATATATGATATAGTATACTCTATGTAATACTTATGTAACATTCAAACAAACCGAACTCTTGATGATGAACAAGTGGACATTGTCAAGTTAGTAAGTATATCATCAAAGCATCATATGTGATGGATGATTATTTTCCTATGTCTATGTTCATGTAATTTGGATTCCGAATCTGTAATCTTCCGTTATTCCCCAAACTCACATACCTATGTTTTCTTCGTGTAGAAAGACAAGGTGCTCCAAATTAATCCATCCACCAACATCACTCGCGGGATTTCAAGTAGGAAAGCTTGCAAAACCGTGAGTATACTCGATCCCTTTTTACTCTTTAACACTTTGGGATGCAACATGTATGTAATACAAAATCACATGACACTTAAACTATTTTAAACACACTCTATACATGCTTAACATGATGCTATGTGTGATGCTTGTTAATCTCGTATGCTTTGTAAACTATTTGGTCGATATATGCTCATTAACTTTGCTAGCCTAACTTAACAATTATAACGCTATAGGATTAATGCACCGCCCATTAGTCTTTGGGTATTGTTAAGTTAAACTCGTTACCTCCCGCTACTCTATTTGGAATAGGCTCTTTTAACACGTTGTATACTTGGGTTTGAACACATTGTACGCCATTTTAGCATACTAGTATTTCATATTATGAATCATGTTGGATATGAGCACTTTTTATACTATATTATGCTATGTAACAAAACTTGTATACTCGCCAACTTTTTGTTGATATTTTAATACATGTTGAAGGTTGATTGATGAGTTGATGATGAGAAGAAATGCAATTTAGGTGGACTTAGATACACACCTAGATTAATTTTGTTATTTTGATGTTATGTTATGAAACAATTGTTGTCTTTTATTGAATCTTGTATGACATTTAGTATTGAAATGAAATTTGAATTTAAATTATATTATCACATATTGTTATTGTTATGAAGTCTCTTACAATCTCGTTTTCGTCTCATCCCGATGTTTCCGCCATCGGTTGGGGTGTGACAGATTGGTATCAAAGCCATAACTTTAGGGAATTAGGAAAAAGTAGGAATGCTTTGCCCTAGTATATAGTTTTAGGAACTTTGTCTCTTATTTGTTGTTTAAAACTTATGCATCCTACCTTACATGTTTCCTAGAAATTCTCCTTGTTTGTTAACTTACATGCCTTTCCTAAGGCTAACATGAATACACTTTTGATTATTTGAGGACTCGTAACATAAACGAGACGACTTTACCAAAATAGGCGTGAAACCAATAATTTGGTAAACGACTCTCATTCTACCTTAAACTATTTTTGCACAAAATTACACCATTAAGCTAGGAGTGAAATCCACACCTTAATGGTAATTTCCATTTCAACTCTAGTGGACCCTCGTCAAAGCGACGAAATTATATTTTGACCCGACGAGTACCAACCACATTTAGGGTACGAATTCGTCAAGTTAGGGGTTTGTCGATTAAGTCCCATTCCTTGATTTTCGATCTCGCCAAAGTCCCAATCATTTCAATTGATTAGAGATGTGTAGTAACTGGAAGGGTAAGATACCGTTACTTGCTTCTCGATGAGAGTATCTTACCTATAGGCCAAAGCACGTTTTCTCTAATTCGAAAGGACTTTCGACCCACTTTGGAATAGTCGACGTTTCTCTACCCGAAACAATCCAAAGTTTTATTGAGCCTCTCTTTTATGTTATCTCAATTTATATGTGAATTTTATACTCGTTACTTCGTTCATTTCAAACTTTTTACGCAATTCGCATTTTTATCGCAATCAAAAACAATAATAATCTCTCGTGAACAAACTAAATTTACGATGCTTTCATTTATTCATATTATGCTATGTGAAATTCATGTTACGCTATGTGAAATTTTGTCTCCAGAATCTTGTATATTTGTCATATAATCAATAAAGGAGACGTTAAGTAGTGAAATCAAGCTTTACGAAGACCGAATCAATGAATTCCGCCTCTGATTCTGTCTAAGCGCTCTTCTGATAGACTCATCAGGTATCGAAACGATCCTACATGCTATGTAACACAATTTGAACATTTTATGCTATGTGACGCTTTATGCTATGTGATTTATTTCACGAAAACAATTTTTCTTAAACAAACATTATGATCAAGTCTCACTCTTTTCATTCTTTTGATCTTTTCGTTCTTTTGAATCCTAGATGTCTTCTCATCTCTCCAAATCGACTAGGAAGTCAAAGACCAGCTCTCAAAAGAAGATGATGGTATTTATGGCCAATCAAATTGCTCGCATCATCCCTAAGATCGTCACTGAGATTCGAACTTCTGATACTCCAAACTCCTCCGTCGATCGATTCGAAGGTTGAAGCATGCAAGCCTGTGTCATTTAACTTCAAGCACTTTTCGTCTTTCAACCCCAAGCCATTCACTGGTAATGATGGGGTGACTGCTATGCTCGAGTGGTTTGATAGCATAGAAGTCATGCTCATCAACAGTGAATGCCTCGAAGAGCTCAAAACACGTAGTGCGACTGGGGTATTCCAAGCCCGAGCTCTCGAATGGTGGACAAACGAAAGGAATCTTCGTCCTAACGAAGTTGCTTATGCCTTACCTTGGGAGGAAGTTAAGACACTGATGATGGAAGAATTCTGCCCTCCGCATGAGCAACAAAGGTTAGAAGAAGAATTATGGGCTTTAAAACAAGTTGGTGATGATAACCAAGCCTATACTACTCGCTTCAAACAACTTAGTTTCATTGTTCCTCATCTCGTTATGACCACCGACCACAAGATAAGGAAGTACATCAATGGGTTACCTTTTGCTATGCGCGATGACGTGATGTCGTAGGTACATGCAAATTTAATCCAATTACTACTAATAGATAGCAGTAAGTGGGTATCGAACACAGGGAGTTTGTGGAAAATGTGTTGATTCTATAGTCTTGCAAATTAACTACAATTAACCTAATGTGCAGAAATTAAAAATCAAGAGTTTGGATTGTTTGATTTAAAAATTAATTTATCAACTAATTGCTAATCAAGATTGGATTGTAATTCAGATTATGAGAAAATGACCATCTTAGGTTTCGGTTTATTTTAACACTTGTGCAAAATTCCAACTAGAAAGAGTTACATAGACATAACTCATGCATAAACATTTGTTGTGATGAAAGGGAACAAAGTACTCGGATTATATTAACGTGAGGTTGTTTCCCAATGATCAATCAATCAATATCCAACCCTAACCCTTCCCGTGATATCTCGATTGTCAACGACACTAAGAATGTACGATTTAGACTAGAATTGAAACATCAATTAACAAGTTACAATAAAATATTCATACACCATGATAAGCATAGCAAACACACCAAGTTATCATTCTAGAAAATAAGGAAAAACACACAAAAGTCTTAGAAAAACCTTCACCTAATATGATCACCACAAATTTAGCCGGACATTGTTCGGTGGATCATCATAAGATCAAGATTAAAGTTCATAGAATCGAAAGATAAACCGGAATGTTATAAATTGTTCACAAACACTATCCAAAGCCAAAATTCGCCCCCAAAGTGCAGAGAAACGTCTCCAATCATCAATAATGTGAAAAGACACTTGAAAACGGTTTTAATGAGGCAGGTACATTTTTCCTCGCAGCCTCTACTGTAATTTACGGTACCTACCGTAAATTACGGTAGACGTCAAACTGTTATGCCACTTCTCTACTGTGTTACGGTGGGACTGGGAAGTTTCAGGGGCTACCATAATTTACGGTAGCCACCGTAAATTACGGTGGACCCTTGGATCTCCTGTTTTGTTTCTTCTTTCCATCTTTGCTTGACCCATTCCAATCCATTCCATCCGAAGCAGCGTTTATCCCATTTTAAGATCCAAAACGCACCTGAAACATAAGCAACTGTAGTCATCTAATTCAAGATAGTTACGTGATCAAATGCGGGATTAACACATCTTTTAACATCATAAAGGGTCGTCCTATGGACCACCCATCACATCCCCACACTTAACCGTTGCGGGTCCCAAGCAACCCATCAAAACCATTTTCAAAACACAGGCGATCAACATAAATCAAGCATAAACATGTTATCCTTTTACTAACCCTTTCTTAACACCCAAAACAACACACCCCTCGCTATATCTCTCCTCTCGGCAACAAGTAAGCACTAGCATTTGTAAGCTAGACACACAAAAGGCAAACGAGTGATTGCATAACTATAAGCTTGTACCTAAATCAGTCCTTCTCCTAACAAGTGCCAAACATGAATGCAAATCAAAGGGGCTTAAAGGTTGTAACGTGGCTAGGTGTACGGGTAGGAAATGGAATATATATGTAGTAGCGAAGGACTTAACCCGATCTTTTATTACACAATGAAACAAACAAACACCAAACATAAACTCCTATATACAAGACAACTCCACATCATTTTTTCCATCTTTTCCATTACTTTTTCCATTTTTCTTTTTCTTTTCTTTTCCTCCTTTTCTTCTTCTTTTTTTTAACAAACTAAACATTCACATAACATATCTAAACATGACTAAAATAACTACTAATACTATAAGACCGGGTCAAGTCGGGTAAATTTTTTTTAGGAAACTAACTAAGGGGTAACAAATGATCGGCTTTAGGCACAAAATGGGCAACTAAATGTCCAAATCCCCGCCCCTCTCACTACCAAGCTCATATATATAATTTATGAGGTCCAACCCCCCAAATCCCACACTCGCACACACTATGACGAGGCTACCTAAATGCCCTTATCCTTTCTACATTCATATTCAACTAAGGCCTCGAACCGTATTCAAGCACAAGTTCTAATGCACCCCCACCCGTTGCCACTCTCATCAAAGACAAGCATTATTTATATACAAGTGTGGCTTCAACTCTCACCAAGAACAAAGGGTATTAAGGGTTGCCGGTGTGTCACTTGGGTGTAATCCTAGGTATTCAAATTATCACATTGTTTTGCTTGATTTAAAAATTTTTAAAACCTCAAAATTTCCCCCCATCCCCACACTTGGGATACATTGACCCCAATGTATGGTTTTGGAAGGGCTTGATCGCTAAACCCTTCAACATCAACAAAAACTTTAAATCTCAAACCACAAATTTCTTTTTGGTCTTTTTCATTTTATATATATTTTTTTATTTTTTTCTTTAAGAACATAACACCACCAACGTGCACAACCCAAAACATAACATCACAAACTAAACACCACCCATCCACCCGACCATAAACATAACAAACAAACAAATATTCACAAAAATATACAAGAAGAAGCACGACCTGACTAGTAGAGGCGTGGCTGAGGAGGCCCAAAAATGGAAGACATCATATCATTCCATTCCCCGAAAGCAAACGCATCAACTTCGCGTTCGGGCTCGTCCGCTTCACCCGGTAGTAATGCTCTTGCATCAACTTTCAAAGCTCTCCATCTTTGACCTTTCGACTTGAGCTTGTGATATCTTTCCGACTGATCGTAGGTCCATCCAATACCCATCCTTTGTATGTCAAATGGCTTGTGCCTTTTTGTTGCCCCCTGTCTTCCGATGTGATAGCCTTGAACTGTTTCATCAACCCCGTAATAATCCGACAATACAGAATGATGCTCCTCCCCACTTTTTTGCGGCATATCCAGAGATGATTCATGATCAAATACCGTATCGGAAAGCGAGGAGACCCGTGAAGCAACGAGTAAATAACGGGTATCTCCGGGTATCTCACCTCTTGCTTATCGCCTCTCCTTGCAATGACATTCAAGATGCAAATAGTTAGCAACAATTTTGCCTCAATCTTCAAATTCTTTTTATACAAGTTACCACTAAAAGTACCTGGCAAGAACAAGGCTGCTAACATGTCATTCCACCTCGGGTGGGCCTCCGGTTTGATAAGCAAATCATCAAGACTAGGGATGGTATAATCACGGGCAGGCAAACTATCAAACTTTGCCAATTTCCGCAAAGTATCGAATGACATCTCCACCTTTATCCCATTAACAGTGACCGTTAGCTTCATTTGCGATGGCCTGTCGTACCTGTTGCATTTCAAAGTAGCCATCCATTCCTGAATCTCATCCATAAACAAATTCTTGTTGTCTTTTTCATAACAACTAAGCGCCGCCTCCCAACCTAAGGCGCGAAACTGAGCAAACATATTAAACGGCCCGAACTTGACGGGTAGTCCGTAGGACAACCCTTAAGTGGTATAAATGATATTAAAATCCCACATTTAATCGGGTAATTGTCTAGAATTAGATAACTACGGTTGCTTGTGTTTCAGGTACATTTGGAGCCTAAAAGTGTGGAAATGAAGCTTCGAATAGGCGCAAATGGATTGGAAATTGAAAGATGGAGAGTATATGAAAAAAATCAATTATTGTTATGGAAGAATTAAGAGGATAGCATTATAGAGGACGAAATTACGAGAACGTAGGCGAAAACGGTGAAGAAAACGGAGTTGAAACGAAAAAGTTATGCTGAAAACAAAATTGCATGCTGAAGCCTACCGTAATTTACGGTAGCTACCGTAAATTACGGTAGACCCCAACATTTTTCTTCCACCGTATGGCAGTAGAGACCCACCGTAAGCCATTCCAAGCCACCGTAAGTTACGGTGGTACCGTAATTTACGATGGAGGCTAGCGAGAAATGTGTAACTGCCCTATTTTATGATGTTTTATTGTGTCTTTTCAATGCCAATCAGTGTGGACGGTTTTGGAGCAGTTTAGGGGCGGTTTTTGGCTATCTTCTTGTGTTCTTGAGTGGTCTAAACATGAGGACTTTGTTTTGGATTCGAATGAACAAAGGTTTGATTGTGATGATGATTCACCACACTATGACCGGCTAGGTTTGCTTGGTGATCATCCCGAATGTAAGGTTTACTTGTGACAATTATGTTTTGTTCTTTAATTTCTGGAATAATAGACTTTGCATGTGTTGTTTAGTTTATTATGGTGTTTGAATGATTGTTTGTAAATTGTTAATGTGTGTTTGATAATAGTTCTAAACCATACGTTCTTGGTGCCGTTGGCAATCGAGATATCATGGGAGGGATTAGGGTTGGATATATGTTGATTGGTCATCGGGTAACAACCTCGCGTTCTAGGAATCCGAGTACTTAGTTCCCTTTCATCACAAACAATTGATCTTGCATGAGCTATGTCTATGTAGTTCTTTCCAGTTGAACATAAACCTTGATTGTCACTTAAAACCTGAAACTCGAGATGATCGCTACCTTCTTATCCTGTTACAAAACTTAACTTTGATTTGTAATCTAATTTAGTTCAATTTAGATAATTAAAACCAAACAACCAAATCAATGAATTTACTTTTCTTGCAATTTAGTTTACTTTAGTTAATTTAGACACACATCGAGATAGCACATATTCCACAAACTCCCTGTGTTCGATACCCACTTACCGCTAGCTAATTAGTTGTAATTGGATTAAATTTGATTGTGACCACGACATCACGTCAAATTTTTGGCCAAAATTTGACGTGATGTCGTGGGTCACGCAAATTTAATCCCTAAACAACTGTAGTTAGTGGTAGTAGGGTATCGAACTCAGGGAGTATGTGGAAGATGTGTCGATTATATAGCTTTGCACTTAAACTAATTATTAAACTAAATTGCAGAAAATTAAAATTCAAGATTGTGGATTGTTGTTTTAGAAAACTAAATTAAGAACTAATTCAAATCAAAGTTGGTTGTAAACAATTAGGAGAGAACAATGATCACCCTAGGTTTCAGTTTCTTTAAACAGTTGTGTGCAATTTCACTAGAAAGAGTTACATAGACATAACTCGTGTATATGTGATTGAAGTGATAAAAGGGAACAAAGTACTCGGATTAGATAACGCGAGGTTGTTTCCCGATGATCTATTAACCAATAACCAACCCTAACCCTTCCCGTGATATCTCGGTTGCCAACGGCACCAAGAACGTACGATTAAGACTAGAAATTGCAATATGGATTAACACACTACAAACAATCAAACATACACCATGACATTCAAGCAACGCAAGATATCATTCTAGCAATGCAGAAATTAAACACACAAAAGTTTCAGAAACATTCACCTAGGATGATCACCGAAGAGTTTAGCCGGACATGGCTCGGTGAGAACTCTACTTCTCTAACCTCTCTTTCACAGATAAACACAACAACTTTATTTTTTAAACGGTTCATTCGATCATGAAATAATGTCGGCTTCCACTCTTCCGGCTGTTCGTCTAACGGACCCGCTTCCCACCTTGGCTTGTCAGCCGGGTCCAACTCTATCATCTCTTCCTCATCACTTTCACTGTCATCATCCCTACCCAAATATCTCTTCTTCTTCAGTTGTTCTTCTGGTTGTTTGCCTTTGCCTTTTGAAGAAGAACTAGCTCCTGCTCTTTCCTTAGTTCTCACCATTTTCCTACACACATCACAAACACAAACAACATAACAATCAGCCCCTTTTCCACCAAAATTCCCCACACTTGCTTGTTGCTATGGTTGTAGATGCTAGTGAACAAAAATTCATACATTATTTTCACAAAAATTGGGCATGGTGCCTCTACAATGTAGAGGTTCCCAAAAGGTCACAACTTTAACATCAATCCTACATCTACAACCATAACGATGCTCCAAGTAACAATTTATCATGACAAAAACTATGAACAAGCAAGTGTGTGTAAACAAGTAACAACAATAACCTTCATCTTCACAATGCATCATCAAAAATAACACATAAACATCACATACCTTGGATTGAAGATGCTAGAACACAAGAAACTCAAAAACTTCAAAAACCCCCAAAAATTTTCAGCCCTAGGGTTTGTCAATCGGCCAAGGAAACGCGTTTTTCTCGCAAATCTTTCCTCAAAATCGGCAAGTACGTGAAAATTCAATCAAGATAGACCCAAAATTCACTTGATTTGGTTAAGATTTGAGAAAGATATGAGGATTTGAAGGTTTGAATAAGTTGTGGGGGTTTTTTAGATCTTGTGGGGAAGATGATAAAGATAGGTGAGATGTGTGGTTGGGAAATGAATGCAGAAATTAAGTGGTGAGGGTTAAGTTCACGTGACCTGATTATTTATTTATTATATTTTTTTATGTAACTGCGGAAACCTGCTGCACCCTTTCATTCGCCAGGCCTATCGTAAATTACGGTAGCCACCGTAATTTACGGTGCCCCAGCATAAACCAGTAGGTTTCTACCGTAAGTCCAATGCGCCCGATGAGCTAACTCCATTGGTAAGTGACAACCCTTTCCATTCACCATCCGGTAAGGTGTTGTACCAATTGGAGTCTTGTAGGCTGTTCGGTATGCCCACAACGCATCATCTAATTTACTAGACCAATCCTTCCTATCGCTTCGAACCGTCTTCATGAGAATTTATTTAATTTGACGGTTGGACACTTTGACTTGTCCACTAGTTTGCGGATGGTAAGGTGTAGCAATCCGGTGATTCACGCTATACCGCTTCAACAATTTTCCGAAATTAAAGTTCTTGAAATGCGAACCACCATCACTAATGATAACTCTTGGAATACCAAAACGGGCAAAAATGTTGGATTGAACAAACTTACAAACAACCGAATGATCATTTCTTCTTGTTGTAATAGCTTCAATTCACTTCGAGATGTAGTCCACCGCCACCAAAATATACAAAAACCCATTGGAATTTGGGAAGGGACCCATAAAGTCAATTCCCCACACATCAAATATTTCCACAACCAAAATTGGTTGCAATGGCATCTCGTCCCTCTTTGAAATACTTCCCATCTTTTTGACAATTCACACAATTCCTTGCAAACTCACACGCATCCTTGAAAATTGTGGGCCAATAAAACCCACACGACAAAACCCGATAGCCCGTTTTATGCCCGCTAAAATGACCTCCACAAGCGGATGAATGAGCATGAGTCAAGATCTCTATGTGACAACCCTCACAAAACCAGGTACCCGTACGACTTAATTAGCTATTAACTGTTGCCTAATTACTGTGCTTAACTGAGATTTCTGATAAACTGCTACTTGATTGTTGATACATGTACATGTCTGCATCACACTTTGATTTTTCCTGTCACTACATTATTTATTTACTGAACTCTAGTGGCAAACTTGATGCACAAAAAGCACAGTAGCACTAAACGGATACACAGTGAACATGCTGATATAGCCAGCATCAGGCAGACACTGCCTCTAAAGGCCTGAATGAGCCAGAAATATTTTACTACACCCACAGTGAGTGTAGGGATACAAGGGTTGTAGAACTGCGTCTCTAGGAATAAGTTACGGTGACTGGATGTGCCTAAAACATACACTAAGCACAAAACACAGCACTTTAATTAACAAATCAGCTTTTGGCTAACTAATAAAGTGCCAAAACACGAGAAAAATATTATTAGACACTTTCCAAAGTGTCAGGAATAAGTTGTGTCACTAAAAATGGTATTTACGACACTTAAAAGCTTTGATAAGCGCTTTAACGGATTACTATCCAACCGAACAACCGGACTATACCCGGAACATGAAAATATTGCCATTAACATTATTTTTCTTTCTCTGGGCCAGTTAGGGTCCCCGAACACCCTAACACCCCTTATGTTACTCTTCACACTATAACACCTTACATGATACCCGGTACGCGCTAAACACTAGGCATAACATTAAACTCCCACTAAATAAATTATTTACCCACAAAGTTACATCTACCCCCATAAGTTGATTCACGATTCAAGAAACATAGCCCCACTCACCAATAATCGTTAAAGCTCCACTAAATATCTTGTAACTATATTTACTAACTATATGCTTGGAAATGCCCCATCATCTAACCACTGGTTTGACTTTCCTTTAAAATTTGCGGCACACATGGCCCCCTCCCTTTCAAACTAACGATTTCCCATATGGCCACTTCAAGGATTCACCAATTCCCCATGCAAATTTTGTTAAGATATGCTTGTACTATTGTGGGCATTATAACCAATGGACAAGAGCATTAGGTTATAAAATAACCTATCACTCCCACTAACCACAAACAAAAAAAAAAAAAAACAAACCTTTCTCCCTTTCTAAACAAGCTACGGCCGAACTCCCCTTGCCACCATCACTATATTCTTTTGCCATCTCAAGTGTTCCAAGTATTCTACAAAGTGCACAAAGGTGAATCACGGAGTGTGGAGCTCACGAATTGCCAAGGACCTCATTCTCTTGCTTTTATCCACCCTATTTGCGTCTAGATTCTTCCCTAGCTTCGAGCTAGTGGTAAGTTACTTAAAACACCTTCTCGAACTAATTTAAAGTGGTTAAAAGGATTTGTAACGGTTGAAACTTGTAAACTTACATGATGATGCAATAAAGTTTACTAAAAACACTTAAAAAGATGGTTAAAAGCTTATAGGTTGTGTAAAACTTGTAGTATTTATTTTGTGTGGTTATTTGAACCCGATCTATGTTGTGGTAGCTCGGATCATCATTTAACCCGGTTTGGTCATGATCATAGATCATGACATAAGGTTGTTTTGAATGAAACAAGGGTCAAAGGGTGAAACTCTACCACACACGAATCATGAACTTGTGTAAAAGCATCTTTACTTGTGAAATAGTGTTTAAAACAAGCAGATCTACGTATCTACAAGTGGTATTTTCAAAGAACCACATATCACAGAAATCATGTTTTCTAAAAATAGATCTTACATTAACAAGCATGATTTTTATAAACCACAAGTGTGTAAACACTTATGAAATGAAAAGTTTCGACAAAATAACAATCTTTGTAAAAGATGACGAGAAGTTGTAAAGATGGATTTACTCTAAAAACGAGGTTTTTACGAGATCACATTACTTTATATAAAGATCCACAAAATATAATGGGATTTACACTATAGTTTCGGAAAAACTACAAGTTCATGTGATTTATTACATACTTGTCGACTAGTTGATGTGTCGGAAATTGTTTGATTGAATAAAGAAGTTGTGAAATTGATTTTGTAAAAGAAAATGATACGCTTGAAAGCGTGGCCACCTCCAGTTACAGAGGAAACTCTGGCGAAATTTTTCTAAAAACATAACACTTAAAATTATTTACACTACAAGTGTTAGAATTATTTTTGACATGTTTTCAAAATATACTTCGCCACGAATTTATTTACAAATATTCGGAGGTGGGATTTTCACAAAATTAAACGTGATAAATATATATTCGGTAAATATATTTTCACCACACTGTTTATGATTATTTTGTGAAAAATACATAAATATTATTTTTAGAGTAAAAATAATATTTTCGAACGTTAACAGATCCAAAATAATACGAACGCCTCTACGATAATTATATAAGTTACACCGGTAATTACTATTACCGCACGAATGATAAAACGTAACTTACGCATTATACGGAAATATTCATGAACGCGTATTTTATCGACGTATTATTTTTGGGGAAAAATTATGTGAAATGGAAATATAATATTTTTGAGAAAAATATTTATATTTAGGAATTAGAAATAAAAATATATTAAGTGAGACTTAATGTTATAATTCGAACGCACATGTATTAAATCCCCCATCCTTGGGAAGGAGATTAACTGCCAAGTATATACGAAAAGTAAACACGGAATAGTTGTCTATCTATTCCCAAAGACATTAAACCTTAAACTAAGGCACGACCGTCCGTCTAATAGAAGTTAGTACGTGTAGGTCGTCGCACGGCAGATTTTCTGGGAGATACTTTTTAGAGACACACTTCGGTGAGTTCATGTCCCCCTTTTCTCTAACTGTTTTCAGTTTACTTAACTGCGGGGGTGAAATATATGTTACTATGATTTACGAGTACTTTACAACGGTATGTTTAACGTAAGGAGGTGTTATACGATCATGTGAGTGGATAGGAACAACATGGGGCCATTAGTCCTCATGGAGGGACCGAGGGACAGGAGCGGTAGATCTATCTGGGTGTAGCGAGCCCAGCCCCCGGCCAAACTAGAAACGGACCGTGGGGTGACTTTGTCCACATACTTTGCCGTGGCGAAATCTGCTAGGTTTGAGTCTCCCTATTTGCACTTCACATATGTCAGTGGCCTTGCAAACCATTGATGATCACAAGTCCTCTTACACTGCTACATACCACAACTATTTTTATACTCACAAAGGTTTTACATACTCACTTACGCATGAACTCGCTCAACATTATTGTTGATTTTTCAACTCACATGTATTTCAGGAAATTAAACGGATCTGGCACGGTATGGAACGTTTTCCGCTGCACTGGTCATGAAGTCATCAGGGTTTAGGGTTGTGTCTCTTACCTGGACAAGACACAATTCCTAAATCACGTTTATGTTTTGTTATAAGTTGTTATGTTTCTGAACAAGGTTATGGTTGCATGTTAAAAACAATGGTATTGTATTATGTTTTCAAAAACTTAATGGATGACTTGCATGGTTTTTAAATTCATATAGCTTTGTTATGATTAAGCTATGGTATTAAGAAGTCACACAAATTAACCACGCTTCCGCAAAGCCAGGGTGTGACAGCTTGGTATCAGAGCTCTGATCATAGCGAACTAGGATTCTTTCTTGAGTCTAGACTATGATCACTAGGGCTCTCACGAAAACATTTTCTGCATACCACTTAAGTCCAGATCCACAAACTTTTTACAAACAAATGTTGAGCACATTTTATTCATTATTCTAGGCTCAGTCTGGGAGGCTGAGGTTCAGGCTAGTGGGACTAGGAGTGTTGGCTAGTGGGACTAGGAGTGTTGGCTAGTGGGACTAGGAGTGTTGGCTAGTGGGACTAGGAGTGTTGGCTAGTGAGACTAGGAAGGACAGTCTGGGAGGCTGGGAGGCTAGTGGGACTAGGTGGATTATGTGATTATTATCTGGTAACTTATGTGACTATGTGATTGACTGTTTGTGCATACCTGTGTTTATGTTACAGATACATGGATTCGACTGATTCAGGTGGTTCAGACATCACCGACCCCAGGCGTATTGTATCAGATGACCTGGAGTCGTCAGAGCATGAGGTTTATACGTCAGACTTCACCAGCACAGATGAGGATGACTTTCAGCCATTCGCCTTACCCGATGGCGTTGATGAGCTCCCAGTTGGTCCTATAGCCGGGGATCTACCTCTGGCATTGATCCCTGCTCCTATGCCCTTAGCGGCTTTTCCTGCGTACGGTTTGCCTATCGACGACGAGGAGGACGACGTCGATATGTTTGAGGAGGAGCCTTTCGAGGAGGATGCTCAGGGCGAGGCCCTTCCTGCCGCCGATCCCTTGTTGATCGCAGACGCTCCCGCAGCGGAGTCGCCTGCTCACTCTCCAGTCGCGGACTCCTTTGAGTCTGTGGCTTCTGTACCCGCACCTGCTCATAGTGCGCAGCACTTCTCCCATGGGTCCGATTCTGACCAGGCTTTATCTGTTGCCCCGATACCCAGTTCCACTTTCGACCACGAGGACGTGGAGGATTCCGACCCTATGTTTCCCCCAGGGTTCGACCCCGATCGTGACTTAGAGTTTGTTCCTATGGATCACTTTATGGAGGACCCAGTAGACCCCATTGACCCAGTGGACCCTATTGACCCAGATTTTGAGTTTGAGATGGCTTTCGATGACATCGAGCCTGCCATTGCTCCAGAGCAGGCAGCTGCTTTTGACCCTTTACCCGAGCATGACCCTGTTCATGCTGATATTCCTCTTGAGCCTGTTGATGTTGATCCCCCTGTAGATGTTCCTGTGATCGAGGGCGATCATGTTGCTGTTGACCCTATTGTTCCTTTACCCGTTGGTGACATACCTGCTGATCCTGTTATTGACCCTGTCGATCCTGATATTGCACCTGTTGACCCCGTTATTGCTCCTATCGATCCTTTACCCATCGAGCCCGAGCACGCTCTTTTTGCTGAGCACATGGATCCTCCAGATGAGGAGGCACAGCACGGGTGGATACCGGCGGACGAGGATGTTCCACCGTTTCCCCCACATCACACTGGCACACACCACACTGATTTCTCATTTCAGATTCCACCATTTGTTCCTCCAGCGGGGCCTGGAGAGGGCTCTTCAGCCCATCCGTTCGGTCATGTACCGATGCCTTTACCGTTCACGCCTCAGATTCCATCTGACCCATTCACTACTGCACCTTTTCGTGTGGCTCCCTTTGACCCCACACGAGAGCCACTGCTTTGGGCACCAGGTTCCCCTATGCCGCCCACTGATCCATACCACAGGTTCCATGTGGGCCACACCATTGAGGATGTATTGATGTCGTTTGTATATCAGCATGAGTCGCACGAGCAGCGACTACAGGAGTTGGAGAGAGCCCATCTGCAGCCATGTCAGTGCCATGGCCGGGCACCCTCTCCGTTGCAGCCATCACGACCTTTACCCCTTGACTACGCTGCCCGTCTTACTACTTTGGAGCAGCGGTTTGCTTCCATTATTCGGACACAGCAGGCGATGGAGGCGGACTGGTTAGAGTTGCGCCGTTTGTTGTATACCCATTTTCCCCCTCCTCCTCCACCACCAGCTTAGAGCTCATCGGTGCCACTTGGGTAGGCGAAGTGAGAAGGCGGCGATTGCTTTTTGTCTGCACAGCATTTTGGGGAGACTACATTATGACTTGACTTGACTTTTGTTATGTACTTGATGTTGTATTGATACTGATGTAGCTTTTGACAGGGGTGATGTAGCCCCTAGTGATTGATGATTGTATGTATACACTTACGATGTGGTCTCATTTATATATGGCAATCGCAGTTTTCTCACTATATCTGGATTCACTTGATTGCTTATTTATGTTTTGTGACATGGGATGTTGTATGTATGATATTTGCAACATGGGATGTTGGGACATGGGATGTTGTGTGTGATATATTGATAACATGAGATGTTATATGCTATTACTATTACTATATACGTATGTTTACTTTGGCCTAATCGACGTACGCATCTGTAGAAGATGGCACCAAGACGTCAACCGCAGCCGATGCCCACTACTCCTGAAGAACTACAGCAAGTTATTGCTGCCGCCATTGCTCAGTATGCTGCCTCGCAAGAAGGACCAAGCGGAAGCAACACGAACGTCAACGGCAACCAAAATCCTCCTCATGGTAAACCTAAGTCATTAAGACATACCATGGCATAAATGAATTCCTTTAGCAAATGCTAATGCCGTTCCTATGATATGATGTATGTGCAGGGTGCACCTACAAACAATTCTTGGACTGTAAGCCCATCAACTTCGACGGCACAGGTGGTGCTGTTGCTTTCGTTCGTTGGGCAGAGAAGACTGATTCCACCATCCGCATGAGCAAATGTGCGCTCGACCAGCAGGTCACTTACATCTCAGGGCTGTTTCTAGACGGAGCCCTATCTTGGTGGAACTTACAAGTGCAAACACTAGGCGAAGCTGCTGCCTACGCCCTGACTTGGGCCGAATTGAAAGAGCTTATGCGCAAGAAGTATTGTTCCCGTGCAGAAATTCAAAGGTTGGAGACTGAATTTTGGCACCTAAAGATGGATGGACCGAAGGTTGCAGAATACGTCCAGAGATTTCATGACCTATCTCAAGTGGTTCCTTACATGGTCACGCCTGAATACAAGCGAATTGAGCGCTTCATTTGGGGGTTAGCTCCCCAAATCATTAGCATGGTGACCTCCGCCAGACCGGCAACCATTACGGAAGCCATTGATTTGAGCGTGGCTCTCACTGAGGAGGCAATTCGTTTAAACAAGTTTGATGAAGTCAAGGCAAAGAAGACAGAGACTCACGTTGAGTCCTCAGGAGATAACAAAAGGAAGTTTTCAAACTTCAAACAGGGCGTCAGTATGGCAGTAAAGAAGGGAAAATCAGCTGGTAGTACCAAGAAAGGGAAAGGGTACCAGGGCACCCAGCCCAAATGCAACAACTGCCAACGCCACCATACTGGTAATTGTAACGTGAAAGTTTGTGAATCTTGTGGAAAACCGGGCCACTCAAGGGAATCATGTTGGGCTAGTACAGGCCGAGGAGGCCAGGGAGGATATATGAATAGGAACGATAATCGTGGTGGTTTGGGAAATCGCCCACAAGGGAATAACCGAGGCTACAATGCAAATCAAGCCGGAACTGCCAATCAAAACAACCCGCCAGTTGGGGGCGGTGCAGGAAGTGGAAAAAGATTAGGATGTTTTCATTGCGGTGACGTTGGGCACTTCAAGAAGGATTGCCCAGGATTGAACCAAGCCCGTGGAAGGGTGTTCCAGATCGGTGCACAGGAAGCGCGCCAGGATCCCAACGTTGTTACTGGTACGTTCCCTGTAAATCAACGTTATGCATCTGTTCTGTTTGATACTGGTGCCGACTATAGCTTCATATCACTAGAATTTAAGAATATACTTGGGCTAGCCGCTAATAAGTTAGACATTCCCTACGCAATCGAATTGGCTAATGGAAAGTTGATAGAAGCCAATGATGTGATCAGAGGCTGTGTGATTGAATTAGGAGAACGCGAGTTTACTCTAGATCTACTACCAGTCCAGTTGGGAAGCTTCGACGTGGTAGTAGGGATGGATTGGTTAACGAGTAACAAGGCTGAGATAGTGTGTCACGAGAAGATTATTCGTATTCCGACCGACGATGGTGAGACCATTGTTGTTCATGGAGAAAAGCGTGAGACGCCGTTAAGGATGATTAGTTGCCTGAAAGCAAGGAAGTGTTTGAGGAAAGGATGTGTTGCTTTTCTAGCACACATTGTGGATAAGAAGGCTGCTGAGCCGAAGATCGAAGACATCCCTGTCGTGAGGGATTACCCAGAAGTCTTTCCAGAAGACTTGCCTGGCTTGCCACCTCAAAGGCAAGTGGAGTTTCGCATCGACTTAGTTCCAGGCGCTGCGCCTGTGGCTAAGGCACCCTACAGACTTGCTCCGTCTGAGATGCAAGAACTGTCAACACAACTTCAAGAGTTGTTAGACAAGGGTTTTATCCGACCAAGTTTCTCGCCTTGGGGAGCTCCGGTCTTATTTGTCAAGAAGAAGGACGGTAGTTTTCGGATGTGCATTGACTACAGAGAGTTGAACAAGCTGACGATCAAGAATAGGTATCCCCTGCCAAGAATCGATGATCTGTTCGACCAGCTTCAAGGTTCAAGCTTCTATTCAAAGATCGATCTTCGATCTGGATACCATCAGCTACGGATACAGGAGGAAAGTATTCCGAAGACAGCCTTCAGAACTCGATATGGGCACTATGAGTTTCTAGTTATGCCGTTTGGTTTAACAAACGCACCTGCAGTGTTCATGGATTTGATGAACCGGGTTTGTAAGCCGTACTTGGATAAGTTCGTGATTGTATTCATCGACGACATTCTGATTTATTCGAAGACAAAGGCTGAACACGAGCAGCATCTTAGAGCCATTCTGGAGCTGCTAAAGAAGGAACAGTTGTACGCCAAGTTCTCTAAGTGCGAGTTTTGGCTACGCGAAGTCCAGTTTCTTGGACATGTGGTTAATGGGGATGGAATTCATGTTGATCCCACCAAGATCGAGGCAATCAGGAATTGGGAAACGCCTACAACGCCAACCGAGATTCGACAATTCTTGGGTTTGGCTGGCTACTATCGAAGGTTCATCGAGGACTTCTCGAAAATCGCTCAACCTTTGACGCTCCTCACGCAGAAGGACAAGACGTTTGATTGGGGAATCAAACAGGATGAAGCATTTCAGATATTAAAGGACAAGCTTTGTAACGCGCCAATCTTAGCTCTACCGGAAGGTACCGACGATTTTGTGGTATATTGTGACGCATCGCGTCAAGGATTGGGTTGTGTGTTGATGCAACGTCAAAAGGTCATCGCTTACGCATCACGCCAACTGAAGGTGCACGAAAAGAACTATACCACTCATGATTTGGAGCTAGGCGCAGTGGTTTTTGCACTAAAGATCTGGAGACACTACCTGTATGGTACGAAGTGCACAATCTTTACAGATCACAAGAGCCTCCAGCATATATTCAACCAGAAGGAGTTGAATATGAGGCAAAGACGATGGGTTGAATTATTGAACGATTACGACCGCGAGATAAAGTATCACCCAGGGAAGGCGAATGTAGTCGCCGATGCCTTAAGTCGTAAGGAAAGGATCAAGCCCCTAAGGGTTAGGGCTATGGAAATGATAATCCAAACCGATCTCTCCTCGCGCGTTCGTGCAGCGCAGAAAGAAGCTCTCAAGGAGGAGAACCTTGAGAAAGAGTATCTCCGTGGGATGGAGAAGATATTGGTGCCAAACGAGGAAGGAACGTTATGTTTTGGGAAAAGGATTTGGGTTCCTCTATTTGGTGGATTAAGGGAAGTTATTTTCGATGAAGCGCACAAGTCACGGTACTCTATCCACCCGGGATCGGATAAGATGTACCAAGATCTCAAAGATTACTATTGGTGGCCTAGGATGAAAGGCGACATTGCTATTTACGTGAGCAAATGTTTAACGTGCGCTAAGGTCAAGGCGGAATACCAGAAGCCCTCGGGACTTCTGCAACAACCTGAGATTCCCAAGTGGAAATGGGAACAAATCTCAATGGATTTTGTTACAAAACTGCCAAGAACGCCAAGAGGCCATGATATGATTTGGGTGATTGTTGACCGCCTAACAAAGTCCGCACACTTTCTGCCAATCAAGGAGAAAGACAGTACTAGTAAACTTGCGGAAATTTACTTGAGAGAGATCGTAGCACGACATGGAGTACCCCTCTCGATCATCTCTGATAGAGACGGAAGGTTTGTGTCAAGGATATGGCAATCCTTCCAAGAAGCTTTTGGCTCACAATTGAATCTGAGCACTGCGTTCCATCCGCAAACTGACGGCCAGAGCGAGCAAACGATACAGACTTTGGAAGACATGCTGAGAGCATGTGCTATGGATTTGGGCGGTAGCTGGGATAAACACTTACCTTTGGTCGAATTCTCATACAACAACAGCTACCACACCAGTATTGGTGTCGCGCCTTTTGAAGCCCTTTACGGACGCAAGTGTCGATCACCACTATGTTGGGCTGACGCAGGTGATAGGCAGCTTGCCGGTCCCGAAATCGTCCAAGAGACGACAGACAAGATTGCGCAGATTCTTAAACGCATCGAAGCCGCTCGCCACAGACAAAAGGCCTATGCGGATCCAAACCGAAAACATATGGATTTTCAAGTTGGAGAGATGGTGTTATTGAAGGTATCACCCTGGAAAGGGGTGGCACGCTTTGGGAAGCGTGGGAAGTTAAATCCACGCTACATTGGTCCTTTCAGAATTCTAGAAAGAATTGGAACTGTAGCATACAAGTTGGACCTACCTGCTGAACTAAATGGTGTTCACGATACATTTCATGTATCCAATTTAAAGAAAAGTCCAACTCAAGTTGACGTTGCCATTCCTATCGACGAGATCCATGTTGACGACACGCTCCACTTCGTAGAAGCACCTGTCGAGGTCACAGATTGGAAAATTAACAGGACCCGCCGGAGCAGTGTCAAACTCGTCAAGGTTCGCTGGAATGCCAGACATGGTCCTGAATACACCTGGGAGCGTGAGGACCGGATGAAAGAGAAATACCCCCACTTATTCCCTAAAAACTCTGCATTTACAAGCAGAACTTAAATTTCGGGACGAAATTTATTTAACGGGGGGAGAATGTGACAACCCTCACAAAACCAGGTACCCGTACGACTTAATTAGCTATTAACTGTTGCCTAATTACTGTGCTTAACTGAGATTTCTGATAAACTGCTACTTGATTGTTGATACATGTACATGTCTGCATCACACTTTGATTTTTCCTGTCACTACATTATTTATTTACTGAACTCTAGTGGCAAACTTGATGCACAAAAAGCACAGTAGCACTAAACGGATACACAGTGAACATGCTGATATAGCCAGCATCAGGCAGACACTGCCTCTAAAGGTCTGAATGAGCCAGAAATATTTTACTACACCCACAGTGAGTGTAGGGATACAAGGGTTGTAGAACTGCGTCTCTAGGAATAAGTTACGGTGACTGGATGTGCCTAAAACATACACTAAGCACAAAACACAGCACTTTAATTAACAAATCAGCTTTTGGCTAACTAATAAAGTGCCAAAACACGAGAAAAATATTATTAGACACTTTCCAAAGTGTCAGGAATAAGTTGTGTCACTAAAAATGGTATTTACGACACTTAAAAGCTTTGATAAGCGCTTTAACGGATTACTATCCAACCGAACAACCGGACTATACCCGGAACATGAAAATATTGCCATTAACATTATTTTTCTTTCTCTGGGCCAGTTAGGGTCCCCGAACACCCTAACACCCCTTATGTTACTCTTCACACTATAACACCTTACATGATACCCGGTACGCGCTAAACACTAGGCATAACATTAAACTCCCACTAAATAAATTATTTACCCACAAAGTTACATCTACCCCCATAAGTTGATTCACGATTCAAGAAACATAGCCCCACTCACCAATAATCGTTAAAGCTCCACTAAATATCTTGTAACTATATTTACTAACTATATGCTTGGAAATGCCCCATCATCTAACCACTGGTTTGACTTTCCTTTAAAATTTGCGGCACACATGGCCCCCTCCCTTTCAAACTAACGATTTCCCATATGGCCACTTCAAGGATTCACCAATTCCCCATGCAAATTTTGTTAAGATATGCTTGTACTATTGTGGGCATTATAACCAATGGACAAGAGCATTAGGTTATAAAATAACCTATCACTCCCACTAACCACAAACAAAAAAAAAAAAAAAAACAAACCTTTCTCCCTTTCTAAACAAGCTACGGCCGAACTCCCCTTGCCACCATCACTATATTCTTTTGCCATCTCAAGTGTTCCAAGTATTCTACAAAGTGCACAAAGGTGAATCACGGAGTGTGGAGCTCACGAATTGCCAAGGACCTCATTCTCTTGCTTTTATCCACCCTATTTGCGTCTAGATTCTTCCCTAGCTTCGAGCTAGTGGTAAGTTACTTAAAACACCTTCTCGAACTAATTTAAAGTGGTTAAAAGGATTTGTAACGGTTGAAACTTGTAAACTTACATGATGATGCAATAAAGTTTACTAAAAACACTTAAAAAGATGGTTAAAAGCTTATAGGTTGTGTAAAACTTGTAGTATTTATTTTGTGTGGTTATTTGAACCCGATCTATGTTGTGGTAGCTCGGATCATCATTTAACCCGGTTTGGTCATGATCATAGATCATGACATAAGGTTGTTTTGAATGAAACAAGGGTCAAAGGGTGAAACTCTACCACACACGAATCATGAACTTGTGTAAAAGCATCTTTACTTGTGAAATAGTGTTTAAAACAAGCAGATCTACGTATCTACAAGTGGTATTTTCAAAGAACCACATATCACAGAAATCATGTTTTCTAAAAATAGATCTTACATTAACAAGCATGATTTTTATAAACCACAAGTGTGTAAACACTTGTGAAATGAAA
This sequence comes from Helianthus annuus, assembly GCF_002127325.2. Classification (NCBI taxonomy): domain Eukaryota; kingdom Viridiplantae; phylum Streptophyta; class Magnoliopsida; order Asterales; family Asteraceae; genus Helianthus; species Helianthus annuus. The sequence goes on from NC_035439.2 coordinate 5,754,276, forward strand.
AGTTTCGACAAAATAACAATCTTTGTAAAAGATGACGAGAAGTTGTAAAGATGGATTTACTCTAAAAACGAGGTTTTTACGAGATCACATTACTTTATATAAAGATCCACAAAATATAATGGGATTTACACTATAGTTTCGGAAAAACTACAAGTTCATGTGATTTATTACATACTTGTCGACTAGTTGATGTGTCGGAAATTGTTTGATTGAATAAAGAAGTTGTGAAATTGATTTTGTAAAAGAAAATGATACGCTTGAAAGCGTGGCCACCTCCAGTTACAGAGGAAACTCTGGCGAAATTTTTCTAAAAACATAACACTTAAAATTATTTACACTACAAGTGTTAGAATTATTTTTGACATGTTTTCAAAATATACTTCGCCACGAATTTATTTACAAATATTCGGAGGTGGGATTTTCACAAAATTAAACGTGATAAATATATATTCGGTAAATATATTTTCACCACACTGTTTATGATTATTTTGTGAAAAATACATAAATATTATTTTTAGAGTAAAAATAATATTTTCGAACGTTAACAGATCCAAAATAATACGAACGCCTCTACGATAATTATATAAGTTACACCGGTAATTACTATTACCGCACGAATGATAAAACGTAACTTACGCATTATACGGAAATATTCATGAACGCGTATTTTATCGACGTATTATTTTTGGGGAAAAATTATGTGAAATGGAAATATAATATTTTTGAGAAAAATATTTATATTTAGGAATTAGAAATAAAAATATATTAAGTGAGACTTAATGTTATAATTCGAACGCACATGTATTAAATCCCCCATCCTTGGGAAGGAGATTAACTGCCAAGTATATACGAAAAGTAAACACGGAATAGTTGTCTATCTATTCCCAAAGACATTAAACCTTAAACTAAGGCACGACCGTCCGTCTAATAGAAGTTAGTACGTGTAGGTCGTCGCACGGCAGATTTTTTGGGAGATACTTTTTAGAGACACACTTCGGTGAGTTCATGTCCCCCTTTTCTCTAACTGTTTTCAGTTTACTTAACTGCGGGGGTGAAATATATGTTACTATGATTTACGAGTACTTTACAACGGTATGTTTAACGTAAGGAGGTGTTATACGATCATGTGAGTGGATAGGAACAACATGGGGCCATTAGTCCTCATGGAGGGACCGAGGGACAGGAGCGGTAGATCTATCTGGGTGTAGCGAGCCCAGCCCCCGGCCAAACTAGAAACGGACCGTGGGGTGACTTTGTCCACATACTTTGCCGTGGCGAAATCTGCTAGGTTTGAGTCTCCCTATTTGCACTTCACATATGTCAGTGGCCTTGCAAACCATTGATGATCACAAGTCCTCTTACACTGCTACATACCACAACTATTTTTATACTCACAAAGGTTTTACATACTCACTTACGCATGAACTCGCTCAACATTATTGTTGATTTTTCAACTCACATGTATTTCAGGAAATTAAACGGATCTGGCACGGTATGGAACGTTTTCCGCTGCACTGGTCATGAAGTCATCAGGGTTTAGGGTTGTGTCTCTTACCTGGACAAGACACAATTCCTAAATCACGTTTATGTTTTGTTATAAGTTGTTATGTTTCTGAACAAGGTTATGGTTGCATGTTAAAAACAATGGTATTGTATTATGTTTTCAAAAACTTAATGGATGACTTGCATGGTTTTTAAATTCGTATAGCTTTGTTATGATTAAGCTATGGTATTAAGAAGTCACACAAATTATCCACGCTTCCGCAAAGCCAGGGTGTGACACTCTAGCACCTCCATTTCGGGCACGCACCTCCGAATGACTTGATCGGGACCGATCTTGAAAAGGTTCGGCTCATCCCAAATATATTGCTTCATTTGGACCATTAATTGTTGTCTTCACTTCTTGGTCCAATGATTTGGAATGGCACCCATGGCTAAATAATTAACATAATGGGCATACCACGGTGCAACAAAAGTGGACACGGCTAGTAGTTGCTCATCGGGAAACCTTTCATTTTTCTCGCTCAAATCATCAATCCCTTCCATTGGAATTCGAGACAAATGATCCGCCACTACGTTCTCACTTCCCTTTTTGTCTCGAATCTCTAGATCGAATTCTTGTAGCAACAACACCCGCCGGATTAAACGGGGCTGCGCATCTTTTTTCTCCATCAAATACCGGACCGCGCTATGATCCAAGTATACAACCACTTTGCTCCCCCAAATGTACGAACGAAACTTATCCAAAGCATACACCACCGCTAATAACTCCTTTTCGGTTGTGATGTAATTCAGTTGCGCTTCGGACAATGTCTTGCTTGCTAGTAAATCACCACCGGCTTTTTATCAACTCTTTGACCCAGAATTGCCCCAATTGTAGTGTCGCTTGCGTCACACATGATCTCAAATGGTTTTGACCAATCCGACGGTTGCAAGATGGGAGCTTTCACCAAGTGTTCCTTCAAAACATTAAATGCGTGCAAACACTCATTAGTAAAATCAAATGGGACATCCTTTAACAACAAATTGCATAAGGGTTTGGTGATGACCCTAAAACCTTTTATGAAACGTCTATAAAACCCCGCGTGTCCCATAAATGACCTTACACCTTTAACATTTTTTTGGTGGTGGCAAAGATGATATTACCCGTATTTTTGCCTTATCCACCTCCATACCCCTCTTAGAAATCACATGGCCTAACACAATTCCCTCTTGCACCATGAAATGACTTCTCTCCCAACTAAGCACTCTTAACACATCTTTTTAAAACTTTTTGTAATTCGTTGAGACAAGATTCAAAGCTAGTGCTAAAAATCGAAAAGTCATCCATAAAAACTTCAAGTGACTCTCCAACCATGTCCAAGATGATACTCATCATACATCGTTGGAAAGTTGCCGGTGCGTTGCACAAGCCAAATGGCATTCGCCGAAAGGCAAAGGTGCCATATGGACAAGTGAAGGTGGTCTTGTGTTGGTCATCCGGGTGTATTGATATTTGATTGTAACCCGAGTACCCGTCCAAAAAGCAGTAATATTTTTGACCCGATAATTTTTCAATGATTTGGTCAATAAAAGGTAGCGGGAAATGGTCCTTAGAAGTGGCAACATTCAATTTGCGGTAGTCAATACAAACACGCCACCCGGTGACTATTTGTTCACCATTTTCGTCTTTGACTACTTGAATGCCGGCCTTCTTAGGCACAACTTGGGTAGGACTTACCCAAGAACTATCCGAAATCGGATAGATAATTCCCGCATCCAACCATTTAATTACCTCTTTCTTTACTACCTCCCTTAGGTTCGGATTCAATCGTCGTTGTGCTTCTCTTGTCGGCTTTGCATCTTCTGTGGTGATGATCTTGTGCATGACGATTGATGGAATAATTCCTTTAAGATCGGCAATCGTCCATCCGATAGCTCCTTTCTTTTCTTTCAAGACTTCCAATAAAGCTTGTTCTTGCGCCATCTCGAAATTAGAGGCAATAATGACCGGTAGAGTGTCATTATCCCCTAGAAAAGCATGCTTCAAATGGCTTGGTAAGTCTTTGAGCTCCAAATTTGGTGGTTCTTCTAATGATGGTTTAGTAACCGAACTTATTTTCACCGGCAAGCTTTCAAATTGGTGGGTCCATGGCGGTCGACCTTCCTTCAATGCCATAGCATCCTGTTTCTCCTCTTCAACCCTTAGTACACAAGCATGTACCTGTTCAGAAAAATCACAAAGACACACATCCATACCATCCTCCTCATACTCATGCGGGTTGCATCCGTCGACTAAATCTGCAATAAAACACTCATCAACACCAACAACATTAGAATTTTTAGTAAAAACATTCAATATCATTTTTCGATTTCCAAACATCATGTCGACTGTACCAAATCTACAATCGATCACAACATGCGCGGTGCTAAAAAATGGCCGACCTAAAATAACATTTTGTTGTTGTTTTGGGTCCGCGGATGAGTAGTCTAAGACTAAAAAGTCAACCGGGTAGTAAAACTCATCAATTTTCACAATAACATTTTGAACCATCCCCCGAGGTAGCTTATGAGACAATTGGCCAAAACAACCGTTGTCTCTACTCTTGCTAACGGACCAAAGTCGTATTGGTCATATAAGCCCCCCACTAAAATGCTCACCCCGGCTCCAAGATCTAGTAACGCCTTTGCCATTTGAAAATTACCAACTTGTATATTAATTAATGGCGTGCCCGGATCTTGGAGCTTAGGAGGAAGCTCCCCATTCAATACCACACTCACTTGCCCGGTTAAGTCTACCCGCTTAGGCATTTCCTTCTTTTGTTGCCTTTTCTGTGTGCACAATTCTTTTAAAAATTTAGCGTATGCGGGTACTTATTTTATTGCATCAAGGAGTGGAAGATTAATATTAAATTGTTTGAACATATCCCACAACTCCTCTTTTTGGGCACTTCTTGATGCAATAAAGTTTTTCCTACCCGGGTCAAGTAAAGCCGATGGAAAAGGGACTTGACTCGGTTCACCTTCATCTTTTTCATTCTTTTCATTTTCACCCAACCCCAGTTTTTTAACATTTGATTTTTTGATACAACAGGTGAAACTTCATCATCGTCACTTTCATTACCCGTGACATCCTCAACCACCCCTTCGACCAAACCCGGTGACAAATTAGCTTTGAATTCTTTGCCACTTCTTAACACACTAACCTGATGAACATTAACATTATTACCTCGTGACGAGCTATGGGAAGGATTTACCTTGGTGTCACTAGGAAGTTGACCTTTGTTTTTCTTCAACTCCACCACATCGATTGCCAATTGACCCATTTGGGTTGTTAATGTTTGAATACTTTTGTCACGAACCTCGTCCTTTTGCATCCGAACTTCATCAAGTTGATTCTATTTTTGCATGTCTTGTTGCATTGCCCGGAGCATATCCGTGACTTCATTCCCGCTTGACGAATTTTGACCCGAACCACTTTGACCCGTTAGTTGAAATTGCCCTTGGTAACCATAATTATTTCAACCCCTATAGTTCCCTTGATTGTATTGTTGGCGAGGTGCAAAATTACCTTAAGCTCCTTGAAAATTTGGGTTAGTTTGGTTCGCCGGGTTTCCGTAACGGAAATTAGGATGGTTTTGTAACCCGGGGTGGTATATGTTGGAGTTCATATTGAAATTTCGACCACCCCCTTAGATAGCATTCACTTCTTCTACTTGCTCATCAACCGCTCCTACTACACAAACTTCCGCCGTTTGGCCTATTTCATTGCATTTAGTGCACACATTGTACACTTGATTCGTGGTTTGAACATTTCCACTCTCTACTCCATGTACTTGTGGCCTTTGTATCACATGCCTTCCATCTTGAGGATTGGGCCTTCCTTTTTGAAGTCACCGCCATTTGTTCTAAAAATGCCCAATTATCTTGTTCAAAGTTTGTACCGAATGTAACATTAGTAATCGACATCAAGTCACGTGCATCCTCCGAACTCAACCCTTCATGAAATGCGTTCAACAATTCCCAAAGTTGGATACCGTGATGAGGGCAATTCCTTAGGATCATATTGAACCTCTCAAACGCTTCGTGAAACATTTCCCCCGATTGTGGTTGGAAGCTTCTCAAACCTCTCCTTGCATCAGTAGTCTTTTGAGAAGTGTAAAACTCATCCAAGAAAATCTGTTGCATATCGGCCCATGTAAAAATCGATGTGGAGGGTAAAGTGTGAAACCATCTCTTCGCTTTATCTTCCAAAGAAAATTAGAAGAGAACCAACTTGACATCATCCGAGGAAAACCCTTGACCTCCAATCGTGTTACAAATGGAGTCGTATGTTTCCAAATGAAAGTAAGGTTCTTCCATTGCTAACCCCTTAAACTTTGGTAGACTTTGGAGGGCGGTTGTTCTAACTTCAAAAGTTCTTCCGTCCGCATGATGAGGGATCACTACCGGTGAAGGATTGTTATTGATAATAAGCCGAAAATGAGCTTCGATTCCCCGTACTACTTCCCGGTGAAGTCTTCGAGGGGCATCCAAAGGTGCTCTTGGTTGACCCATTTGCCCTTGCATAGGCCCTTGAGGTGCAAACGGTGGTTGATATTGGTATTGATGCATTGGCGGTTGTTGTTGAATCAACCTTTGAAATTGAGGTTGTGTATTTTGTGGACGCACTTGATGTAGCGGTGTAGGGCGTTGCAATTGTGGCCCTTGTGGTCTGATATGTTGTATCCCAACCGGTAATCTACCCATGTCTTGAAATTGTTGTATCGGTTGACTTTGTTGATCCGCTCCTCCTGGAGGTCCCAAATATCCTCCATCACCCCCATAATGAAAGCCTTCTTCTTCTTCATACCCTCGAAAATCTTCTTCATAACCATCATCATATCCATCCCCTTGAATACCCGAAGATTGCCCAAATGGAAGAGACGAATATTGAAAACCTGATTGGTTCGGTGGTCTAAATGATGAAGTAGCATGAACAATAGTTGAATTTGGTGGTATTGGATAATTAGAGGATGATTGACTCGTAGTTGGGGGAAAGAAGTGTGAAAATGGTGGAATTATGGTAGAGGGGCTAAAGGTAAGAGTGGGTTCAACTTGGGTAGTAATAGGTGATGTAGTGGTGTTGGTTGGTGTAACATCATGGGGTGGAGTAGGTTCGGTAGTGGTATTAGGCGTGGTGGTATTTGGTGAAGGTTGTGTGGAAGTAGGAATGAATGATGAGGTCGTTTGACCCGTTGTGGGTGGTACTTGGGTTTCTTGCATGATGTTTCTTGGTGTAATGGGTGAAGTGGGTGAACCAATAATTCTGTTTTCTCGTACCAAAAATCAGTTTTGCCTTAACGTTCTTTCAATTTCCGGATCAAACGATAACAGTGATGACTTATGAGAGCCCCTAGTATGCATACACCTGAAGTACCTGCACACTAAACACAACCAGCGTAAACCCGAAAATAACAAAACAAAACTATTAAACTAACACACGTTGCGCACTACTCCCCGGCAACTGTGCTAAAATTTGACGTGATGTGGTAGGTACACGCAAATTTAATCCAATTACTAATAATAGATAGCGGTAAGTCGGTATCGAACATAGGGAGTTTGTGGAAAATGTGTTGATTCTATAGTCTTGCAAATTAACTACAATTAATCTAATGTGCAGAAATTAAAAATCAAGAGTTTGGATTGTTTCATTTAAAAACTAATTTATCAACTAATTTCTAATCAAGATTGGATTGTAATTCAGATTATGAGAAGATGACCATCTTAGGCTTCGATTTCTTTTAACACTTGTGCAAAATTCCAACTAGAAAGAGTTACATAGACATAACTCATGCATAAACATTTGTTGTGATGAAAGGGAACCAAGTACTCGGAATATATTAACGTGAGGTTGTTTCCCGATGATCAATCAATCAATATCCAACCCTAACCCTTCCTGTGATATCTCGATTGTCAACGACACCAAGAATGTATGATTTAGACTAGAATTGAAACATCAATTAACAAGCTACAATCAAATATTCATATACCATGATAAGCATAGCAAACACACCAAGTTATCATTTTAGAAAATAAGGAAAAACACACAAGAGTCTTAGAAAAACCTTCACCTAAGATGATCACCACAAATTTAGCCGGACATTGTTTGGTGGATCATCATAACATCAAGATTAAAGTTCATACGAATTGAAAGATAAACTGGAATGTTAGAAATTGTTCACAAACACTATCCAAAGCCAAAATTCGCCCCCAAAGTGCAGAGAAACGTCTCCAATCATCAATAATGTGAAAAGACACTTGAAAACGGTTTTAATGAGGCAGTTACGTTTTTTCCTCGCAGCCTCCATCGTAATTTACGGTACCTACCGTAAATTACGGTAGACTTCAAACTGTTACACCACTTCTCTACTGTGTTACGGTGGGATTGGGAAGTTTCAGGGGCTACCGTAATTTACGGTAGCCACGGTGAAGGGGTAAGGTCCCAAAAACCTCGTTTCAAGTGTTTGGACCATACAACAACCCCGATGTTTTAACCCTCTTTAGACCTTGCGCGGTGCGCGGCCGCGCACTGGTCGAATAAAGAGAAAGAAGATAGCAGGCAATACCTGCGCACCAAAAGGAAAATTATAAGTCCTTGCGCCGATTCTCCATCACAAAGGGATAAAAATCCTAGCAAACACTCCCGCTTAAATAATACTCAAGACTTGGATATTATTTACTAAACTGATACCACACGATAAGGTGTTACACTCACTTCATTAATACTTCTTCTTCTTCATAAACACATACTTATTCTCACGCGGGAGTGTGGTCACGGAGAGAACCTCTCTTCTCCCCGTGGCGAGACTAACGGTGTTCTGTTTTGCAGTATTCATCGGAGAAGAAGATCCATTCCTTTGAACCGAACGAGAGAAAACCAACCCTCTTTATGCAGAACCTAACCCCCTGGATTATTTGATTCCGGTCATTTATCCAGTGTTTCTTCATAAATTACGGTGGACCCTTGGATCTCCTGTTTTGTTTCTTCTTTCCATCGTTGCTTGACCTATTCCAATCCATTCCATCCGAAGCAGCGTTTTTCCCATTTTAAGCTCCAAAACGCACCTGAAACATAAGCAACTGTAGTCATCTAATTCAAGATAATTACGCGATCAAATGCGGGATTAACACATCTTTTAACATCATAAATGGTTGTCCTATGGACCACCCGTCACGCGATACGATCGAGGCAGCCAAACTTAACAATATCGAAGCCGTTTACCGTTTGGCCGCTTCCCTGAACAACAATCGCATTCGCGATAAGTAAGCTGCAAACCCTGTTTCATCCATGCCAGCCAATCAAATCATCCAATAGTCGAATAGCAATAGGGTAAAGAAGCGAAAGCAACAGAACCCTGGTTGCAACGTGATGTGTGCCAGTGTGAATATATTTTTATGTATATTTTTAGCCCTTTTTAACACTTTAGTCAAGTTTTAAATTTATAAAACACGATATTTTACTAACACTAAACACACATATGGGCAAGTTCACCCATCGTGAGCGTAGTATAGCGTTGGTAAGATACCGAGGTCGTCCAATGACACAAGAGCTTTTAGTACTGGTTTATCCTCAACGTCTAATCAAATCAAAAGAGCAAGAAAACCAACCCTCTCTATGCAGAACTTAACCCCCTGGATTATTTGATTCCGGTCATTTATCCAGTGTTTCTTCATTGGCACCCACTGATTTCTCTGTTTCATCGGTTTTTTCTCGTTTTCGATTCACTCTGTTGATTCCATTTATAAATGGAGGAAACTTCAACTCATCGTCAAAATTGCCCTCGGCCAAATTTCGTTAACAATACCCAGGTTGAGGGTATTGTAGAAGAAGCCTCGGGTGACAATGAAGTACAGTTCACTAACAATCATCCAAACGAGCTGGTCACCCTAGGGGTACAGCCGAAGATCCCTATAAGCTCAATTCTACCCCCAGGAGAGACCCCAATCTCCTAGTATGTCAGATCACAGGAGGCATTGAATGCTGTATATGCACAGTTTTGTGCACAAAATGCTCCCCAAACTCAATCACGAAGGCCTATGTCCCGAAATCGAGCACCATCAGTTCCACACGTTTCTCAGCATGATGGACCATCACGGGTCTAGAACGAAGACACGGAGGTTTATTCTAGATCTCCATCAAGATACGAGTACACCTAGTCAGAAAATCGCCGAAGAGAATATCGTGATGAGTCTCACTCTCATCGCTGTCAGTCAGTTCACACCAGGATGGGTCCGTCACAGGACACCCATACCAGGGAATATGATAGAACCTAATGTGAAGGAGAAATTTCCAGTGTGTTTAGTCGGTTACAACCGAACTACAACAAGTGTAGACCCTGAGCAGTTTACAATCCTGAGGCTGAGCACAATTATGATCTGATCTATCGCCCTGCTGAAGCGGCGGAGAATTCAAAATTTATTAGTGAAATTGCTCTGGCTCCACTAGAGAAAGCGAAGCTCCCATCCAACGTAGGGAAGTTCAACGGAATGACGGACCCAGATGATCATCTGCGAGTCTTCACAAGCGCAGGACTGGTGGGAGGCTGGACCCTACCGATGTGGTGCCACCTTTTCGTTCAAACCCTTACAGGCGCCACAAGGATTTGGTTTGACAACCTGCCTGTGGGGAAAATCACGTCATGGGTAGACTTGTGGGAGAAGTTTCTGGTTTACTTTCAGCCAGCAAAGGCGATCCATCCGTGACACGACGGACGTAATGAATATCTGGCGCCACGATGATGAAAGTCTAGAAGACTTCATTACTCGTTATAACAAGGAAGTACTCGAAATCGGGGATGTTTATGAGCACCTGATCCGCACCCAATTTAAATATGCCGTCAGGTGCGATGATATGATAAAAGTCCTGCCTGGAATGGAAGGACTCCCGAAAAGCTTGGAAAAATTAATGGCGGCGGCTAAGGTCTATGCCCAAACGGAGAAGAATCTCAGTACCAACAAGCCACCACCACCGCACAACCGTCCCTCAGATTTGGGCCCATGTAGCGGGAAGAAATTTAAGAATGGCTGGCGCGATTCAAGCTCAAGGAACTATTCATCAGAGGATGCGCGAGCCACAATGAATAAGCTTGCTGCACAGAGAGAAGCTAAACAGGAGAACAGGGAGAGACAATGGACTCCCCTAAACAAAACTCCCGCGGAAGTTCTAAGTACGGAGGATTATCAGTTTAAGCCTCCACCACCCATGAAGAACAAACGCGGACCGGACCCAAGTCAGTATTGTGATTATCACAAGGACAATGGTCACACCACCAATAACTGCATCTCCTTGCGCACCGAGATAGAAAAGGCGCTTAAAAGTGGTGAGCTCACTCACCTATTACAAAACGTGCGCAAGGACGTAAAACAAATCACTCGAGGTGAGGAAGGCCCGAGAAAAAAAAGTGAAAAATTAAGCAGCAACTCTATGATCTCCTTGCAGAACGGAACAGACTCTATAGTTTATCAAGTCTAAGTAGGAAATAGAGTGTAAGTTAAGTCCCGTGTAATGATTTTAATAGACTTTATAATGGTCTCTGCGCCTTATCCTGGAATAAACAACAAAGTTCCTATTATTCTTGTGTTTTTTCTTACAAAGTTCATGTAATTTCTTTTGGTAAGCGCAAAAACATTATGGTAAATATAATACAAGTCTCATGAACGATCAGTGATTACGTCACACAAAGACCATACGTTCACACATGAGCTTTATACCACCTTCATTCGCCTTACCTAATCAAAGTAATTGTACCCATGCAAAATATTGTAAACTAGAAAACACATCATACTATTCTTCGCGCACCAGCACGCCTTCAAAAACTATCAAATTACACAACAGTGTATTGTTAATGGTTACTTGCGCAGCAGCGCATTAACAAACAAGGGATACACATCCCAAGAAAGTTACAAAATAATTGTTCATACAACTACAAGAGGAAATCTATGTTAAATCTTCATCTTCTTCATCTGGGAAGATTTCCTTAAGTTTCGCACGTGATCTTCGGATTGCAATGCAACATTTATAAGATCCATGACAGGAAGCTGCAAACTGTTGAATTCTGTTTTCACAGTTGCAAGGGCGGCACCAGTGTCAACACCATGAGTAGGAGATTTACTAGTGTCCCAATCAACCTTCAAGGCATTAATTACATGGTGCGAACATTTCGCATATCCCTGAGCATACCCATCATTTTGCGTGGCAACCACTAAGCGCACAACCGTTTTATCTAGCTCTTCAGAATTCAGCACCGACTCAGCAACCTATAAAATCAGGAACATAAGGAAAAAAAGCTTAAAACATCTTCGTAAAGATTACAAACAAAGTGAAACTTACGCATGCGATTCCACGCTCTTTCAATCATATCATGTTGCTTTTCAAAGGATCAAGCTCACTCTCCGCCGTTGCTCACGCTGTTTCGGAATATTCTAGTTTTTCCTCAGTTTCAGTCAAGCGGCGAGATGTTTCAGCTTTTTCAGTATGCGCAAGCTCCAGATCTTTCTTAAGTTGTTCCTGATCAGATAACAAAGCAATAAGTTCTTCTATCTCTTTATCTCTAAGGGCAGGGGTAGCACAGGTATGTACCTCTCGTTGCTCACTTCTTTCCCTATGAGAGCGCGCTTCATCTCGCGCAGCTTCAGCATCTGTTTTTTCCTGTTTCAATTTTTCAATTTCCGCATCTTATTTTTTCAACTTCTCAATATCAGCCTTGAGATTGTTGATAACATTGCGGAGGTTCATTTTCTCAGCGTTATCTTTTTCACAAATCCTCTTCCAGTTCTTGCGCTCCTCGGAAAGAAGGGCAGCTTTGGCTTCCACCTTTCTCTTTCAGCCTGCAACGGACCACTCTTCAGTTTTTCGATCAGCCTCAAACTTGGCATGATCAGCTTCCAGTTTAGCCCTTAACTGGGTAACACGGCTCTCATCATCGGCAACTTTCTTCTTGGAAACCTTAAAGGCAGACCACTCCTTATGCATACTGTGCCACTCACGCACTATGCGATGCGTAGTGGACGTATAAGAAGCAACCTCCTCAAGGTAGGCATGATAAGTTTGGTCATGAAGACGTCCTTCTTGAAACTTAATTTCTCCAGGCGGAAAGATCCCCTGTAGCCAGTCCCGGCACACGCGCCAATCTGAAAAGGTATCACCATTCTTCAGATTCCAGATAGGGACATGAATTTCGGAAGCATCTTTTTCCGAGAAAGTTTTATAATAATTCCCCAGAGTTTCATCTGGGCGGATTGGAGAATTCTTGCCAGCATCAGAGAACGAGCCTTGGTCTTCAACAATAACCTTCTCGATGTTCTCAGGCATAGAACCAGAAGCTTTGGAAGGAGAAGTTGTAGCAGGAATACTTCTGCAGCCTTCCCCTTCTCCAAATCACGAGCAGCAAGTTTAGGGGCTTGTGGGTTACCAGCACCATCCCCAATCTCTGGGCTATTAACCTTCTCCGCATCCATAGTAACATCAACAGGCTTGTCAGCCTCAAGATTCTCAGCTCCAGTAGTATTTCCCGCCTCTCGCTCAGGAATCTCAGTATTCTTTAACTGCTCAGCAACAGGGGCACGAGGGGGAGAGGGCGGAAGGTCTTCATTAACCACAAATGCTGTCTCTGTAGGAACAGAAGAATTCGGTTTTCTGTAAAAAAACAAGTACATGAATCACACTTCTTCAAGGAAGTAAAAGGAAGAGAGCAAAAGATAACTTACCAAGAACATGTTCCGAAATAAAGGCATCCAAGTTGCCTCTTCGAGTAATCTTCTTCCTCTGAATCTTCTTCGCAGGCTGACCTTCAGCTTCAGTGTCAGACTGTTTTCTTTTCCCTGCTTTCTTCTTCACTAAGCGCTCAGGGCTTGATTCCAAATCAATGGGATTATCAGGGTTTGATGGAGGAATATCAGCAGCATCTTTTGGCTCCGGCGGTGTGACAACCCGAAATTCCAAGGTTAATTCTCTTCAGTTTCGTGACCCCGATCCCTCATTACTTTCTTTTTCACATTCATTGCTCTTGTGAGACTGTTTAACATTTGGGACCTTATTAAATCTGCTTAACGAACTTGGTTAACGTTTGGGGTCAGTATGTATTGAATTAGTTGTGTTTGGTGTTGTTGGGCTGCGGAACCGATCAAAGAGAAAGATCCTTGGGCCGCCATTATCTAGGACTTAGTCTCGGCCCAATCTCTTGCATTTTGTTAGTAAATACAATAGTCCCAAACCTCTTCTCCTTATATGCAATAGTATACGTAACCCTCATGTGCACAAGATAATACAAACCCTACTTCCCACCATCTATTGTGCGACGGCTGTAATCATACCCTACCCATTTCGAGACATCACCTGGATTGATTAAGGCTTTGGTTAGTGATTCTTTATCCAAGTTAACTGTGATTTGGTTTTATATAACCATGATAAACAAACTGTTGAATTATATATGGTTGCATGATAATTGATGCTTAGGGTTTTAGGTTATATATTTATATGTTTATGAGTTATGTTACGGGTTTGATAGTGATAGTGATGATGCGATGATGTTGAGAGTTGTAACGCTATTTGTTAACTGTGAAGATGATAGTTCTTGAGCATAACGTATGATAAAACTGTGACGTATGCTACCGACGCGAGGATGAACATATAACTATAGGATCCTGTTGATTATGATCGATTGAGTGTGTAGATTATCATGATTTTGTGAATTAACGAAACTGTGCGTTCAATTTCTGTGTGTCACATAGGTACGGTTCAGTTGATAATTATACCTTAGCAATTCACTAGCGAGTAGGATATCCTGTTACATAATTTGGATTGCTAGATTACACAAAATTGGATCACTGTTAATATAAGGGATACTAGATAGTGGGGGTTGGGCCGATTAATTGGAAGTAATGAACCTGAAATTCATTGAGTTGTACATCATAATCTGGGCCGAATACTTGACCGGTTGCACACATGATTAGTTGGGCTGTCATTTGCTAAATGAATTGCTGGCCTTATTGGACTGATCCATCTGTGATTGGGCCACACCCCTTGTTCTTTTTCGGCCATACCGCTTGAATGTTAACCTTGGATGGGCATGGGCCTAGGCAGCCCAAGCACCATTAGTTGAACCGCATGATTTAGTCCAGAATACACTAGTAGGGCCGCATGTTTTTGGGATGGAAAAAAAATATATGATTTCGATTATACCCCCTGGCCCAACATACACACAGGTATTATTGGGCTGCGTAATCAGTTGGGCCCGGGTAGTTTTATGAAAGATGTTGTGTAATTATGGGCCTTACGTTTGTTCGTTAAAGTGTTATATGTTATAGAGTATGGTTCGTTAGATGTTGCTTACTAAACTGCCATTGATTTTTATATGAATTCCCAAGAGGCATAATGATATGTGTATGATATTTGCATAATATGTAGTACAATGTAAGTTTTGTGATTGAGAAACTGACTGAATCTGGTAACCACAATAGGACTTGATCGACCAACTATTTAACGGACATTTAATCTAACCGAGCAAACCGAAGGTGAGTTCACTACTTTGAGCATGCGTCCCGGTGGTTGGGACAGTCAGTGGGTATCCCGGGGAGGGATAAGTCTTTTGGGTAAAACTGGTATATTGGATAATATTCTCATTCTATCACTCTTAAGTCCCATCTTTTGTTACCGGGGAGGTAACAGGGTATTAGTTGGTAGCGCTACTTAGGTTTGGCACCCTCACACCGTACCGGGGAGGACGGTTGTGAACTAATGACCCAGTCGGGCCCAGTGTTTTGATAGGAGCACTGGGGAACGGGCAAAACATACATCAGGAGCCCTCTTGTTCAGTATCGAGATATTATCAATATTACTTTTGTTTTGTTAATGAACTGGAATAAACACTTGGTAACAAACGTTTTTCATAAACTGTGAACTCACCAGCTTTGTCTGATACACTTGTTGCATGCTCGTAGGTCGATAGGTTTCATGGATTTGGATACTTGCTATCTGGAGTAGCAGAAGTGGTCATGGGTCGATTGGAGAGATTGATGTGATTGAATTCCTGATTCAATACTTTGGCTTTAAACAGTTTAACTTTGGTTTATTATTTGCTTCCACTGAATATATTGTCTTCGTATAAACTTGTTGATGGTATTTTATTAATGATTGAGAACTTTATTTTGAAATTTGTATGGGTTCAATGTAATTAGTGGCTCATTGTCGGTACGTCACACGCCTATCAGGGACAATCCCTAGGTGGTATTTTGGGGGTGTGACAGTTTGGTATCAGAGCCACTGGTTATAGTGAACTTGGTTTTAAAAACGTCTTTATAAAACCAGACTATAACTGAACAAATCCGAAATCGACCATGACACTCAGCTCCAGACTGCAAGGTTCGTCTCTCGTATACTCATTATACTGCATAACTAGTGAACACTTACATATGATATTGCATGTGATTGCCCGTTTAGCACAACAGTATGAATTCATGCATTACTTACCTGTGTTATGTGACTGATAGGGTGGTATTTCCCTAAACATTCTTGACTCATGTTTTGTGATGCCCTTTGTTTGCTACTCAAGTTGGAGGAACCATTTGACATGAGTTAAGAGGAACTGAGATAAGCATGCAAATCGCAGTATCATTGTGGGTGCACACACAATAATAATGTGGGGTGTATGTCAGTCCTAGTGAGGCTTAACAAGTGAAAAAGGGGTTCCGTCCCATTAATTGATCAATGTGAAACACAACAATCTATAGGAGTCATAACAGTGATTGTCTCCTACTCGAACGTGATCTTTTCACTCCTCCCTGAATCCTTACGAACCTCGATGTTATCAAGTATCACCTGAACACTCATCTGAACGCCTAGCGAACTGTGTAGAATGTTAGGTGCTTGTACGAACGCCCCTGAGTTGGATGTTGCAACATCAATGATTGGTCTATACCTCTCACACTCTTCCTTGTTTGCTGGAACTCACTGTATTAACGTCTTAGACCCCGAAGTGCGATCACTTCTACAACACCCTGGAAACATATCTTATAGCACTCAGTCAACATGCAAGAACAATGGACAAGAGGATGAGCGTAGTGCCTTACCAACCTCAGTACTAGAAAGACCCTGATTACCGGCTGCGAACACCAGCAAATTGACTTCAACTGGATCCTTAACCTTAGACAACGACTTATGAGAGTCAACTCTCACAAATCAATCAGGACATAAATGATGACAGTCGGCCATGGTGTAGGATGTGTAACTGCCAGCACAATGAGTAGCGCCTTCGGATGTGGCACGGAATGTGAAAAGGTGGACCCTGTCGGTGAAAGGCCGCATGACTCCATTTCATCGGCATTATAAGCAACAGTCACGATGACATCAAGATACTCGCAAATCATGAATTTCGGTATGGAAATAATGGTTGCTTCAATAAGGAATGGCCAATGTTAAGGCAAGACGCCAACAACCCAGGGAACAATGACAGTTTTGGGAGTTCTAGTAGCAGTAGCAACAACACTGGACGTGGTAATCGTGGAAGGACATTTAGGATGGGCGAGGGCGACGCCAGGATTATAACAACATGGTGACCTACACATTTTTGGTAACTAATCACTTTGTCACCGTTTTGCTTAACCCTGATGCTTCTTGAAACCAAACCTGTTGTGGACTCGGCTGATGGCAAGTCAACTGAAACCTCATATGATTGTTGGGATGCAAACTCGACCTTGTGGGACAGGTGTTCGACGTCGACCTTCCTTCTACTACCCTTGATAGTTTGATGTAGTAGTCGGTATGGATTGGTTACCTATACGTCACACAGATATACCCTGTGAGAAGAAAACGTTGCGTACCCCCCTCCCTAGTGGAGAATCATCATTTGTTCCAGAATATCAGAGTTATGTAAAGGTTAGCATCAATTCTGCAATGAAAGCGCAGAAGTGTCTACGGAGGGATTACCTCGCCATTGTTAACAACAGTTACTGATGATAAGGCTAAGGAAGAGATGATCAAGGATCCACCAGTTGTTTATAATTTCTTCCGATGAGCTACTTGAAGAACTTCGAGGATTACTTCCACAACTGTTAGGCAGAAACTCAGTTTGATCTCACGCCAGGTGCAGCTCTGAATATTCGTACTTTTACCCTCTTGCACCAGGAGGGTTGCAAGAGTCGTCCAATCAATTACAAAAACCGTTGAACGGGAGTTTTGGTGGACCTAGCTTTTCGCTTTGGGGAGCCCCAGTTACACCCATGAAGACAAGCCTTACCGTACGTGTACTGGTTATCGAGAACTTTACAAGGTGACAGTCGAGAACCATTTGCCTCGACCATGTAGTGACAACCTCTCGACTAGTTGCGAGGGACAAGCTTTCATTCAAGTATTGACTTACGAACGAACTATTATCAGAGGAAGTCCAAGGGGAGAATGTTCCTACAGCGGCATATCAAACGCAGTGTGGCCATACGACTTTGTGCACCATGACCATTGAGTTAATCAACACACGAGCAGCTTTATGGATCACGTGAATCGATCGTGTTATTTGACGACGTTTTGAAACACTACCAGGGGAAAGGAACACCATGAACGACACCTGTATTTTGTCCTAGAGCTTCTAGGGGAGGAGCAACTTCACGCGAAGTCTACCTAAGTGTGACTTCAGGATTTGGGAGGTACACCTTCTTGGTCACGTAGTCAACAAAGTAGGGATACATGCAGATCTCGCAAGAGATCCATTTCATTAGATAATGATCGGCACCAAATAGTCTATCGGGGATATAGTAATTTCTTAATTTAGCTAGATACTAACGTAGATTCATCACTAGATTTTCGAGGATTTCGCAGCTTTAACCTCCTTAGCACAGCAGGGTGCTGTGTACTCGTGGGAGACAGGCGGGAGAATGTCATTTCAGCTTTCAAATCCCAATTCTACAATGCACTGAGCATCGTCTTTACCTAAGGGTACGGGTGATCTAGCGGTATACCATGATGCTCCGAATCAGAGTCCCAGTTACACGCCGATGCAACACGAGAGAGTGACGACTTACGTAATGGTGTTACAAAGAAGAACTGCACGACATACAATCTGCGGTGGAAACCGTGGTCGTTGGATTTAAGTGGGAGGCATTACTTGGACGGTACCGAATGCACTACTTAAACCGATCTCAAGGGCCTCCCGTGTACCCTGGTTACGAGAGAGTTAAATCAGTTAATGGCATAGCTGGGTTGAACTTTTGAATGAATACGACCGTGAAACCTGGACGTGCACAAGCTTTGCAGCTCACTATCGACTTTAACATACCTAATCAGACTCGCCTTGTTCAAATTGAAGAAATGAAGGAAGAGAGTTCTCAAGATTGACCCATGCGGGGCATGGGGAAGCAACCTTTGGCAGGTCGGATGATATTTGCTACCTCATGGAATGAATGTGGGTCTCATTATACAGCAACTGTAGGGAACTCGGGTTGAGTAAAGCACACCAGCCTCGACATTCTAGTCATCTGGATTTTGATGGCATATATTTGGATCTAAGGATCTTGTACTGGTGACTAGGCTTGAAGGCCTACACAGTGAAGCATGCAAACGACGTTTGGCTTATGTGAAAGCCAAGCTGGAACATCAGACTGCCACGGACTTTGTCACTGGTCTACCTAAAACTCGAACAGAAACAATATCACCTAAGTGATCGTCGATGGTCTCACGTTACCAGCACACTTTCTTGCAATCAAGAGAACTGAAGAGTCTCCACCGCTATGACTGCTCCTCTAACAGAGGTGGCTTTTAGGCACGAGGTGCCAACTCCTGTTATCTCTGATTTTGGTCGATACCTGATTTAAGACAGGCATTACACAACACTCTTGGCTCACGTATAGACATGAACAGTATTCACCATCATATGGGACAAATGGTTAGAGTAAACGAACCATCCTGACACTTGAAGACATGCTGCGAGCAAGTGTGTGTTTGACTTAGTAAAAGTTCGAAAGGACACCTACCCTTGGTTGAGTTTACTGCAACAATTACCATTCTAGTACTCAGACAACTTTGTTAGAGGTCTTGCATGGATAGTAACGCTAGTCTCCTTGTAGAATTAAGGTGGGTGACAGCCTAATCACAAGTCCAGGACTTATACTTGAAACCACTGTGAAGATTGTTTAGATCGGAAATCATTTGGCGGCAACGCGTGACCGTCAGAAAAGCTGATAAGCTTAGGAAACACTGGGAGTTCGCTGTAGGCGAACGTATCATAATCGAAAATCTCACCCTGAGAGGGTGCAGAACACTATGGAAAACGTGGCAAGCTTAGCCGGCGATACGGATTTCTGGAACGAATCAGTGACATGGCTCACAAACTCGAGTTACCCGATGAATTGGGTAACGTGCACGATATCATTTATGTCTCGAATCTAGGGCAGTGTTTGTTCGATGAAACGCTTGTGATGCCCTTATTAGGGTCTAAGGATTATGACAAGTTGCTGTTGTTCAGGAATCTACTGAAACCATGGACCAGGACATCAAGATTCGTTAGCATAGTCGAATTTCAATTGGGAGAGTTCGTTGGAACTCAGGATGTGGACCGAAGTTCACGTGGGAATGCAATGGAGTAAGCTCTAGTACCCTCATTTTTTCAAACGGTTGTATCAACTACTGATATCATTGGCGAATTTCGGGACGAAATTCCCTTTCAAGTTGGGGATGATGTGGCACTGGAAAAAAAATCCACAATCACCCTGATCTAACACCATGATGTTTTGGATTGCTTATCAAATTTCGGGATGAAATTTCTTTCAAGTTGGGGATGCTGTGACAACCCGAAATTCCAAGGTTAGTTCTCTTCAAATTCGTGACCCCGATCCCTCATTACTTTCTTTTTCACATTCATTGCTCTTGTGAGACTCTTTAACGTTTGGGACCTTATTAAATCTGCTTAACGAACTCGCTTAACGTTTGGGTCAGTATGTATTGAATTAGTTGCGTTTGGTGTTGTTGGGCTGCGGAACCGATCAAAGAGAAGGACCCTTGGGCCGCCATTATCTAGGACTTAGTCTCGGCCCAATCTCTTGCATTTT
Organism: Helianthus annuus; assembly: GCF_002127325.2. Taxonomy (NCBI): domain Eukaryota; kingdom Viridiplantae; phylum Streptophyta; class Magnoliopsida; order Asterales; family Asteraceae; genus Helianthus; species Helianthus annuus. Next base: position 5,774,829 of record NC_035439.2, read on the forward strand.
GTTAGTAAATACAATAAGCCCAAACCTCTTCTCCTTATATGCAATAGTATACGTAACCCTCATGTGCACAAGATAATACAAACCCTACTTCCCACCATCTATTGTGCGACGGTTGTAATCATACCCTCCCCATTTCGAGACATCACCTGGATCGATTAAGGCTTTGGTTAGTGATTCTTTATCCAAGTTAACTGTGATTTTGTGTGAACATATAACCATGATAAACAAACTATTGAATTACATATGGTTCCATGATAATTGATGCTTAGGGTTTTAGGTTATATATTTATATGTTTATGAGTTATGTTACGGGTTTGATAGTGATAATGATGATGCGATGATGTTGAGAGTTGTATTGCTATTTGTTAACTGTGAAGATGATAGTTCTTGAGCATAACGTATGATAAAACTGTGACGTATGCTACCGACGCGAGGACGAACATATAACTATAGGATCCTGTTGATTATGATCGATTGAGTGTGTAGATTATCATGATTTTGTGAATTAACGAAACTATGCGTTCTATTTCTGTGTGTCACATAGGTACGGTTCAGTTGATAATTATACCTTAGCAATTCATTAGCAAGTAGGATATCCTGTTACATAATTTGGATTGCTAGATTACACAAAATTGGATCACTGTTAATATAAGGGATACTAGATAGTGGGGGTTGGGCCGATTAATTGGAAGTAATGAACATGAAATTCATTGAGTTGTACATCATAATCTGGGCCGAATACTTGACCGGTTGCACACATGATTAGTTGGGCTGCCATTTGCTAAATGAATTGCTGGCCTTATTGGACTGATCCATCTGTGATTGGGGCGCACCCCTAGTTCTGTTTCGGCCATACCGTTTGAATGTTAACCTTGGATGGGCATGGGCCTAGGCAGCCCAAGCACCACATTAGTTGAACCGCATGATTTAGTCCAGAATACACTAGTAGGGCCGCATGTTTTTGGGTTGGAAAAAATATATGATTTCGATTATACCCCCTGGCCCAACATACACACAGGTATTATTGGGTTGCGTAATCAGTTGGGCCCGGGTAGTTTTATGAAAGATGTTGTGTAATTATGGGCCTTACGTTTGTTCGTTAAAGTGTTATATGTTATAGAGTAAGGTTCGTTAGATGTTGCTTACTAAACTGCCATTGATTTTTATATGAATTCCCAAGAGGCATGATGATATGTGTATGATATTTGCATAATATGTAGTACAATGTAAGTTTTGTGATTGAGAAACTGACTGAATCTGTTAACCACAATAGGACTTGATCCCTAGGTGGTATTTTGGGGGTGTGACATCCGTCTTTGGTCTTCTTATAACTGCAGGCGCAAGACCCTCCAATGAATCAGATACCACCACATAATCACACCAGGAGTCAGAGGAACAGCGCATACCACCACAATTCTTCATCAGGCTTTTTGGCAATAATAGCCATCTTCCCACCTTCTCTCTCGAACGCAACGACAAAACAAAGGGGAAGAATGATAAAGAAACAGGGCAGGACCCAAAATCCTACCTTTATCGCCTTCCGTGTACACCGGCTTATCTTCCCGGTTCATCCTCCAATTCAGACTCATGCTGGCACCGACAAGGGCTTTCTCCGGCAAAGCAATAGACGGAACGTCCTTTAAATCTTGGTACTAATTTACGTCAACGGGAGTATGGATAGTCTCAGTAGGAACATCCTCATTTCCACTAAAAACCATCCTCATTGGGATAACTCTTGCTTTAATAAAAAAAGATTTTTTGCTTCCAGTCATGGAATGATTTTGGGGGATGAAGAAGTGTTAGGACCGGTTTTGACTCCGAAACGATTGCGTATGACACGTTCGACGTGCGGAATCCATGAACGTGCGTGACCGAACACACGAGAACGTACTAAATATGCGATTCTATTAAAGATCTGAAATCGTACAATCACGTGAATAACCTTTTGCTCTTTCTCTCTCTACTTTCTCTCTCTAGGATCCAAGCTCTCCAAGTTGTAGAAGTTGCAAAAGTCCTAAATGAGAACCCTAACGGTTCTATTTATAGGCCAAGGTGATAAGGAAGGTTTCCTTATTTACAGAAATGCCACCTTGCCTTTTCTATTAAAATATTACAATATAAACCTAGATTTCTTCAGTTTCAGCTACGGTTTTAGATTGACATAGGCGATAGACATTACTGCACCAACAGAAACGATTGCGTGTGACACGTTAGACATGCGGAATCCGTGAACGTGCGTGACCAAACACACGAGAACGTACTAAATCTGTGATTCTATTAAAGATCTGAAATCGTACAATCACATGAATCACCTTTTGCTCTTTCTCTCTCTACTTTCTCTCTCTAGGATCCAAGCTCTCCAAGTTGTAGAAGTTGCAAAAGTCCTAAATGAGAACCCTAATGGTTCTATTTATAGGCCAAGGTGATAAGGAAGGTTTCCTTATTTACTGAAATGCCACATTACCTTTTCTATTAAAATATTACAATATAAACCTAGATTTCTTCAGTTTCAGCTACGGTTTTAGATTGACGTAGGCGATAGACATTACTACACCAACAGACCCCCCTTGGATATTGTCGTAGTCAATCTCATAGCGTCTTGACTTCCTCTCTCTCTCCGAGTCTTCTTGAATCTTTATCATCTTCAGCATCATAGACTCCCTTTTTCTCGAATAGAATTTTCGTGGATCTGTCTTCAGCTTCAACTCCCCCTTTCAGTAAGCTCTTTCCTCAGGCTCCCCCTTTCGTCAAACTTCCGTGCATTTAGGATTGACACCTGGCTTTCCGGTTACAAGCTCGCTTAGGATAGATAGATGGCTCCTTGAATGCATGCTCCCCCTTGCGTTGAGCTCGTCTTCAGACCCCCCCCCCCTTAGACTCGGCTGTCGGGATTCAATCCTGGCTCTCTCAGCATAAGCTAAAATATTTTTACAATGAAAGCTTTTTTGGTTGACCAGGAATCGTAACCTGGCTCTATTAAACTTTCTAAATCAAGATCCTGGCTCTAGGATATAATAATATGAATATATCCAGAAATACTTGATTTTCTCCCCTATCAACAAACTTCATGGATTTGGCAGTTTTAGTGAATCAAGATCGGAAACTGGCTCTTTACAACAGATTTTAACAATCCAAGAATCCAAATCCCCCACAGTTTATCATACAAGTCCAACTTAATGACCTTGGAGATTTCACAAACTGTTTTTGATTTATGATTAAAACTACAAGTTTCAAATTAATGAACTTATTTATTTTTAGAAACACGATCAGCATACTTAGATTTTGAAACTCAGCATCCCAGACATCGGTTGTTGAAAATAAAGCGGAATCAAAATCTTTTTGGAATTTTCTGAAATGTAAAGCAGTAAAAAATATTTACAAACATATTTACAGACAACATTTTTGTTTGAGTTCGTGTCAGAGGATCATATCAGTTTATAATAAGTCACTAGTACCGTTGAGCTTTAAACACTTTAAGTTCTAAACGATTCACTTAGATTGTCAGTATACTGATCCACTTAAATGTTCACACAAAGTTCAACTGATTCGAGATACGAATTAGTGTTTTAAGGACTTAACTTATTCGCGTGTCCCACCTCAGAATATACTCCCGTATCCAGACTTCTATATTCAGTCTTACAGGTGAATGTACACTAATGATATCTGTAAATGGGTAATGCGAGGCCATGAGAGCTCTGGTTAGAACTTTCGTTCAGACAAAGAGATGATGGCTCGACTTTTAGGTGTGTCCCGTTTGGGGATCTTTTCTTCAACAACACATGATTAGCATTTTTCAATGTTTCATCATTTTTTATGCTGAGGGAAGGCTTTATGATTAAAGCAGTGCAGAGTATTATACGAGGGCTAGACTATTGCTCCCGCAAAATCAGAAGTCCCAGTATAATACCCCAGATATCATCACGTACAAAGACCTAGTATCTCAGAAATAGAAAGCCCTTCAAAAAAGATTTCGGGGGTTACCCATATATCCGAGAGATGTTCCCCACGGGATAAGTAAGTATTTGATATTTAGGTTTATATCTCGAAAACAATCTACTAAGCGTGTAAAAACCTACTGGCATATCATTAGTGAGACTGTTTATCACATTTTAGTATTCCAATTCTTTAGCTACTGTGATTGTCTACTGATGTACTATCATTTCCTAGTTTTACACAAAACTCATTTTTGAATTTTATCATGTTTTTGGCTTTTTCAAATTTTCTAATGTTTTTGGATTTTCTGACATTTTCTTACTCCCCCTAAAATGTAAAACCATTTAAAGAAAATTTGACAACCTGATATTGACAGCTTTTTTTCGCCATCCATTTTCTGCTTCTCATGCTCTGTTTTGCAGAAATATAACGTACCCCCATGATTTACAACCTATTGATGTTCGACAGTTTGAAAACCATTTTTCAATCTTGTGAAAGTAATCATTTTGTTCAGCCGTGAGGGTTTCGGCGTATTCACTCAACATATTTTTGAAAATTTTTGAATTTTTGACAAATTTAAAAACAAACATATTTTTGATTTTTCAAATTTTTTACAAACTAAAAACATATTTTTGGTTTTTAAATTTTTCAGTTTTTAAGGTTTTTGACATATTGTTTATTTATGTACAGAAAACAAACAAACTCCCCGTTTCTTAGTTGTAGGGATCAGCAGCCTCTTCCTCTCGTGCCAGGCTGCTTCCTTTATTGATTTTGCTTTCATCTTCTTTTTGGAAGCACCTGCACATTCAATGTATTCAATTACTTGAACAAGTTAGCCCAGGTCTGTTTGACCTTAGGCATTTCAACACAATACATTTCATTCAACTTCGGAAAATCTTTATCATTTTTCACAAATGATTTTTCATTCTGATTATCACTCACAGAAACCGTTTGTTTCTTTTCAACCCAAGTTTGTCCTTTCGAAGCACTACTTTTGTAAAAATGTGTTTCATTTTGAACATTTAGATTTTGAACAACAACTTTTTGTTTCCAAAACTAGTTTGGTTTTGTTGCATCAACTGTTATTTTCCAGTTTTGTGTTGTTCTAAGTCTGGGTGTCACCGATTTCCATGTTTGTTGTGATTCAGCCTTTGACATTTTCGGCTTCCATGTTTGCTTCGATTCAAACTTGGTTGATTTCTGATTCACAACATCAGACTTCTTTTTCGTTTCAACACCAACAGGTTTAAGATTTGGACAATTTCATCTAAGATGTCCAATTTGATCACACTTAAAGCATGTTCTCTTTGACACATCTTTAACCTGTTGTTGTTGCTTTTTCTTTTGAGTGTAGAATTCTTCATTAGACTGTCGTCTAAATTGGAGTTCTTTCTCTTCTTCAGAACTTGTTCCATGAACAAAGTTCATATTTTCCTGAAAATTAGGTGTTACATTTCTTTTCCAATTCAGTTTCCTTTTATAACCCAACCCAGCCTTCATGTTTTTCTTTTTGTAACCAGGTTTGTTATAAAAAGTTTTCTTTCCTTTTCCAGCAAACTTTGAAATTTCGGACTTTTGAATCTCTACCAGTTTGAAAACTTTGTTGATTTTATCTTTGATTTTATCTGAAATCACATTTTGAATTGGGAATTCATAATCCGAAAATAGTTTGTCCGATCCAATCATGGTATAAGCCAATCCTTTTGAATCATCATTCACAACTTTTTCAGATTTTGAGTGTTTAAAATAACTATCATGAAAACTTCCCTCATTTTCGTCTTGTGATTCTGACTTATCTGTTTTTGTAGACTCCTCTGCTAGAACACTTTCAACAACCTTACCAACCACCTCTGAATCACTGATGTCATCAGATTTGGTGTAAGTCACATTGATGTTGTCGGGTAACTGGTCAACCATGTTTATTGCTTTTTCCACCTTCTCGCCATCATAGAATGTATAGTTATTCTCCAACGGTGGTGGAACTTGATGGTATTCAGACCCAATTCCCTTTTTGTTCTTTTCTGACTCTTTCCCATCGGGTGTGATGTTGAAAATACGTTCCAGAATGTATAAAGACGCATGATAACTTTGAAGTTTATTGACCAATTTTTCTTTATCTGCCAGTTCTTGCTTAAGCTTAGCGACATCATCAATACATTGATTTAAAACCATTTATTTTCCTTCAAATCTGGCTTCAAGAAATTTAGTGTTTTTCTGACATGCAGACCATCTATCATCTAAACTTTTGACTTTACTTTTCAAAGTTTCATAAGCTTCTTTTATAGTATGATATGACAATTTCATTCCATTATATTCTTTTTGCAACTCTTGAATTGTTTTATCTTTTGGAATACATTCGTTGCAAATAGCTGAACACTTTTCTTTCAGTATTTTATTTTCTTTTTCAAGATCATCACATTTTTGTTTCAGATTTTCGTTTTCTTGTTTTAAAAACTTTTCATTTTCAATCATTTTGTGACATTTATCTTTGAAAATCCTTTCTATTTTAGTGAATTCTATGTCTCTTATCTTAAGTTTTTCATCCTTTTCAGTACAAGCACTGCACGTTTCCATGCATTTCTTGCACTGTTGTTTAACTTTATTATCAATTGATTGTTCAGAGGAATCAGTTTGAGTAGTTACCCCAGTGAATTGCACTGTGGTTTCGTTTGCTTGTAAATTCTGAACTTCTTCAATCTTCTACTGTTTCTCTGCAACAGCTTCCTCAACTTTCTCATCAACTTTCTTCACCTCATTCACCAGCTTCTCACTCTCATTCACAATCTCCTCAACAGTCTTCTTCTTCTTCTTTTCCAAACTGGCATATATCACCTTCTTTATGCCTTCTTCAACCTTTTCTTTATACCTTGGAATCTCCTCAAGGCCTTTGCACCAAACACTCACAGTTGGTATTGCAGCAACTAGTGCTTCAAAATCAACCATTTTAGGATTAACCGTCGGGTTTCCTTGAGGATCGACAAAGCACTCCTTTTCTTTCCTCCACCTGCCTGCTTGTATTGCTTCCTTGTAGGCATCATACACTTCATCCAGTCTAATGCGAGCATGCCTTGCTTCTCGACTTTGTTCGATTTCAGCAACCATGGCCTTAGCTTTTCCAGCTAATTTGTCATGTTGACTCCAATCATACCCTTCATCATCATGAATTACAATTCTGGATCCTTCTTGCTCATCAAAGTATTTATCCCAATCAATATTTTGTATACTGGATTCACTACGATTATGAAGTGACAATACAGCTTGTCTCTTTTCTTTAGAAGATCCTTCTTCAATCTGCTTTCTAGTTGGCTGCTCGTTGTTGTGATGATAAATTGCTTTTTTTAGTAATCCTCATAAAAAGGATTCACGATATCATCAGCTTTGTTGTTCATGCATTCTCTCTTGAAATACCCTTTTTGTTTGCACTTGAAACAAGTGACTTTGTTCTTATCGAAACCTATCTTCATGTCTGGGCCTTCCAAGCACTTTTTGCCAGTTATCTCCATGAATCTTTGAGCTCTTCGAATGACGCTTGCCATGCACCAGCGAATGTCCATGAGTTCCATCTCTTCTGGATCGACTTGATCGTAATCCTCCTTCGTCATGTTTGGATTTCCGATCTTTCCTGCAATTAAACCTTCATAAGATACCAGAATAGAAAGAAGCTAAGAAGCTTATGTGCTGTTGAGCAAACTCATTGTTCAAAAGTGGAGAATTTTTTCAATCCTGGTTTGGATTAGATTTTGACGATGCAGATGCAGATGCAGATGAAGAATGATATCCTGGATCATAGCTCGAAGATTTGTTGTTTGACGATGGACCAGTCTTTTCTACACTATAAACAGTTCTTATCTTTGGAGCTTCGTTCTTTTGTAGCATTCCTCTGCGATAGTATAGATCAACGTTCTGTTGATAACTTGAGCTGGACATCTTGTTTTGTTTTTGTAACAACAAATCATGTCCCTCTATTTTCTCAATCAAACTCTCTAACGTCATCTCATCGAACTTGTCATCATTTTTCAAAACGATCACATAGGTTTTCCAATCTTCCACATGTGGCAATGCTTCGACAAGTTTATCCACCATCTCTTCTCTCTCTTTGTGGATTCCGAACCTTTCCATTTCAATCTTTAGATGACAAAATCGTTCTATCATTTGACGAACTGTTTCATTCTTCATGCAACCGAATAAGTCAAACTCCTTCTTTAACAGAGATATCTTGTTTTTCTTGATATCTTTCCCACCTTCAGCTTTCAACTTTAATGCTTCCCAAATTGACTTAGACGTTTCACCATGCTGAAGTAGTGAGAATATATCCTCTCTGACGGATTGATGAAGTAGAGTTTTCATTCTTAATTCGCTTGAATGTTCCTTTTTATCATCAGCTGTGAATTGTTTAAGTGTGATTAATTCATGTTTTTCATTTCTTGGTTTTTCATATCCTATTGTCAACATGATCCAACTATCATACGCATAGGCTTGCACCCAGTTCTCAAATCTTTCATACCACCAGTGATAATCTTCGATATTCATGAGTTTTGGTGGTCTCAAATGATTTCCGTACACGTTATCATGACTTAAACTCTCAGAAATCACAGTTGTAGCATTCTTTGGTGTCACTGGAGTTTCTTCTGATGTAAATGCGTTATAAAACGTGTTATAAAACTCTTCACCGATTTTTGACATCTTTGAAATGCTTCTTGAATTTTCCGTTCCTTGAATTTTTGCTTCGTTTATCACTTTGAATCACCTAGAATCACGACAAACAAACAAACACGATCAGTTTTAAATAACTATCAAACAATTTGAATCAGACGGGTACTCGAACGAGTGAGTTAAACAAAAGTCAATAGTAACAATAATCTGATGACAGCGGATCAGACGGTGATCCGTTCGGGTGACAGTGTTGTCCGATTTGTTGGAAAAGCTGCTCGACCGGGTGGGATTTTATCTTATCGGGTGGTTGTCCGCTCGGGTGGGATTGCTGCCCGACCGGGTGAGTATCCGATTCTTTGTCAAGCACCTTTATCACAAACAAAAAGCACTTGATTAGGATCAGGTGGTAATACGTTCGGATTGCCACTCGATTCATTGCACCTTAAACTTAAGCAAACAAAATTCTTTGACACGGATTGTGACCCGAACGACTTATTGTTCGACTGAGTGACACTAAATGAAGTATGAAACAAATAAGACTTTGGTCTTTGAAACGGGTGGCAACTTAAGCGACTAACCACTCGAATGCAAGATGCTATACTACAAAATGATTATATTGTTCGACCGGGTGGCACTAAAAGACGACTTTCACAAACAATCACAATGTAATGGAACGGATTGCCACTCGAGCCAGTGATAATTCGCTCGGGTAGGTCAACAATTATTACATGCACAAACAAGGTTGACAAAGTGGCAGCTCGCTCGGATTGTTGTTCGACCGAGTTACATCTATTGAAATATGAGATTCAATTTACACATGCAAACTGACAATTATCACATGCACTTTTCCAATTGATCAATAGCCGACAAAGCTTTTAATACTTCACATGCAAATTGGCTTTTCAATGAAATGTCGCATACAATATGACAACTTTGAATTTACGACTATCCTTTTCATGCAAACATTAAAGCTTTCACATGCAATAAGAAGTGGCCGACACACTATATAACTGACATCATATGTTTTACAATTAATGAATCACATTACTCACTGAAATGCAATGAATGATATTTGAGTCGGATTACCGCTCGACCGGATGGTAATCCGAACGAGTGATAGTCAATAAAAGTCAATCTTTTTAATGAGATGGGGTGTTACTTGAGTCGGATGGTCATCCGATCGGATTGCCATCCGACCGGTGAACATCTTCTAGAACAATAACAATAATAGCAAACATTTTGAACCATTTCGAACACAAAAATCCAGATTTCTCACAAATGACTTGGAATTAGGATTTGAAACTTTGTAGGGTTTTAGATCAGGTATTTTCGCACATAATGTCCAAAAATCAGCAATTTTTGACCGTAAAAACTTGTTTAATTTGGCGATTTTCAAATAAAAACGTGACAAAATTAAAAAGATGAAGAAATAGATCGAATCTGATGCAATTTGGATCTGAATTCGATGAAATCCTGTGCAAAATCGTGTGATAGATCCGTGCAATCGAGCTCCTGCTCTGATACCACTTGTTAGGACCGGTTTTGACTCTGAAACGATTGTGTATGACACGTTCGACGTGCGGAATCCGTGAACGTGTGTGACCGAACACACGAGAACGTACTAAATCTATGATTCTATTAAAGATCTGAAATCGTACAATCGCGTGAATCACCTTTTGCTCTTTCTCTCTCTAGGATCCAAGCTCTCCAAGTTGTAGAAGTTGCAAAAGTCCTAAATGAGAACCTTAATCATTCTATTTATAGGCCAAGGTGATAAGGAAGGTTTCCTTATTTACAGAAATGGCACCTTGCCTTTTCTATTAAAATATTACAATATAAACCTAGATTTCTTCAGTTTCAGCTACGGTTTTAGATTGACGTAGGCGATAGACATTACTGCACCAACAAGAAGGATCTTCTTCGCTGATGCCCTTTGTACGAAGGAATAGAACCCTTGAGAGCAACACATTCGATGAAAAACTTGAAATTGAGGAACCGTCAGTTCAATATGCATCGTACGACACATTAATTCAAAATGCCGAACCATAACCATACCAATTGGGTGCATCTGGGAGATATGGAACTTGTAATGTCACACCCCGACCATGTAAAACAATAAAATGTGGCGGAAACGTTGGGGAGTGTTGTTACAATTGTTTCACAACCATGGATTAAACAGTTTCGTTTTATTGAATTAAATGTATTACATTACATTGGAAATAGAAACAAAACATGAACAGATAGACTTTCATTGTTATTAAGTCACTAAGGCCTCGTCCATTCCTATGTGAGCGTACACAAATATCATCATCAAACATCATCAACTATGGTACCTGAAACACATGTGAAAATACGTCAGCATAAAAATGCCGGCGAGTACATAGGTTTTATATGAGTGTCAGATTCATGGCTCATTTTACATGTTGCAATACTTATTTAAAAACCTTGTTTTGAAAAGTATAGTATTGCGACATAATTAACCAACTCAAATCAAGTTAGATATGATTTATAAACTCTCGTAGCCCTGATTCTTAACTCCAAAACATTTGTTTTATTATATCAAATTGTAAAACATCTCGTAGGAACTCGTTAATAAAACTCGTATGGTTTATATTATTCAGAATACATCATTTTGTGACATCGTTTCAAAATCGTTTACCCAAGTGATCTAGATAACGCAACGATATATAATGTGTTAAAAGCACTTATATATAGGAAGTACCAGCGGCGTATCCACCATGCTTTTAACACATTACGCCCGCCCCGTTACCTAATGACTTCCCTAACCCAACGGTTCAAATAGTTACAAATGGTTCACATAAATCAAATGGTTACAAATGGTTCACATATATCAAATGGTTACAAATGGTTCCCATACATCAAATGGTTACAAATGGTTCACATATATCAAATGGTTACAAATGGTTCCCATACATCAAATGGTTACAAATGGTTCACGTATATCAAATGGTTACAAATGGTTCACATATATCAAATGGTTACAAATGGTTTGAACAGATCAAAATGTAAACCAATGGGCTAGCATGTTAAGTGAACATACATAGCAAAACATAATGAAATCATGTACTATACGCGTACTAATGAACATAGCAAGTATATAATATAAAATCATGAAAAACATGAAAGTAACAAGTAGGCACATGTGTTTCACCCCAAAACGTTTGAAAAACAGTAAAAGAGGGGTCTATGTACTCACTTGAGGATGCTTAGAAGTCTTAACTAACAACCAAGCAAAGCTAGAGGGATCACGGAAATCAAACGACACCTAATATAGGTAACTAAGTTAATAAACGGACCTAAAATGGAAGATTGGATAGTATGAGGTTTTGTAAACCAAATGAGTATTGGACTCATATGATATGGTCTAACAAGGCCTACATACTAAAATGGAACCTAACCTAAGTGCTTACGACCCATTACGACCCGTTTAGGTAGCTTATGCTACTTTAACGTGTCGTTCGCGTAAAACGCGTTCGGAACGCCTAACTAGTCCTATGACAAGTATTATATGCCTAAACATGTTTAATTATGTTGCATAATCAGTTAAGTGACAAAAGTTTGGGTTACATATGCTTAAATATCAATTATGCATAAAAAGGGCATTTTGGTCATTTTCCTAAGGCATGTACACTACCTATCATATAACTACTTAAACGAAGTGACCATAAGGTATAACCTCGGAAGGTTATTCCCTATACAACTATGGTCATAAAACATGTTTGGTCAGATCCTAATGATCGACCAAACGGGTCTAGTTCGAAAGTCTAAGCGGTTGTTTAGACCGCTTGACTTACGACTCTACATAAGCACTAAACCTAAAGTGACGAGCTAAACATGTTGAAACATGTTTAGTTAAGATAGAAAATAGGTTTTGATATCAAAACAAAGTGTTTTGATACCCAATAGTAGTTTGGTTACAAAATACGCATGAATACGCATTTTGCCCAAAACTACGACTCGTCACTACACTTGATCAACGTGGTAATCAGTAGGTATAGTCACTAGGGACTATAACCATCGTGATTACGCTCACGTTGCGAAGTTCAAACGAACTTCGTGTTGACCAACTCGTGGTAAAATCAGAAAGTCAAACACTGTTTGACTTTCACGCTCGAAAAGCGATAAAAGAACAAAAGAATACTTACAAAGGGTCCAAGTAAGGAAATCTTGATCCAAATTGCTCAGGTATGAGGCACTAAACCCCAACTTAGAGCAAAAGAATCAGATTTGTGAGGAACTTGAATGAGGGTGTTGGGTATTTATAGGAAATCCACAACCGTTAGGATCGTTCCTCATAAATCGAGCTTGAATCTCAACCTTACACTTGTGTAACACCTTGAAAATTCATGTCCAATAATATATCAACACGTGTTATAGACTTTAAACGTGCAAAGGATTGATTTAGAGGGACTAAAGTTGACAAACAAGGAATCTATGTGTGTAAAAGGATTCAAAGTGTCAACAATGAATAAATATATCTTTCAATAACCCTACATGATGTTTATACCCTTAAATGAAAAATCATGGATCATACGAAGCTAATTGTGAAAGAAAGTGAGGAATTACAAACTACAGGGGTTAAATGTGTCAACATGCTTAAAGTATACCTCTGAGTGACCTTTTAGCGAACCCGAAGCTTTGTAATGATTAATTATACTCACTAGAATAAGTGATAAAAATTTCACAAGGTTTCGATAAAGTATGAGAAAGTTATGACAATATTCGTATACGAGGGGTTAAAAGCGTCAACGTTGAAATTTAAGATTTTTCGGTGATCGTATAACAAACCAGGGACTTAACAAAGTTGGTTTATGACTTGGGATCCTAAAAAGTCAAGTTAAGGGGTCAAAATGCAATAAAATCAAGTTAAAATCAAGTTTTGAAGGACCAGGGACCAAATGTGCAAGATTGACAAACTTGTGACCGGACTAGACATTGACACGGGCCGTGTAAGACCAGGCCCAAGTATTACGCGGGCCGCCTGTGACAACCCTCACCAAATCAGGTATTCGTACGACTTAATTAATAATTAATTACTGCTTAATGACTGTGCTTGTTTGAAACTGTGGATAAACTGCTACCTGAATACTAATACATGTACATACTTGCATCATACTTTATTTGCTGTCACCCTATTATTTACATACAGAACTTTAGTGACAACATGATGCACAAAAGCACAGTAGCACAATGAACGGATAACCCATTAAACATGCTGGTATAGCCAGCATCAGGCAGACACTGCCTCTAAGGCCTGTATGAGCCCGAGATAGTTTACTACACTAGTAGAGAGTGTAGGGATAAGAGGGTTGTAGAACTGCGTCACTAGGTGATAATTATAGTGACCGTATGTGCCTAAAACGTACTTTAAGTACAAAATTCAGCACTTTAAATAAAAATTCAGCATTTAGCTACCTAGTAAAGTGCCAAAACATGAGAAAAATATTACTAGACACTTTCCAAAGTGTCGGGAATAAATCGTGTCACTAAAAATAATAATAACGACACTCTAAGGCTTTGTTAAGCACTTTAACGGATCACTATCCAACCGAACAACCGGACTATATCCGGAACATAAAAATATTGCCATCAACATTATTTTTCCTTGTTTAAGCCTGTTAGGATCCCCGAATACCCTAACACCCGTTACAACTTACTATATGCTAGTAACTAAGTTAACATCATAATTATCTAACTAAATGTCTAACTATCTAGTTGAAATGGAACCGGTTACCCCCCCCCCCCCCCAAACGAGTTCGGTCCCTTGAGGGGACAAGTACTTACATAACTTGATTATTTTAATCCTACTTTGCCTAATATCTAGTTAACACAAAATCCGTTGGACAATGATGCAAGAATTGTCTATAAGTAACATCATTAACACACCATAACCTTCACATAACCACTTAACAAAAATTCACTCCCTCTCCTCTCCTTGCTCCTCTCGGCCGAAGACACAAGCACACACACACCCACTTTTCGATTTCCATCTTCCAATTTCAAACATATACAAGTGTGAAGGATCGTGTACGAAGAAGCCCGGTGCACTCGGATTGTCAAGGACCTCACTACATTGCTTTTATCCACTCGATTTCCGACTAGTTTCTTCCCTAGCCTCGAGCTAGTAGTAAGTGACTCTAAACGCCTTCTTGATCTATTCTAAAGTGGTTAAAATGAACCTTGTCGGTTAATAATCATGAACATACAAGATTACATGTTAAAAGTTTACAAAAGTGATAAACATGTTGGATAAAAGCTATGAAATTGTGTAAAACTTGTAAGACTTGTTTTATTATGATTATTTAGTGTTGATCTATGATTGTAGTAGCTCGGATCGTCATCTAACCCGGCTAAGTCATGTCCATGTAACATGACCTAGAGTATGTTTAAGTGTGAAAGGGGTTAAGTGATGAACACTACTACACATTAAGCATGAACTTGTGTAAAGACAATATTTCTTATGAAATAGAGTTGTAAACTAGTAGATCTATGGATCTACAAGTGGTATTTTCAAAGGACCAAACATCAAAAGAAATCATATTTTCTAAACCGGGTTTTACATGAACAAGAGTGATTTTTGTAAACACACAAGTGTGTAAACACTTGTGTAACATAAAGTTTTCACAAAAGAACTATTTTTGTAAATGTTGACAAGAAGTTTTAAAGATGTAACTTCTTTAAAAACGGGACTCTCAAGAAACCAAGTTGATTTATACAAAGACCCACTAAAAGTAATGGAAAGTTACTACATATTTTAGATAAACCACAAGTTCATGTATTTTTGCGATTTATATCTATTTTGACTAGTTTGATGGTTCGAATATGGTTGATTGTTGATTGAGGAAATTGTTGGTTTGAATTTTAAAAGAAAATGATACGCTTGAAAGCGTGGCCACCTCCAGTTACAGGGGAAACTCCGGCGAAATTTTTCCAAAAACCTAACACTTGGAAATATTTTCATCACAAGTGTTATAAATACATTTCCAACTTGTTTTCAAAATGTAAATTTCGCCACGATTTTATTTACAACATTTCTAAGTGTCGGAGGTGGGATTTTCCCAAAATAAAACTTGATAAATATATATTTGATATATATATATTTCTCATAACAACACTTGTGAGATTTTTATGATTATTTTGTGAACTATACAGATATTATTTTTAGGGTAAAAATAATATTACCAAATATTAACGACTCCAAAATACTACGAACGCCTTCACAATAAATATTAAGTTACAACGGTATTATGTATACCACCCAATCTTTAAACGTAACTTACGCATTTCCGGAAAAATACTAATTGAATGCGTACTTTGTCAAAGGTATTATTTTGGGAAAATTATATGTAATAAAATATAATATTTTTGGGAAAAATATTTATATTTTGGAGAAAGAATTAAAATATATTTTAAGTGAGACTTAATAATGTATTTCGAAGATTCACGAACGCACATGTATTAAAGCCCCCATCCTTGGGAAGGAATATATTTACCAAATAATTACAAAGTGTAATTACGAAATAGTTGCCTAACTATTTCCCCAAAGACATTAAACCATAAGCTAAGGCACGACCATCCGTCTAATAGAAATTAGTACGTGTAGGTCGACGCTCAGCAGATTGACCAGGAGATTTTCTTGTTAGAAACGCACCACTGTGAGTTCATGTCCCCCTTTTTTCTTAACTGTTTTCAGTTTTCTAAACTGCGGGGGTGAAATACAAGTTACTATGATTACAAGTACTTTCTACATGGTATGGTTAGCGTAAGGAGGGTTACTACTTAGATCATGTGAGTGGGTAGGCGTAACTTGAGGCCATTAATTCTCATTGTAGGACCGAGGGACAGTAGCGGTAGATCTATCTGGGTGTAGCGAGCCCAGCCCTAGGCCCAGCATAACGGACCTCGGGGTGACTTTGTGCCCAACGCCAAATCCGCTAGGTTTGAGTCTTCCTACTTGCACTTCACACATATCAATGGCCTTGCAAACCATTGGTGATCTCTTTTTCCTTATTTGCTACATACCAGGATTTCTATACTTACAAAGGTTTTATTACTCACTACACATGAACTCTCTCAACATTATTGTTGATTTTTCAAACTTACATGTATTTCAGGGAACTAAGGATTCTGGCACGGTACGCTCCGTTTTCACGTTGCGTTAAAGTTATGAGGTCATCCAAGTTTAAGGGATGTGACTTTTTCCTGGACGAGTCACTGTTCTTAAACTGCGTTTGTTTCATGTTGGTGTTGGTGTCTTAAGAACAATATTTTTATTTTGTAGTATTGTAGTTTCCGTTGCATGTGTCGACGCCTTAAGACAATGTTATGTTACTTTTTAAAACTTTAATCAATGAATGATCTGCATGGTTTTATTTTCACATAGCTTTGTTATGATTAAGCTATGGTATTAAGAAGTCACACCAAATTAACCACGCTTCCGCAAAGCCAGGGTGTGACAGCTTGGTATCAGAGCTCTGATCATAGCGAACTAGGTGTGACAACTGTGCTCTGTAATCTCTATACTATGTAAAACAATGTTGATTATTAATAAAACAATGTTCTTTGGTGTTATTATATGTGTTTTGAAGTATTATGTGTGTATTTGTGTTTGGTGATTTTTGCAATTCGATTCGATTCCAATTTCAAGCTCTAAATCGCTTTCTGGAAGGTTATACGCGCACTAATGCGTAAATATAACCAGTTTAATGCAACAAACACTCCGGAATAGTGAAATAGGTTTAACATACCTTAAATAACCTCCACATAACTTAGAAATAAGTTTTGGATGGTTCGGTGTGTTAAAATCAACTTTGTTCGATCGCAGGGACTATTTATGTCAAATTGCGAAACTATACCGATTTATATAGTAACGAACACTCCGGAACTTGATCATAAGTTAAACATACCCTAAATAACCTTTACATAGCTTAGAAATAGGCTTTGAGGGGTTCGGTATGCTAAAATAAACTTTATTGATCAATAGGGACTAAAAGCGTCAAAAAGTGCACAAGTTTGCATTTTCGCGCATATCTTACGTTCTGAATATATCCGGACATCCAAAAATTTATGTAAGCATTAAAATATTTTATTTTAGTGTTTGGCATGATAAAATTTCCATTCGTCGCTTAATTTGGATCGTTTTTGCGTTCGTTACGACTTCCGTCGTAATTAAGCGAATAACGCAACCGTACGACCAAACGAACCGACATCCGAGATATTTTTGAGCATGTTTTGAGTTCCCTATACTTTAACTTCATTTTGGAGCCTTGAAATGGGGTTAACGGGGCTTAAACGTGTAAAAAATGGGCCGAAATGCGTATTTTACAAGTTCAGGGACTAAACTGCAAATTCTGAAAACTTCGCCATGCGGCCCGCGTAAGCCCATGTGCATATCTTAAGCGGGCCGCCTGAGATGCCCAGTAACAGAAAAACCAGTTTCTGAAACAGCAGCTGGTTTGCAGGGTTTTTGGACATGGTTTTGATCATTCTATGGGCCAATTTTGATGGTTTTTGAGAGCCCATGGTATCCAAATACCATGTGCCCACTTGTACGGATGAGATCGAAGCTCAATCTTCGAGAAACGATCCTAACGGCTCTTGAAAATCTATAAATACCCACTTGATTTCACTTACATTCCTCACATTTGATCTGATTCTTGCTCTCTAAGTGGAAGTATTTGCTTCCTACCTGAGAGTGAATCGGGTCAAAGCTTGCGGGAACCTTTTGTAAGTATTCCTTCGTTCTTTTCGTTCGTTTCTATCGTTAAAGTCAAACTGTGTTTGACTTTCTGCTTTGACCAGTTTATGGTCAACGCGAAGTTCGTTTGAACTTCATAACGTGAGCGTAATCACGATGGTTATAGTCCCTAGTGACTATACCTACTGATTACCACGTTATCTAGGCTCAGTGACGAGTCGTAGTTTCGGCCAAAATGCGTTTTCTCGCGTATTTTGTAACCAAACTACTCTAGGATATCAAAACCATTTGTTTTGATATCAAAACTTGTTTTCTAACTTAACTAAACATGTTTCGACATGTTTAGCTCGTCACTTGTTAGTTTAGTGCTTGTGTAGAATGGTAAGTCAAGCGGACTAAACACCCGCTTAGACTTTCGAACACGACCCGTTTGGTCGATCATTAGGATCCGACCAAACATGTTTAGTGACCATAGTAGCGTAGGAAATAACCTTCCGAGGTTATACTTTATGGTCACTTAGGTTTAACTAGTCGCATGATAGGCAGTTATATGCCTTTAGTAAATTACCAAAATACCCTTTTCATACATAATTGGTAATTAAGCATATGTAACCTAAACTTTTGACACACAACTAATTATGTAACGTAATTAAACATGTATGGGCATATAATACTTGTCATAGGACTAGTTAGACGTCTCGAACGCGCATTTTGCGCGCACGACGCGTTAAAGTAGCATAAGCTACCTTAATGGGTCACGTTGGGTCGAAAGCACTTAGGTTAGGTTCCGATTTAGGATGTAGGCTTTGTTAAACCATATCACATGAGTTCCAACACTCATTTGGTTTACAAAACCTCATTCTGTCCGATCTTCCGATTTAGGCGTCTATTGTTTGACTAGTGGTTCGATTACTAGGAGCTACTTGATTTCTCTGGTTTGCTCGAGTTTGTTGAAGTTCTATTTGATCGAGGATACTTTGCACTACTTGTGAGTACATACTTCCCCTATTTTACTGTTTTTAAATGTTTTGGGGTGATACATATGTACGAAATGTTTTCAAGGTTTAAACGACGATTTCAAAGACGATTAAAACGATTTTTTTTTACTAAACTAAGAACGATTTCGAAAAAGTGAACGAACTTGTTGGTTATAGTTACATAACAAATAACATTCATTAGCATTGATCAAGCCGACCAGTATTAGGTTATGGTACCATATGATCTGACAAATCCCGTTACTTTACTACACCCATGGTTATGTGTGGGGGTTGTGGGTAGCGACTGAATCTGATGTTTGTTAACTTACCCTTTGGTGGTTTGTTAATACGAGAACGAGTTGAACGATGGACGAGTCACAAAGGTTTAAATGTTGTTAACGAGACGACCATATATAAGTTTTCACAATTAAAACGATGACGATTTAAAAGATTTGGAAACGAGTAAACGATTTGGGAACGAGTAAACGATTTGGGAACAATTTGGAAATGATGTTAAACGATTTCGATGAACGATTGGTTTTTGGTTAAGTGTTTAGATAACGAGACGGGGGTAATGTGGTGAAAATATGGTAGATACGCCGTTGGTACTTCTTATATATAAGTGTTTTCATCATATTACATATGGTGGCGTTATTTAGTTCACTTGGGTAAACGATTTTGAAACGATGTCACACAACGATGTTTTTCTAAGAGATATAAACTATACGAATTTTTAACGAGTTTTTACAAGATGTTTTACAAGTTGGTTTTCTAAAGCAAATGTTTTTGGATTAAGAATCATGGCTACGAGGTTTTATAAACTATAACCCGCTTGATTTGAGTTGGTTAATTAAGTTGCAATATTATACTCTTTTCAAAACAAAGTTTTTAATAAAGTATTGCAACACTTAAACTAGCCATGAATTCGACACTCCTATAAAACCTATGTACTCGCCAGCATTTCTTTGCTGACTAAGTTTTTACATATGTTTCAGGTGTTGATGCTTGAATGACTACTAGGATGCATGCGTCACATAGGATCCGGACAAGGCCTTAGTGACATAATAACTATGATAGATAATATAAAACTTGTTCGTTCTATGTTAAGACAATGTAATGTTTAATTTTATCAATAAAACGAAACACTTTTTGTATCCATGGTTGTGAAACAATAAGCTTCTGTTACAACACTCCCCGACGTTTCCGCCACGGTTTGTTGTCCTACGTGGTCGGGGTGTGACAGAAGAAAGTTGGTATCAGAGCCAATGGTTATAGGGAATTAGGTTATTAGTAATGCTTTGACCTAGACTATAACTTTAGGACCCTAATACAAGTTTACTTGTGTTTAGATTTTAAAACAAAACCGTCACCTACCCTTAGGTGATAACCACAACGAGAACACAAATCCGAATCTGCTTCGAAAATTAATCATCCGTTCTAGGATGATTGATTACTAGGTTTTGAACCCTCTGTTATATGGTTTTGAACCCTTCCAGTTTGATTCATATTTGGCTTAGTGCCTTTTGAATTTTCGAAATCTCGTTAAAGTTTGGGTTTTAAATAATGTGAACACGTGCAAACTGGAAGAGTGAATGCTTGTACTCTGAGTTTTCTGTCTAAGGCTAGAGTGTTTGTACAAATCCACATAATCGGACCAGTCACTCTTACCTGGGAACTCTTGGGGTGAGTGTTCACTTATAGGCGAGCATGTCTTCGCGATGCATTATTTTGATTCATTTACTTTGATTAGTCACCGCGTGTCGTTTGTTTGTTCGAGGTAACGAACAAATGATCGCCTTCCTTGTATTTTATCGATACATCTTTTGCTTTTCCTATTATCAACCTTACTCGTTTCTCATATTTCCTTGTTAGACAATGCCTCCACGACGTGAAGCACAGTCTTTCACCATTGAAGAAATCGCAGCCCTAGTCTCTCAGCAAGTGGCTGCTGTGCTTCCCGGTGTTGTAACTCAAGTTCATGAGATATACAACAATAACAATAATAACAACAACAATGCGCAGTGTAATTTTAAGAACTTCAATTCTGCTAAACCTCTAAAGTTTTCTGGGTCGCAAGGGGCAACTGCGCTCCTACAGTGGTTCGAGAGTATTGAGAACACATTCAGGCATGTGTAGTGTCCGAATGCACGTAAGGTTGAATTTGCTTCAAGCGTGTTTGAGAAGCAAGCGCTTACCTGGTGGAATGGTATTATGCGTGATAGGGGTGCCGAAGTGGCGTTGGCACAAACATGGGATGAGCTTCGGGCTCTCATGATGAGAGAGTTCTGTCCCCGTCACGAGATTCGAGCTTTGGAGCGAGAGTTTGACGATTTAAAACAAGATGGGGCTGAGCACCGCGCGTACACAGATTGCTTTGAGGAACTCAGTCTATTGTGTCCCACCATGGTTACCCCACCAGACAAAGCAATCGAAAGATATATCGATGGTCTACCCGATTCTATGTTGGATATTGTGACCGCTGTTAAACCCACTACCCTTCGTCAAGCGATCGAGTTATCTGCTACCCTGACTGAATCCCAAGTCAGGAAGAGTAAACTCACTCACAAGGGTGACAAGAAGAAACCGTCTGATTCTGCGAAAGACAAGAAGAAGGGTAAAGGTAAAGAAGGTGAGTCGTCGAAGAAATCAAGGAAGCGAAAGGGTGCCCAAAACTTTGCTGTTACGACTCAGACTGAACAGAACACACCAGCTCAACCTCCTGCGAAAAAGGCGTATGCCGGTACCGCACCTCATTGTGCTCGCTGCAACGGTCATCATGTTGCACAACAAGCTTGTAAGCAATGCACGATGTGTGGTAGACTTGGGCATTTAGCCAATGTTTGTCGTTCATGGCAAAATCCGGTTGCCCAGGTTCAAACTCCGGCACAAGGGAATGCTGCTAGATTCCCACCAGGATCATGTTTTAATTGTGGAGAGTTTGGCCATTTCCGCAACAACTGTCCGAGGCTGGCAAATGCTAATGCGAATCCGAATGCGAACGTCAACGCCAACGTGAATCCTGCTCGAGGGCGAGCATACAATTTGAATGCAAACGAAGCGAGGGCTGACAACGAGGTTGTCAATGGTATGTTTCTCGTCAATAATCGACCCGCATCTATTCTTTTTTATTCTGGTGCCGATAAAAGTTTTGTTTCGTTATCTTTTGAGCCTTTTCTTGCGATACCTAGAACTAAATTGAGGAAACCCTTGTCTGTCGAAGTTACTACTGGTAAACCTCTTGTTCTCGATTCTGTTATTCGTGATTGTCAGTTGAACCTTGATAACCATCTTTTTCCTATTGACCTCATGCCAATGCAACTTGGGAGCTTCGACATTATCGTTGGAATGGATTGGTTAACCAAACATCACGCTGAGGTGGTTAGTTTCGATAAGATTGTCCATATTCCTTTGTCTTCTGGCGATATTTTGGAAGTTCGTGGTGAGAAACCTTCAGGTGGATTGAAGCTTATGTCGTGTATAAAGGCCCAGAGTTATTTGAGAAAAGGATATGTTGCTTTTCTAGCACATGTCACCGAGGAGAAAGACAAACGCAAGAGTATTCAGGATATTCCGATTGTTCGGGATTATCCAGAGGTGTTTCCTGATGAACTGCCTGGTTTGCCACCAGTTCGTCAAGTTGAGTTTTATATCGACCTTGTACCCAATGCCAACCCGATTGCGAAAGCACCTTATCATCTTGCACCATCAGAGATGCAAGAGTTATCAAAACAGCTTCAAGAGTTATCTGATAAAGGATTCATCCGTCCGAGTTATTCACCTTGGGGAGCTCATGTCCTCTTCGTGAAAAAGAAAGATGGGTCTTTTCGAATGTGTATCGATTATCGTGAGCTTAACAAGCTTACCATCAAGAATCGATATCCCCTACCTCGAATTGATGATCTCTTTGACCAGCTGCAAGGTGCTTCATGTTTTTCTAAGATCGATCTGCGTTCTGGGTATCATCAACTTCGTGTTTTCAAAGAAGATATTCCCAAAACTGCTTTCCGCACGAGATATGGGCATTACGAGTTCACAGTCATGCCTTTTGGTTTGATGAATGCCCCAGCTATCTTTATGGACTTAATGAATAGGGTCTGTAAACCTTATTTAGACAAGTTCATTATTGTGTTCATCGACGATATTCTCATCTATTTGAAGACTCAAGCCGATCACGAGCAACACCTTCGCTTAACGTTGGAACTCCTTAAGAAGGAACAACTTTTCGCTAAATTCTCCAAGTGTGAATTCTGGCTTAAAGAAGTTCAGTTTCTGGGTCATATAGTCAACGAACAGGGTATTCATGTGGATCCATCCAAGATTGTTGCTATTAAGGATTTGAGTACGCTAACGACACCTACTGAGATTCGATCTTTTCTTGGTCTTGCTGGTTATTATCGTCGATTCATTTCTAATTTCTCGAAGATTGCGGTTCCACTCACTGCTTTGACTCAGAAGAATAAGCCTTTTGAGTGGGGACCCAAGCAAGAAGAAGCGTTCCAAACGCTGAAGCGGAAGTTATGTAATGCTCCTGTTCTATCTCTGCCCGAGGGAAACGATGATTTCGTTGTCTATTGCGATGCATCCAACTTAGGCCTTGGTTGCGTCCTCATGCAACGAGGTAAAGTTATTGCATATGCATCTAGACAGCTGAAAATCCACGAGAAGAACTACACGACTCATGATCTTGAGTTAGGAGCTGTGATGTTCGCGCTTAAAATCTGGAGACACTACCTCTATGGCACGAAGTGTGTGGTTTTCACAGACCACAAAAGTCTCCAGCATATTCTTAATTAGAAAGAGCTGAACATGAGGCAACGACGTTGGGTTGAACTCTTGAATGATTACGATTGCGAGATTCGCTACCATCCTGGTAAGGCGAATGTCGTGGCCGATGCGCTTAGTCGAAAAGAGCGAGTCAAGTTTCATTATGTTCAAACACTATCTGATATTCAATCTCGTGTCCTTCAAGCTCAACGATCCTGTGTGATCAAGGGTTTAATGAAAGATGAGCTACCGCTTCAACTTGAGCTTAAACTCGAAAAGAAAGGCGATGGTTTACTCTACTTCAAGGATCGTTTGTGGATTCCGAAACAAGACGATCTTCGCACCCTAGTGATGGACGAATCTCACAAGTCTCGATATTCTATCCATCCTGGTGCTGATAAAATGTATAAGGATCTTCGTACTCAGTGCTGGTGGCCTGGTATGAAGAAGGATGTTGCCTTGTATGTATCAAAATGCCTAACTTGTCTCAAAGTCAAGGCTGAACATCAACGACCTTCTGGTTTGCTTGTACAACCAGAGATACCAGTTTGGAGGTGGGAGAGCCTTGCGATGGATCTCATCACTAAATTACCGCGTACATCTAAAGGTCACGATGCTATTTGGGTTGTCATCGATCGATTAACAAAGTCAGCTCATTTTCTTCCAATTCGCGAGGATCTATCTGCTGATAAACTTGCAAAGATTTATGTTGATGAGATTGTCTCACGACATGGTGTTCCTTTGGATATCATTTCCGATCGTGATGCTCGATTTTCATCTCGTTTCTGGAAGACCATGCAATCTGCTATGGGAACCCAACTAAATCTAAGCACTTCTTATCATCCCTAAACAGATGGACAATCCGAGAGGACGATTCAAACTTTGGAGGATATGCTTAGAGCATGCGTGATAGACTTTGGTGGTAATTGGGATTCTCATCTGCCAATGATCGAGTTCGCTTACAACAATAATTATCATGCTAGCATCAATATGGCACCATTCGAAACTCTCTACGGTCGAAAATGTCGTTCACCTGTCTGTTGGAACGAGACCGGTGAAGCTCAGCTTACTGGACCTGAGCTCGTTCTAGAAACAACAGATAAAATCAAGAAAATTCGCGATAATCTTGTGACAGCTAGAAGCCGTCAAAAGAGTTATGCGGATATGCGACGCAAGCCCTTAGAATTTCAAGTCGGAGATCGTGTCCTGCTCAAGGTTTCACCTTGGAAAGGAGTCATGAGATTTGGAAAGAAAGGAAAACTTGCACCTCGATATGTGGGACCATTCAAGATTGTGGAAAGAATTGGGAAAGTTGCCTATCGACTAGAGCTACCTCCAGAGCTTGGAAATATTCATCCGACTTTTCACGTGTCCAATCTGTGAAAGTGTTTAGCTGACGCTGATCTTCACATACCTCTCGACGAGATCCAAATCGATGAAACGATGCACTTTGTCGAGAAACCCGTGGAGATAGTGGACCGTACATTCAAGCAGTTGAAGAACAAACGGATTCATCTGGTTAAAGTTCGTTGGGAGTCCAAACGTGGCCCAGAATTTACTTGGGAACGTAAGGATCAAATGATGACCAAATATCCGCAATTGTTTTCACAAGCTTCCTCTAGTTAAAATTTCGGGACGGAATTTCCTGAAGTAGGGGAGACTGTGACAACTGTGCTCTGTAATCTCTGTACTATGTAAAACAATGTTGATTATTAATAAAACAATGTTCTTTGGTGTTATTATATGTGTTTTGAAGTATTATGTGTGTATTTGTGTTTGGTGATTTTTGCAATTCGATTCGATTCCAATTTCAAGCTCTAAATCGCTTTCTGGAAGGTTATACGCGCACTAATGCGTAAATATAACCAGTTTAATGCAACAAACACTCCGGAATAGTGAAATAGGCTTAACATACCTTAAATAACCTCCACATAACTTAGAAATAAGTTTTGGATGGTTCGGTGTGTTAAAATCAACTTTGTTCGATCGCAGGGACTATTTATGTCAAATTGCGAAACTATACCGATTTATATAGTAACGAACACTCCGGAACTTGATCATAAGTTAAACATACCCTAAATAACCTTTACATAGCTTAGAAATAGGCTTTGAGGGGTTCGGTATGCTAAAATAAACTTTATTGATCAATAGGGACTAAAAGCGTCAAAAAGTGCACAAGTTTGCATTTTCGCGCATATCTTAGGTTCTGAATATATCCGGACATCCAAAAATTTATGTAAGCATTAAAATATTTTATTTTAGTGTTTGGCATGATAAAATTTCCATTCGTCGCTTAATTTGGATCGTTTTTGCGTTCGTTACGACTTCCGTCGTAATTAAGCGAATAACCCAGCCGTACGACCAAACGAACCGACATCCGAGATATTTTTGAGCATGTTTTGAGTTCCCTATACTTTGACTTCATTTTGGAGCCTTGAAATGGGGTTAACGGGGCTTAAACGTGTAAAAAATGGGCCGAAATGCGTATTTCACAAGTTCAGGGACTAAACTGCAAATTCTGAAAACTTAGCCATGCGGCCTGCGTAAGCCCATGTGCATATCTTAAGCGGGCCGCCTGAGATGCCCAGTAACAGAAAAACCAGTTTCTGAAACAGCAGCTGGTTTGCAGGGTTTTTGGACATGGTTTTGATCATTCTATGGGCCAATTTTGATGGTTTTTGAGAGCCCATGGTATCCAAATACCATGTGCCCACTTGTACGGATGAGATCGAAGCTCAATCTTCGAGAAACGATCCTAACGGCTCTTGAAAATCTATAAATACCCACTTGATTTCACTTACATTCCTCACATTTGATCTGATTCTTGCTCTCTAAGTGGAAGTATTTGCTTCCTACCTGAGAGTGAATCGGGTCAAAGCTTGCGGGGACCTTTTGTAAGTATTCCTTCGTTCTTTTCGTTCGTTTCTATCGTTAAAGTCAAACTGTGTTTGACTTTCTGCTTTGACCAGTTTATGGTCAACGCGAAGTTCGTTTGAACTTCATAACGTGAGCGTAATCACGATGGTTATAGTCCCTATTGACTATACCTACTGATTACCACGTTATCTAGGCTCAGTGACGAGTCGTAGTTTCGGCCAAAATGCGTTTTCTCGCGTATTTTGTAACCAAACTACTCTAGGATATCAAAACCGTTTGTTTTGATATCAAAACTTGTTTTCTAACTTAACTAAACATGTTTCGACATGTTTAGCTCGTCACTTGTTAGTTTAGTGCTTGTGTAGAATCGTAAGTCAAGCGGACTAAACACCCGCTTAGACTTTCGAACACGACCCGTTTGGTCGATCATTAGGATCCGACCAAACATGTTTAGTGACCATAGTAGCGTAGGAAATAACCTTCCGAGGTTATACCTTATGGTCACTTAGGTTTAACTAGTCGCATGATAGGTAGTTATATGCCTTTAGTAAATTACCAAAATACCCTTTTCATACATAATTGGTAATTAAGCATATGTAACCTAAACTTTTGACACACAACTAATTATGTAACGTAATTAAACATGTATGGGCATATAATACTTGTCATAGGACTAGTTAGACGTCTCGAACGCGCATTTTGCGCGCACGACGCGTTAAAGTAGCATAAGCTACCTTAATGGGTCACGTTGGGTCGAAAGCACTTAGGTTAGGTTCCGATTTAGGATGTAGGCTTTGTTAAACCATATCACATGAGCTCCAACACTCATTTGGTTTACAAGACCTCATTCTGTCCGATCTTCCGATTTAGGCGTCTATTGTTTGACTAGTGGTTCGATTACTAGGAGCTACTTGATTTCTCTGGTTTGCTCGAGTTTGTTGAAGTTCTATTTGATCGAGGATACTTTGCACTACTTGTGAGTACATACTTCCCCTATTTTACTGTTTTTAAATGTTTTGGGGTGATACATATGTACGAAATGTTTTCAAGGTTTAAACGATGATTTCAAAGACGATTAAAATGATTTTTTTTACTAAACTAAGAACGATTTCGAAAAAGTGAACGAACTTGTTGGTTGTAGTTACATAAGAAATGACATTCATTAGCATTGATCAAGCCGACCAGTATTAGGTTATGGTACCATATGATCTGACAAATCCCGTTACTTTACTACACCCATGGTTATGTGTGGGGGTTGTGGGTAGCGACTGAATCTGATGTTTGTTAACTTACCCTTTGGTGGTTTGTTAATACGAGAACGAGTTGAACGATGGACGAGTCACAAAGGTTTGAATGTTGTTAACGAGACGACCATATATAAGTTTTCACAATTAAAACGATGACGATTTAAACGATTTGGAAACGAGTAAACGATTTGGGAACGAGTAAACGATTTGGGAACAATTTGGAAACGATGTTAAACGATTTCGATGAACGATTGGTTTTTGGTTAAGTGTTTAGATAACGAGACGGGGGTAATGTGGTGAAAATATGGTAGATACGCTGTTGGTACTTCTTATATATAAGTGTTTTCATCATATTACATATGGTGGCGTTATTTAGTTCACTTGGGTAAACGATTTTGAAACGATGTCACACAACGATGTTTTTCTAAGAGATATAAACTATACGAATTTTTAACGAGTTTTTACAAGATGTTTTACAAGTTGGTTTTCTAAAGCAAATGTTTTTGGATTAAGAATCATGGCTACGAGGTTTTATAAACTATAACCCGCTTGATTTGAGTTGGTTAATTAAGTTGCAATATTATACTCTTTTCAAAACAAAGTTTTTAATAAAGTATTGCAACACTTAAACTAGCCATGAATTCGACACTCCTATAAAACCTATGTACTCGCCAGCATTTCTTTGCTGACTAAGTTTTTACATATGTTTCAGGTGTTGATGCTTGAATGACTACTAGGATGCATGCGTCACATAGGATCCGGACAAGGCCTTAGTGACATAATAACTATGATAGACAATATAAAACTTGTTCGTTCTATGTTAAGACAATGTAATGTTTAATTTTATCAATAAAACGAAACACTTTTTGTATCCATGGTTGTGAAACAATAAGCTTCTGTTACAACACTCCCCGACGTTTCCGCCACGGTTTGTTGTCCTACGTGGTCGGGGTGTGACACTAGGATTCCTTCTCGAGTCTAGACTATGATCACTAGGGCTCTCACGAAAACATTTTTACATTGCATACCACTTAAGTCCAGATCCAAAACGTTTTTACAAACAAATGTTGAGCACATTTTATTTAATACTTATAGGCTCAGACTGGGAGGCTGAGGCTCGGTCTGGGAGGCCGAGGCTCGGCCTGGGAGGCCGACGTAGTTGTCTAGTGGGACTAGGGAGTCAGTCTGAGAGGCTGGGAGAATTGGCTAGTGGGACTAGGAAGAGAAGTCTGAGAAGCTGGGAGGCTAGTGGGACTAGGAAGATCAGTCTGAGAGGCTGGGAGAATTGGCTAGTGGGACTAGGAAGAGCAGTCTGAGAGGCTGGGAGGCTAGTGGGACTAGGAAGAGCAGTCTGAGAGGCTAGGAGGCTAGTGGGACTAGGAAGATCAGTCTGGGAGGCTAGTGGGACTAGGAGAACTATTTGATTGCTAAAATTGGTGATTAATATGTTTATTTGATTGTATGATTGATTATTTGTGCATATTTGTGTTTGTGTTATAGACACTATGGATTCATCAGGCACTGGTGAGTCAGACACTACGGACCCTATGCCCATCATATCAGACGACCGAGAGTCATCGGAGCATGAGGTACACACTTCAGATACCACCAGCACGGATGAGGATGATTTCCAGCCCTTCGCGCTACCCGATGTTGCCGCTGAGCCCGCTGATGGCCCTTTTGCCGGGGATTTGCCGCTCGTGGAGATCCCTGCCCCTATACCTCTTGCCGCTTATCCTGCTCTTGATATGCTTTTTGACGACGACGCTGACGACGACGTCGATTTGTTTGACGACGACGTCGATTTGTTGGACGACGAGCCACTAGAGGATGATGTGGAGGGCGAGCCCCTTATAGCTGCCGGCGATCCTTTGCTTCTCGCAGATGCTCCTGCTGAGGAGTCCCCTGCTCATTCACCCGTCCCAGACTCCTTCGAGTCTGTGGCCTCTGCACCGTCGCACGCGCAGGGTGCGCAACACTATTCTCATGACTCGGATCCCGATAGGGCATCATCTGCTGCACCTGCCCCGAGCTTCGCCTTTGATCACGACATTGATGAGGATTCCGACCCTGTCTTTCCACCTGGGTTCGACCCAGATCAGGACATTGAGTTCATACACCTGGATCAGCCCATGGAGGACCCGGTTGACCCAGTTGACCCTGTTGATACTGCGTTTGCTGACCACACAGATTTCGAGATGGAGTTCGATGACCCAGAGCCTGATGTGGCCCTTGAGCCAGCTGTCGCTCCTGACCCCGTGTTCGAGCATGAGCCTGTTCATGCTGATGTACCCATTGTTGATCCTGTGATTGCTGATCCACCTGTAGGTGATCACCCTGTCGTTGCTCCACTATTGGAGGGTGATCATGCCGTTGTTGATGCTCAGGTTGATGCCCCTCTCATTGCTGATATACCCGCCGAGCCTGATGTTGTCGCTCCTCTTGCTGATCGTGTTCCTTTGGAGCCCGACCATGCCCTGTTTGCGACACATATTGATCCCCGTTATGCGCACACCCGGAATGGGTGGATTGATGATGATGACGAGTACCCGCCTTTCGTGGTACCAGTTACACCCGTTCCAGCCCCTGTGTCAGTTCCTCCTGAGGTTCCTCTGCATCCTGTTCATACTGCCAGTGTTCACCACACTGACCTACCTATTATGTTCCATCAGTTTACACCTCCAGCACGACCTGGAGAGGGTTCCTCGACTCATCCCTTCGGACATGTGCCGACATCTGTCCCGGTCATACCACAGTTTTCTTCTGTTGTTCCCCCTGTTCCCCCATTTACTGTGCCACCTTTTACACCAGCCAGTGAGCCTTTACTTTGGCCGTCACCACCTATCATGCCACCGTCCGATCCCTACCATCCTTGTCATATGGGATATTCTGTTGAGGACATTCTCATATCATTCGTAGTCCAGCAGGAGGCACTTACGCGACGCTTACAGGAGCTCGAAAGAGCACAGAGACTCTCATGTCAGTGCCAGGGTCAGACTCACCCTTCTATTTCGCATCCTCCTCGACCTTTACCACCGGACTTTGTTGCACGCTTTTGGGCACAAGAGCAGCAGATAGCTTCTTTGACACGTTCACACCGGGCCATGGAGGAGGACTGGCTTCACATGAGCCGTTTGCTCTTCTCTCTTTTTCCCCCTCCTCCGCCGCCATCAGTGTAGGGCCATTTTGTACAGCTTGGGTAGACTTTTGGTGAGAAGACGGTGATTGCTCAGACCGCACAGCTTTTTGGGAGACTGCATATTGATCCTGATTTTTGTGTTATGTACATGGGATGTATTGACACTGATTTGATATTTTTGGACTGGGGTGATGTAGCCCTTAGTCGTTGATGTTGTATGTTACAGCTATGTACTTGTACACTTTACCATGTGGTCTCGATTTATGGCAATGCAATCACAGTATTCTCATCACATGCGATGTTTGATTGATTATTTATGTTTTATAACATGGGATGTTGTGTGATTGATATATTTATGACATGGGATGTTATATGTTTGATTTATGTATAACATGAGATGTTATGTATTACTACTATCGTTATATACGTACATATTACTACTATGACCTGACCAACGTGAACACATCTTCTAGAAGATGCCACCGAGACGTGAAGCACACATGCCTACCAACGAGGCAGAACTTCAGCAGGTCATCGCTGCCGCCATCGCGCAAGACGCCGCCTCTCAAGGAGGAACTAGCGGAAGTAATTCTGGCAATACCGGCAACAACAATCCGCCTCATGGGTGCACCTACAAGCAGTTCCTGGACTGCAAAGCTGTCAACTTTGACGGCACCGGAGGTGCTATTGCTTTTGTTCGTTGGGCCGAGAAGACAGAGTCAGTTCTCCGCATGAGCAAGTGCGCTCCAGACCAGCAAGTTACTTACATCTCTGGGCTATTCTTGGACGGAGCCCTGTCATGGTGGAATTTACAAGTCCAAACTCTTGGTGAAGCCGCTGCATACGCAATGACATGGAACGAGCTGAAAGAGCTCATGCGCAGAAAGTACTGTTCACGTGCGGAAATTCAAAAGTTGGAAACCGAGTTTTGGCATCTGAAGATGGAAGGTCCGAAAATCGCAGAGTATGTTCAAAGGTTTCACGACCTGTCACATGTGGTACCTTATATGGTTACACCAGAATTCAAGCGAGTTGAGCGCTTCATTTGGGGTTTAGCTCCTCAAATCATAAGTATGGTGACCTCATCCAAGCCTGCAACAATTACTGAGGCAATTGATCTGAGCGTAGCTCTCACTGAGGAGGCTATCCGCCTAAACAAGTTTTCTGATGATGAGCCAAAGAAGAAGGAGACTCACGTCGAGTCGTCCGGGGGTAACAAAAGAAAGTTCTCAAACTTCAAACAAGGCACTAGTGGGGTTGTTAAGAAAGGAGAGTCAAGCACGCCAGCTCAAGTTACAGCCGGTGGTGGAAAGAAAGGAAAGGGATATATGGGCACCCATCCCAAGTGCAACACCTGCCAGCGTCACCATTCTGGCCGGTGCGGTTTAAAAGTCTGTGAAGCATGTGGGAAAACTGGTCACTCGAAGGATTTTTGTTGGGCTACTGTTGGCCGGGGAGGACAAGGAGGATTTGGGAATAGAAACAATAACCGGGGTGGAAATGGAAATCGCCCACAAGGAAACAATGGAGGAAACGGGAATCGTGGCAACAACGCAAATCAAGTTGGTACTGGTAATGCGAACCGAAACAACAACAACCAAGCTGGAAACGGAGGTGGAAACGGGCAAAGACCAGGATGCTTTAACTGTGGTGAACTTGGGCACTATAAGAGGAACTGCCCAGAATTGAATCAAGCGCGTGGAAGGGTTTTCAATATCGAAGCAAGGGAAGCGCGCCAGGATCCCAATGTTGTTACTGGTACATTCCCTGTAAACCAACGCTTTGCATCCGTTTTTTGATACTGGTGCCGATTATAGCTTCGTATCGTTAGAGTTTAAGAATATGCTTGGGTTAGCCGCTAGTAAGTTAGATATTCCCTACTCAATTGAATTGGCTAATGGAAAGTTAGTGGAAGCCAATGAAGTGGTCAGAGGTTGTGTGATCGAGTTGGGAGAGCGTGAGTTTGCTTTGGATCTACTACCAGTTCAGCTGGGGAGCTTCGACGTGGTAGTAGGAATGGGTTGGTTATCAAGCAACAAGGCAGAAATTGTTTGTCATGAAAAGGTCGTTCGTATCCCAACCGAAGATGGTGAAACAATTGTGGTTCATGGAGAGAAGCGGGATACGCCGTTAAGAATTATCAGCTGCCTGAAAGCGCGAAAGTGTTTACAAAAGGGATGTGCTGCCTTCCTGGCACACATTGTAGATAAGAAAGCTGCAGAACCAAAGATCGAAGACATCCCCGTCGTGAGGGAATATCCGGAAGTCTTCCCAGAGGACTTGCCAGGCTTGCCACCTCAGAGGCAAGTGGAGTTCCGTATTGACTTAGTTCCAGGCGCCGCGCCTGTGGCTAAGGCGCCCTATAGACTTGCCCCGTCTGAGATGCAGGAGTTGTCTACACAACTTCAAGAGTTGTTAGACAAGGGATTCATCAGACCAAGCTTCTCACCTTGGGGAGCTCCGGTCCTGTTTGTCAAGAAAAAGGACGGTAGTTTTCGTATGTGTATCGACTACCGGGAGTTGAATAAGTTGACTATCAAGAATAGATACCCCCTGCCAAGGATCGATGATTTATTCGATCAGCTCCAAGGTTCAAGCTTTTACTCTAAGATCGATCTTCGATCTGGATACCATCAGCTAAGGATACAAGAGGAAAGTATCCTGAAGACAACCTTTAGAACTCGCTATGGACATTACGAGTTCCTAGTTATGCCGTTTGGGTTGACAAACGCGCCTGCAGTTTTCATGGACCTGATGAACCGAGTCTGCAAGCCGTATCTCGATAAGTTCGTGATTGTGTTTATCGACGACATTTTGATTTATTCAAAGACGAAGGTTGAGCACGAACAACACTTGAGAGTAATTTTGGAGCTGCTGAAGAAAGAACAGTTGTATGCCAAATTCTCTAAGTGTGAGTTTTGGCTACGCGAAATCCAATTCCTTGGACACGTGGTGAATGGAGATGGGATTCATGTGGACCCCACAAAGATTGAAGCAATAAAGAACTAGGAAACTCCCAAGACGCCAACCGAAATTCGACAATTCTTGGGTTTGGCTGGCTACTATCAAAGGTTCATTGAGGATTTTTCAAAAATCGCTCAACCATTGACACTCCTCACGCAGAAAGATAAGAAGTTTGATTGGGGAATCAAACAGGAAGAAGCAGTTCAGCTGTTAAAGGATAAGCTCTGCAATGCGCCAATCTTAGCACTACCGGAAGGTACTGACGATTTTGTGGTTTACTGTGACGCTTCGCGTCAAGGATTAGATTGCGTGTTGATGCAACGCCAGAAGGTTATAGCTTACGCATCGCGTCAACTGAAAGTGCATGAAAGGAACTATACCACACATGATTTGGAACTCCGCGCAGTGATATTTGCATTAAAGATCTGGAGATACTACCTATATGGTACGAAATGTACAATCTTCACAGATCATAAGAGCCTGCAACATATATTCTACCAGAAGGAGTTGAATATGAGGCAGAGATGTTGGGTCGAGCTGTTAAACGACTACGACTGCGAAATTAAGTATCACCCAGGGAAGGCGAATGTGGTTGCCGATGCCCTAAGTCGAAAAGAAAGGATCAAGCCCATAAGGGTTAGGGCTTTAGAGATGATTATCCAAACAGATCTTTCCTTGCGCATTCGTGCCGCGCAGAAAGAAGCACTTAAGGAAAGTAACCTTGAAGAAGAATATCACCGTGGGATGGAGAAGCAATTAGTGCCAAACGAGGAAGGAACGTTATGTTTTATGAAAAGGATTTGGGTTCCTCTGTTTGGTGGTTTGAGGAAAGTTATTTTTGATGAAGC
Source organism: Helianthus annuus (assembly GCF_002127325.2). Taxonomy (NCBI): domain Eukaryota; kingdom Viridiplantae; phylum Streptophyta; class Magnoliopsida; order Asterales; family Asteraceae; genus Helianthus; species Helianthus annuus. The sequence continues at coordinate 5,809,949 of NC_035439.2, forward strand.
TCACAAATCGCGGTACTCTATCCATCCAGGAGCGGATAAGATGTACCAGGATCTTAAGGATTACTATTGGTGGCCTAGGATGAAAGGCGACGTTGCTGTTTATGTGAGCAAGTGTTTAACATGTGCCAAAGTTAAAGCTGAATACCAGAAGCCTTCGGGACTTCTGCAACAACCCGAAATTTCCAAATGTAAGTGGGAACAAATCTCAATGGATTTTATAACAAAGTTGCCAAGAACGCCAAGAGGTCATGACACTATTTGGGTAATAGTGGACCGATTAACAACGTCCGCACACTTCTTACCTATCAGAGAGAAGGATAACACGAGTAAGTTGGCTGAAATTTATATGAGAGAAATCGTTACACGCCATGGAGTGCCTCTCTCAATCATCTCTGATAGAGACGGAAGGTTCATATCAAGGATTTGGCAATCCTTCCAAGAAGCTTTTGGCTCACAATTGAATCTGAGCACTGCATTTCACCCACAGACCGACGGACAAAGCGAGCGAACGATACAGACGCTGGAAGATATGCTGAGAGCATGTGTTATGGATTTAGGCGGTAGCTGGGATAAGCATTTGCCATTGGTCGAATTTTCGTATAACAACAGCTACCACACCAGTATTGGTGCCGCGCCATTTGAAGCTCTATATGGCCGCAAGTGCAGATCACTGCTTTGTTGGTCCGATGTAGGTGATAGACAATTGGTTGGTCCTGATGTGGTCCAGGAAACCACAGATAAGATTGCACAGATCCGAGATCGCATCAAGGCGGCTCGCGATCGTCAAAAATGTTATACGGATCGAAGAAGGAAACCTCTAGAGTTTGAGGTAGGTGATATGGTTTTGTTGAAGGTATCACCCTGGAAGGGTGTGGCACGCTTCAGGAAGCATGGAAAGTTGAACCCACGGTATATTGGTCCATTTAGAATTCTGGAAAGAATTGGGTTAGTAGCATACAAGTTGGATTTACCTGCTGAACTGAATGGTGTTCACGATACATTTCATGTATCAAATTTGAAGAAAAGTCCAACTCAAGATACCGTTGTTATTCCCACCGACGAGATTCATGTCGACGACACGCTCCACTTTGTCGAAGAACCGGTTGAGGTTACAGATTGGAAGATCAACAAAACCCGCCGGAGCAGTGTTAAGCTCGTCAAGGTTCGTTGGAATGCCAGACATGGTCCTGAATACACCTGGGAGCGTGAGGACCGGATGAAAGAGAAGTACCCCCACTTATTTCCCAAGAACCCTGCATCTAGAAGCAGAACTTAAAATTTCGGGACGAAAATTTTCTAACGGGGGGAGAATGTGACAACCCTCACCAAATCAGGTATCCGTACGACTTAATTAATAATTAATTACTGCTTAATGACTGTGCTTGTTTGAAACTGTGGATAAACTGCTATCTGAATACTAATACATGTACATACTTGCATCATACTTTATTTGCTGTCACCCTATTATTTACATACAGAACTTTAGTGACAACATGATGCACAAAAGCACAGTAGCACAATGAACGGATAACCCATTAAACATGCTGGTATAGCCAGCATCAGGCAGACACTGCCTCTAAGGCCTGTATGAGCCCGAGATAGTTTACTACACTAGTAGAGAGTGTAGGAATAAGAGGGATTGTAGAACTGCGTCACTAGGTGATAATTATAGTGACCGGATGTGCCTAAAACGTACTTTAAGTACAAAATTCAGCACTTTAAATAAAAAATTCAGCATTTAGCTACCTAGTAAAGTGCCAAAATATGAGAAAAATATTACTAGACACTTTCCAAAGTGTCGGGAATAAATCGTGTCACTAAAAATAATAATAACGACACTCTAAGGCTTTGTTAAGCACTTTAACGGATCACTATCCAATCGAACAACCGGACTATATCCAGAACATAAAAATATTGCCATCAACATTATTTTTCCTTGTTTAAGCCTGTTAGGATCCCCGAATACCCTAACACCCGTTACAACTTACTATATGCTAGTAACTAAGTTAACATCCTAATTATCTAACTAAATGTCTAACTATCTAGTTGAAATGGAACCGGTTACCCCCCCCCCCCAAACGAGTTCAGTCCCTTGAGGGGACAAGTACTTACATAACTTGATTATTTTAATCCTACTTTGCCTAATATCTAGTTAACACAAAATCCGTTGGACAATGATGCAAGAATTGTCTATAAGTAACATCATTAACACACCATAACCTTCACATAACCACTTAACAAAAATTCACTCCTTCTCCTCTCCTTGCTCCTCTCGGCCGAAGACACAAGCACACACACACCCACTTTTCGATTTCCATCTTCCAATTTCAAACATATACAAGTGTGAAGGATCGTGTACGAAGAAGCCCGGTGCACTCGGATTGTCAAGGACCTCACTACATTGCTTTTATCCACTCGATTTCCGACTAGTTTCTTCCCTAGCCTCGAGCTAGTAGTAAGTGACTCTAAACGCCTTCTTGATCTATTCTAAAGTGGTTAAAATGAACCTTGTCGGTTAATAATCATGAACACACAAGATTACATGTTAAAAGTTTACAAAAGTGATAAACATGTTGGATAAAAGCTATGAAATTGTGTAAAACTTATAAGACTTGTTTTATTATGATTATTTAGTGTTGATCTATGATTGTAGTAGCTCGGATCGTCATCTAACCCGGCTAAGTCATGTCCATGTAACATGACCTAGAGTATGTTTAAGTGTGAAAGGGGTTAAATGATGAACACTACTACACATTAAGCATGAACTTGTGTAAAGACAATATTTCTTATGAAATAGAGTTGTAAACTAGTAGATCTACGGATCTACAAGTGGTATTTTCAAAGGACCAAGCGTCAAAAGAAATCATATTTTCTAAACCGGGTTTTACATGAACAAGAGTGATTTTTGTAAACACACAAGCGTGTAGACACTTGTGTAACATAAAGTTTTGACAAAAGAACTATTTTTGTAAATGTTGACAAGAAGTTGTAAAGATGTAACTTCTTTAAAAACGGGACTCTCAAGAAACCGAGTTGATTTATACAAAGACCCACTAAAAGTAATGGAAAGTTACTACATATTTTAGATAAACCACAAGTTCATGTATTTTTGCGATTTATATCTATTTTGACTAGTTTGATGGTTTGAATATGGTTGATTGTTGATTGAGGAAATTGTTGGTTTGAATTTTAAAAGAAAATGATACGCTTGAAAGCGTGGCCACCTCCAGTTACAGGGGAAACTCTGGCGAAATTTTTCCAAAAACCTAACACTTGGAAATATTTTCATCACAAGTGTTATAAATACATTTCCAACTTGTTTTCAAAAATGTAAATTTCGCCACGATTTTATTTACAACATTTCTAAGTGTCGGAGGTGGGATTTTCCCAAAGTAAAACTTGATAAATATATATTTGATATATATATATATTTCTCATAACAACACTTGTGAGATTTTTATGATTATTTTGTGAACTATACAAATATTATTTTTAGGGTAAAAATAATATTACCAAATATTAACGACTCCAAAATACTACGAACGCCTTCACAATAAATATTAAGTTACAACGGTATTATGTATACCACCCGATCTTTAAACGTAACTTACGCATTTCCGGAAAAATACTAATTGAATGTGTACTTTGTCAAAGGTATTATTTTGGGAAAATTATATGTAATAAAATATAATATTTTTGGGAAAAATATTTATATTTTGGAGAAAGAATTAAAATATATTTTAAGTGAGACTTAATAATGTATTTCGAAGATTCACGAACGCACATGTATTAAAGCCCCCATCCTTGGGAAGGAATATATTTACCAAATAATTACGAAGTGTAATTACGAAATAGTTGCCTAACTATTTCCCCAAAGACATTAAACCATAAGCTAAGGCACGGCCGTCCGTCCGTCTAATAGAAATTAGTACGTGTAGGTCGACGCTCAGCAGATTGACCAGGAGATTTTCTTGTTAGAAACGCACCACTGTGAGTTCATGTCCCCCTTTTCTCTTAACTGTTTTCAGTTTTCTAAACTGTGGGGGTGAAATACATGTTACTATGATTACAAGTACTTTCTACATGGTATGGTTAGCGTAAGGAGGGTTACTACTTAGATCATGTGAGTGGGTAGGCGCAACTTGAGGCCATTAATCCTCATTGTAGGACCGAGGGACAGTAGCGGTAGATCTATCTGGGTGTAGCGAGCCCAGCCCCAGGCCCAGCATAACGGACCTCGGGGTGACTTTGTGCCCAACGCCAAATCCGCTAGGTTTGAGTCTTCCTACTTGCACTTCACACATATCAATGGCCTTGCAAACCATTGGTGATCTCTTTTTCCTTATTTGCTACATACCAGGATTTCTATACTTACAAAGGTTTTATTACTCACTACACATGAACTCACTCAACATTATTGTTGATTTTTCCAACTTACATGTATTTCAGGGAACTAAGGATTCTGGCACGGTACGCTCCATTTTCACGCTGCGTTAAAGTTATGAGGTCATCCAAGTTTAAGGGATGTGACTTTTTCCTGGACGAGTCACAGTTCTTAAACTGCGTTTGTTTCATGTTGGTGTTGGTGTCTTAAGAACAATATTTTTATTTTGTAGTACTGTAGTTTCCGTTGCATGTGTCGACGCCTTAAGACAATGTTATGTTACTTTTTAAAACTCTAATCGATGGATGATCTGCATGGTGTTATTTTCATATAGCTTTGTTATGATTAAGCTATGGTATTAAGAAGTCACACCAAATTAACCACGCTTCCACAAAGCCAGGGTGTGACACCGCCAGGGCATGCGAGCATCAGAAAAACCTGCAGATGTCTGTCCCAGTAAGTTACACCGACTTAGAAGCTTGGTTTTTCGATTCTAGGGACATGTTTAATGGTTTTTCATGCCTAGGGACACTTAGAATGATCAGGAATCATTCCATAGACTTATGTGTCCAGATCTTGATGAATCAAAGTCCCTATATAAGGTGTTCTTATTTCTAGTTCAAGGCTCACGCACTCAAAATCATTCCAACCCACTTTCTAGAGGTTCCTGGAGCTCAAGCACCCTTCCTAGTGATCATTAGTCGTGCATAGGACCTTGGTAAGTGTCATTAACCTTCCTTAATTCAGTTTTGCTTAGTGAATTAGCCTAGAGTCAAACCGTCGTAATTAAGATTTGACTTCGTCATTAATCCTAATTTGTCCAGTCAAATTTCAAATTGAAAGTACCTATGAGTTGGTAATTATGTGGGTAATAAACCCTTAAAAGGGCACCCTCTGATTCCCACTCTAACTAGGTCAATTGTCAGGTCAAACTTGATATTAAAAAGTCAACAGAAAGCTTAAATTCAAATTAATGCATAATTAGCAATGTAGAAGCTATGCAACCTGTTTTATCATTAATATAACTTGGTAATTAATGTAAGAACATTTCTAAACATGTTCAACCTGACAATTTTCAGTTTAGGCTCGGTTCGGGACCGAAAGTCGCATAGTTTGACTTCTGCTTTGACTTTCAGTTCTGACCCGTTTGAGCATAGTTTAGAAATGCCTTAGAGCTTTATTGGGACCAAGTTACCTATAAGTATAACCCTCTGAGATTATACAACTTGGTTCATTAGTTATCCGATTCATATGCATGTTTCCGTTAATTATTTAAATGTTGACTACTGTGCCCTTTTCACCTTAAAATGTGATTTTTGGAAAAGTAAAAGAATAGAAACCTTCATTACTGATTTATAGACTTGTCCCTAAAATTTGACATCAGTTTGAGGTCTAGATTAGAAGTTATGCTCATTAGCGTAAATGAAAAGCTTTTTATTAATTAAAAGGCATAATTAGCGTATAGCCTATCTAAACCCAATTTTTGATACCAAACTTTTAACCTACTGATATAAAATAATATTTTGAGATTTTTGAAGATTTTTATTTACTTTTAGGCTGAGCATAACATAGAGTTCTATGCTTGATTCGGTTATTGCCGGTTTTGCCCTTTTTGGCTATAAAATGAGTTTTACAAATCCTTTTGACCCCAAACTTTTTTCTACTGATCTAATATGATAAATAAAGTATTTTGAGCCTTCTAGATTAACAAAAAATATCATCATTCTATATAAAACCCTGAATTTGCCCAAAATCGCCTTTTTAAGCATTTTTAACGCATAGTAAGTATTAAAACTATTTTAAACATATAAGGGTTGATGCCTACTGATATATTCAGTAAATTTTTATATTTTTACAGTAAGCAAAAGTTTTAAACTCAGGTTTCCAGTTTTGACCTTTTAAGCCTATGTGAAATTACCAAAATGCCCATAAGGTGCATAGTTTAGTTATAAATGATAAATTTCACATATATGTAATACCCTACTGTTATAACTTATTAATTTAAGTATTTTTACTGATTATATTAGACCTGTAACTCAGATTAATATTTAAACTATTTTATAACCCTTAAAATGACCGAAATACCCATACGGGGCGTAATTTGGGTTTAAATCCGTTTTGGGCATAATAGAAGATATCTTACTGATGTCACAACATGTTTAAGGTATATTAACTTAGGGAACTTGCATATGACTCATTTGGTTACCCGTTACGCACTTTTCGCGTTCGGAACGGCGTATGTAACTAGTTTGCATATATTAGCCGAAACGGGTCAAACCATATCATTTTCATCTCAAAATCCAGAATGTGTTTAAGTTATCCATATTAAACAAGCATACAAGCTTGTCGGGTCAAAACCACATTCTAAACCGGTCTTCGCTTTATCTTGCGTTTGAACCGTATCTTCCTTTGAAAACTAACTGGTCTAAGTCTAGGCTTAATTAAAGACCCGTTAGGATTCTAATATGTTATTAAAAACCTTCGTTCCAGATTAGGAGCCCAGTAAAAGCTACGTGCACTTACTGTATTTGATTTATACTTTGCTCAGGTAAATACTCTTAACCTATTTTCCTTATACGGGCTTGGGATACGGTACTATAAAAGTACCGCTTGGTCGGGTATGTAATCATTTAAATCGGATTGTGATTAATGTATTTACATAACTCGTTTTATTCTGTATTATTTGGTGTATGGCCTTTGGGGGTTAATTGACCATGTCCCAGATATCCTTGGCATCATTCAAAGAAATGGCCACGACCTAAGCACGGGGTGTAGGCATACACCTGACAGTTGCATTATGTAAAAACTGGTAATCCACTTAAAGGAATTAACCTTGTGGGTATTATACCTGTGGCGTGTCAGTTAATCTAGACCGGCCCTACAAACCGGCCCTGACGAATGACAAATAAGTAAAACTGTATACAAGATTATTTTTAAATAATTGTCCCAAGTTATAAAAGATATTTTTGCCTAAGTGCATTCAAATTAATTTTCAAACTCTTTTCAAAATGAGTCAGTTAAGTTGTATTTAACTGACGTATTTTCTAAAAAGGCTAAGTGCAGGTACTATAAGAAATAGGCTGGCTACTCCAGACATCATTACTCAAGTCTCGCAAGCTTTAAATGCCTTTAAAGTCTGTTTAACAAAATTTCCTTTTTATTTGATACGCCTGTGGATCTTTTCAACTATCTTGTGATACTTAATTTTACAATTTATTCAGTTGAAATGATATCTATCTTTTGCTTCCGTTGTGCATTTAAATTTGTGTTGTTTGACTATGATGATATCAACTACGTCACGATACTCCCCACCGGGCCCACCGGTAATACGTGGAAATATCGGGGTGTGACAACTTGGGCCCAAGGTATTAGAATACAATGGGAACATGAAAACCATCAAATGGTATTGAAAACAAGGGATTAAAACCATTAAAATAGCTGGAACAGGCCAGATTCAAGGTTTCTGCAATTTTGCTGGTCTGGTGATGGCTTACGGACCGTAAGCCCATCCCCATACGGTCCGTAAGGACCTTGCATGTCACATCCCGACCACGTAAAACATCAAATCGTGGCGGAAACGTCGGGGAGTGTCGTAACAGAATTATTGTTCCACAACCATGGTAATTAAATAATATTTTATTCATCACCCAAGGGTGGAAACATTGTTGCAAAACAAGAACCAACAAGTTACATTGTCTTAAAATAAAAAGAAACAAAAGTACATAACAAGTTTTAACTAGTCTAGTTCCATTTTATTGTCACTAAGGCCCAAGTCCACCCTAGCGTGTCACGAACATCCTATGCATTAGCTCCTGAAACACATGTGAAAATAGGTACGTCAGCATAAAAATGCCTGTGAGATACATAGGTTTTTGTGAAAATAGGATTCATGACTTAAGTTTAAGAAAATGTTTAAGAAAATTCAGTCATGAACCTTGTAAATTGTTTTGTTTTGTAAACTATTTGAAAAGCGATAAAATCAGATGATATGTATAAATAAAAAGAAATATGTATGGTTAAATGAATAACCAAGTAAAATAAGTTGTATAAAATAAACTGTTTTGTAAAACAAAGTCTTGTGAAAGATATGTTATTTGTATAAAAAAATGTATAAATCCAATTGAATGATTTAAATAACGCTACGACATGTAATATAATACAAGCACTTATATATAGGAAGTACCAGCGGCGTATCCACCATGCTTGTATCACATTACACACGTCTCGTTACTTAAATCACTTACCCAAACAAACCACCAATGTAAATTGCCCATGTCTAAACCAATTGTCAAATGTCATTGTGAAAACCATGTCAAAGTGTATATGTCAAATGTCAATCATGTAATGTGTAAACAAAATGTCATGTATGGCAAGTGAAATATGTATCAACAAACCTCTGCTTCCCCCACGAAAAGCGCCCGGATCCTTTGCATGATTTCATATGCCTTTGACGGGCATAGGTGAAAAATGCACAAGACAAGGTATTGAAGTAAAACTCAGTTTAAATCAATGTTATGTTTTGTGGAAACGTATGCTATACTGAATATGAACATTTATGCGGTATTGTGAAAATGCATACATCCAAGCCTTGCGACTGTGGTGATAAACCTTTAAACAAATTAAAGGTCTATCTGTGTTATGTTTTAATCGAATTCGGTCATTCCTTCCATCCAAACATAGCCAGGATGTCAGGAACGGGAGTTGTCAATTCCTATGGTACCACTACCTACTAACGAGCGGCGTGATCAAAGTTAATGAATGTATATGGTCCCACTTAAACAAACCAAATGTCATACCCAAAATGTAAGCATGTGATGAAAGTGTACTAAGCATGATGAACATACATAGCATGTGATGTAAAACAAATGCACTAAGTATGATGAACATACATAGCGTGAAAAGGTAATGTAAAACAATGTACTAAGTATGCGCTAAACGAACATACGTAGCATAAAATGTCATGTAAAACGATGTACTAAGTATGCAGTATGCACACAATGGACATACATAGCAAAAACATAATGAAATCATGTACTAATAATGTACTAATGAACATAGCAAGTATATGATGCGAAAACAAGAAAGCACGAAAGTAACAAATAGGCATATGTGTTTCACCCCAAAATGTTTAGAAAACAGTAAAAGAGGGGTACTATGTACTCACTTGAGTTTGCTCGATAGACTTCTAAATATCCACCAAGCAAGCTTAGAAGATCACGGATTCAAACGGCACCTAATATAGGTATCTACATTAATAAACGAACCTATCGGAGGATCGGGCAGTACGAGGGTTTGTAAACCAAATAAGTGTAGGAACTTATGCAATATGGTTTGACAAAGCCTACATACTAAAACGAAACTTATCCTAAGTGCTTTTGACCCGTTACGACCCGTTTAGGTAGCTTATGCTACTTTAACTCGTCGTCCGCGTAAAACGCGTTTGGAATGCCTAACTAGTCCTATGACAAGCAAGATATGCCTTAACATGTTTAATATTGTTGCCAAAACAAGTTATATGTCAAAAGTTATGTTACATAGGCTTAAAATGAATTTTAGTGCAAAAAGGGTATTTTGGTAATTTACCTAAGGCACATACGTTACCTATCATACAACTACATAAACGATGCGACCATAAGGTATAACCTCGGAAGGTTATTCCTATACAACTATGGTCACCTAAAGTGTTTGGTCAGATCCTAAAGATCGACCAAATGGGTCGGGTTCGTAAGCATAAGCGATTGTTTAGATCGCTTACCCTTACGACCCTAGATAAGCACAAAACTAAAAGCGACGAGCTAAACATGCTAGAACATGTTTAGTAAAGTTAGAAAACAGGTTTGGTATTAAAACAAACGGTTTTAATACCCTAGAGTAGTTTGGTTACAAAATACGCGAGAAAACACATTTTTTCCGAAACTACGACTCGTCACTGAGCCTGGATAACGTGGTAATCAGTAGGTATAGTCACTAGGGACTATAACCATCGTGATTACGCTCACGTTAGGAAGTTCAAACGAACTTCGCTTTGACCATAAACTAGTCAATGCAGAAAGTCAAACACAGTTTGACTTTAACGCTAAAACGAACGAAAAACACGAAAGAATACTTACAGAAGGTCCCTGCAAGATTCGAACCCGATTCACTCTCAGGTAGGAAGCATGTACTTCCACTTAGAGAGTGTAGAATCAGATTCGAATGTGAGGGAAATGAGTGAAATTGGGTTTCTATTTATAGGAATTTCACAACCGTTAGGATCGTTTCTTGGAGAAGAAGGAAAGATCTAGGCCAAACACCTCGTACCCCTTGATTTACCAAACCATGGGACCTTAAAACCAGTTAATGGTTTACTAAAAACCATGTTCAAAACCAAGGAGCAGCTGGGTTTCTTTAAAAATGGTTTCTGCTAAACTGGGGAGGCTTTACAGACCGTATGAGGTCTCTTACGGTCCGTAAGGACCTCTAGTGCTGGCAGTAATTTTCATAAAATGGCAAAACATGCCCCCGTGACTCCGAACTTGATTTTTGATGCGTTTTGACACGTGTAAGCCCCGTTAACCTCATTTTAAGGCTCAAACATGAAGTTAAAGCATAGGGAACTTAAAATGTGCTAAAAAATATGTCGGATGTCGGTTCGTTTGGCCGTACGATTGTGTTGTTCGGTTAATTACGACGGAAGTCGTAACAGACGCAAAAACGATCCAAATCACGTGACGAATGGATTTTTAACAAGCCAATCACTAAAACATAATATTTTAATGATTACATAAATTTTTGGATGTCCGGATGTATTCAGAACGTGAGTTATGAGCGAAAATGCAAACTTATGCACTTTTTGACGCTTTTAGTCACTGAATGACCCAAAAGTTTATTTTAGCACACCGAACCCCTCAAAGCCTATTTCTAAGATACGTAAAGGATATTTAGGGTGTGTTTAACTTATGGGAATGTTCTGGAATGTTTGTTACAGTTCAATTGGCATACTTTTGCAGTTTGTCAATTTTAGTCCCTTTAAGCGAATAAACTAGATTTTGACATACCAAAGCCTTCAAAACTTATTTCTAAGTTATGTAGCGGTTATTTAAGGTATGTTAAGCATAAATTGATGTTCCGGTGTATTTTTCGCGTTTAACTGATTACGTATACGCACCAGTTTGCGTATAATTCTCCCAAAAGCGATATAGAGTTTGAAATTGGATAAAAGTCGAAACATGAAAAACATCAAACACAAACAAACAACCATTGGGATCAAATAACTTTATTTCAATGATAACGGAATTGTTCACAATGATTACAAGCACAAATGTCACATTGCAGTTCAGGCACTTTCACAAAATGGCAGATTTAGTCCCGGAAGCCCCAAACTTGGTTTTTGATGCATTTTTGACACGTTTAAGCCCCGTTAACCCCATTTCAAAGCTCTAAAATGAAGTTAAAGTATAGGTAGCTTAAAATGTGCTAAAAATATCTCGGATGTCGGCTTTGGTCGTACGGTTGCGTTGTTTGGTTAGTTACGACGAAACACGAAGGGACGCGAAAAACGATCCAAATTATGCGACGAATGGAATTTTTTCATGCCAATCACTAAAATAAAATATTTTAATAATTACATAAATTTTTGAATGTCCGGATATATTCAAAACGTAAGATATGCGCAAAAATGCAAACTTATGCACTTTTTGACGCTTTTAGTCACTATTGATCAAGAAAGTTTATTTTTGCGCACCAAACACCTCAAAGCCTATTCCTAAGCTATGTAAAGGATATTTAGGGCATATTTAACTTATGATCAAGTCCCGAAATGTTCGTTATAGTACAAATCGGCATACTTTCGCAGTTTGTCGAAATTAGTCCCTGTAAGCGAATAAACTTGATTTCGCCATACCAAACCTTCCAAAACTTATTTCTAAGTTATGTAAAGGTTATTTAAGGTATGTTAAGCCTATGTCACTATTCCAGAGTGTTTGTTTCATTAAACTGGTTATTTTTACGCATCAGATCGCGTATAACCTTCCAGAAAGCGATTTAAAGCTCGAAATCGAACAAGAAATGATATGTGCAAACGATACACGTATTTTTACAAATCCCATGTATGAAACACAATATTTCATTAATTTGGTATTTGTTTGATGTTCGCAGAGGCACATGTGTCACAGTCTCCCCTACTTTAGGAAATTTCGTCCCGAAATATATTCGTAGGAGTCTGTATGTGACGCTGTGTTAAATAATTGTCTTGCATGGAATCTAGGGTGTTTATCTATTTGCGTAGAATAACCCATCAAAGATATGCAAGGCATAATCCTGTTATTTCTCTCAACGGACATTCTTTAGAAACGAAAATGATTGGACGGAGTCATTTTCCTCAGTGCGTATTCCTCATAATGGAAATGAAGGAAAAATCAAGGATATTCATTTCCCTCGATGGATATTCTTTAAAAATGAAAATGAACAGAATGAGTCATTTTCCTCAATGGGTATTTCTCAGAATGGAAATGAAGGAAAAATTAAGGATATTCATTTCCCTCGATGGATATTCTTAGAAACGAAAACGAACGGAATGAGTTATTTTCCTCAATGGGTATTCTTCAGAATGGAAATGAAGGAAAAATCAAGGATATTCATTTCCCTTGGTGGATATTCTTCAGAAACGAAAATGAACGGAATGACTCATTTTCCTCAATGGGTATTCTTCAGAATAGAAATGAAGGAAAAACCAAGGATATTCATTTCCCTCGATGGCTATTCTTTAGAAACGTAAATGAATGGAATGAGTCATTTTCCTCAATGGGTATTCCTCAGAATGGAAATGAAGGAAAAATCAAGGATATTCATTTCCCTCGACGTATATTCTTTAGAAACGAAAATGAACGGAATGAGTCATTTTCCTCAATGGGTATTCTTCAGAATGGAAATGAAGGAAAAATCAAGGATATTCATTTCCCTCGATGGATATTCTTTAGAAAAAAAAAATGAACGGAATGAGTCATTTTCCTCAATGGGTATTCTTTAGAATGGAAATGAAGGAAAAATCAAGGATATTCATTTCCCTCGATAGATATTCTTCAGAAAGGAAAATGAACGAAATGAGTCATTTTCCTCAATGGGTATTCCTCAGAATGGAAATGAAGGAAAAATCAAGGATATTCATTTCCCTTGATGGATATTCTTCAGAAACAAAAAATGAACGGAATGAGTCATTTTCCTCAATGGGTATTCTTCAGAATGGAAATGAAGGAAAAATCAAGGATATTCATTTCTCTTGATGGATATTCTTCAGAAACGAAAATGAACGGAGTGAGTCATTTTCCTCAATGGGTATTCTTCGGAATGGAAATGAAGGAAAAATCAAGGATATTCATTTCCCTCAATGGATATTCATCAGAAACGAAAATAACGGAATGAGTCATTTTCCTCAATGGGTATTATTCAGAATGGAAATGAAGGAAAAATCAAGGATATTCATTTCCCTCGATGGATATTCTTCAGAAACGAAAATGGACGGAATGAGTCATTTTCCTCAATGGGTATTCTTCATAATGGAAATGAATATGATTAACTCATGACAAAACTTGTTGTGATTTCTGTGCACTAAATTCCATAATTATGTATGCATCAATAATTACGTAATTCCTTGCACAGTCCGCACCGTTTGCTTTATAATGTGAAGGGGATAGAATTTATGGAACAATGTTGAGATAACTTTAATTATGTCACACATAAACACATAAGCACATAATTGTTTTCTTGATTATTAATTTGTTACTAACTTGTTGTCGATTGAACATAGGTATTCAAGGTACACCAGGAAACCAGCTGATGGACTTCAACGTCCTCAAGAATCTATCTGAAAAGATAGGATGATCTTCCAAAAATTCGATTTCGTTTTCAAAGAAACGTAACATTCGAATTAAGGTACCCAGCAATTTAGGACTTACGGAAATACCCTTAGGTATTCTATTAAGGATTTATAGTGGTACTTTGGGTATTCGTCCAGAGTTGTAACTTGCGCCTTGTACTTCGTTTCTTTGGAAAAAACGGGTACTTAGGATTTTCATGGAAAACGCAAGAGATCATAAAATGGAAGAATTTTGGGGGTAGTCTATTCTTCAAGGAATACGATTCCTTGATTGTCGGTATTGTAGGGGATATGTGGTTTATACATGCAACCAGATAAATACATTGAAATGTAAATAAAAGATTTATTTATAAACAATGATAACAACTGTTTCATGGACCTTGACAACAAAAGAAAATAATACATAAGACGTGATTATTTCTAAACGGTGTTGTCTTCTAGTCGGTAAGATGCTCATCCCTGTGCTGGATTTGCATTAGCCAGCTTTGGGCAATTTCTTCGGAAATGACCCATCTCGCCACAGTTGTAGCAAGAACCTGGCGGAAAACGAGCTTGAGCAGGATTGTTGTCAGCTTGATTTGGTGCAGCTGCAGCTCGGCAAACCCTTGTTGTATGACCAATAAGTCCACAAATTTGGCATTTACAGAACTTAACACTAGCATGATGATGAAGGTTACATTGGTTGCACAAGGGTGCAGTTCCGTTGTATGGCTTCCTAGCAGGGGGTTGAGCTGGTTGGTTGGGGACAACTTGATCATTGTGAGTAACCATGGCGAAGTTCTGGGAAGCCTTTCGCTTCTTTGACTTCTTAGGGGATCCAGTCTGTTCATCCTTGGGTTTTGATTCCTCGATTGGTTTCTTATCACCTTTTCGAAAAAGTTTACCTTTCCTGATTTGAGATTCAGTCAAGGTAGCCGATAGCTCAATGGCCTTCCTAACTGTGGTGGGGTAACTACCAGTCACAATGTCTTGTACTGAGTCAGGGAGGCCATCAATGTACTTTTCGATTGCCCTATCCAAAGGCGTAACCATATTCGGGTATAACAGACTTAACTCCTCATAACGGTCCGTGTAGGCTCGATGCTCACCGCTATCTTGCTTAAGATCGTCGAATTCCCTTTCCAAGGCCTTGATCTCGTGACGAGGACATAATTCCTTCATCATTGGAGCTCAAAGTTCTTCCCATGTTTGAGCCAGTGCCACATCGGCACCCCTATCTCTCATCACACCATTCCACCACGTCAAAGCTCGTTTCTCAAAGACACTAGATGCGAATTCTATCTTTCGCTCGTTTGGACATTGAACATGTCTGAAGGTGCTCTCTAGACTCTCGAACCATTGCAAAAGTGCAGTCACTCCTTGAGACCCAGAAAACTTTGTTGGCTTAGCTGAGTTGAACGTCTTGAAGTTGCAGGGAGCATTATTGTTGTTAAGAGCTTGGTTACATTGAGCAACGATGTTCGGGATTGCAGCAGTCATCTGCTGCGTAATGATAGCTGCCAGTTCTTCATTGGGTACCTGATTTTTCGTGTCATGGAGGCATTCTAAAAAGGGAAACAAGAGAGAAAACAAATGAAATGGCATTGGGTAAGAATAGGATGTTACAATTACCGACCAAAAGCACGGGTGATGGTCATTTGTTTGAACCACGAAGCAAATAAACGACACACAAAGGCTGAATCAAAGTAAATAGGTCCTCATAACGTATCGCGAAGACATGCTCGCCTATAAGTGGACACTCACCCCAAGAGTTCCCAGATAAGAGTGACTGGTCCGATACTACGGATTTGTACGAACACTCTAGCCATAGACAGATAGCTCAGGGTACTGGCATTCACCCTTCCAGTTTGCACGTGTTCACATTATTTAGCCCCAAACTTTGATGAGAATTTGAAAACTTTGAAGGTTCAAAACCTTATAATAAATCATCCTAGAACAGATGATTGGTTTTCAAAGCAGATTCGAATTTTGTGTTCTTATTGTTGTTGCTGCCTAAAGATAGGCAACGGTATTGTTTTATGACTAAACGCAAGTAAACTCGCGTTAGGATCCTAGGAAGGTTATAGTCTAGGTCAAAGCATTACTAATAACCTAATTCCCTATAACCATTGGCTCTGATACTAACTTTTCTGTCACACCCCGACCACGTAAAACAATAAAACGTGGCGGAAACGTCGGGGAGTGTTGTAACAGAATCATTGTTTCACAACCATGGATTAAACAGATTCGTTTTATTGAATTAAATGTATTACATTACATTAGAAATAGAAACAAAACATGAACAGATAGACTTTCATTGTTATTAAGTCACTAAGGCCTCGTCCATTCCTATGTGAGCGTACACAAATATCATCATCAAACATCATCAACTATGGTACCTGAAACACATGTGAAAATACGTTAGCATAAAAATGCCGGCGAGTACATAGGTTTTATATGAGTGTCAGATTCATGGCTCATTTTACATGTTGCAATACTTATTTAAAAACCTTGTTTTGAAAAGTATAGTATTGCGACATAATTAACCAACTCCAATCAAGTTGGATATGATTTATAAAATCTCGTAGCCCTGATTCTTAATTTCAAAACATTTGTATTATGATATCAGATTGTAAAACATCTCGTAGAAACTCGTTAATAAAACTCGTATGGATTATATTATTCAGAAAACATCATTTTGTGACATCGTTTCAAAATCGTTTACCCAAGTGATCTAGATAACGCAACGATATATAATGTATTAAAAGCACTTATATATAGGAAGTACCAGCGGCGTATCCACCATGCTTTTAACACATTACACCCGCCCCGTTACTTAATCACTTCCCTAACCCAACGGTTCAAAGAGTTACAAATGGTTTACATAAATCAAATGGTTACAAATGGTTCACATATATCAAATGGTTACAAATGCTTCCTATACATCAAATGGTTACAAATGGTTCACATATATCAAATGGTTACAAATGGTTCCCATACATCAAATGGTTACAAATGGTTCACATATATCAAATGGTTACAAATGGTTCCCATACATCAAATGGTTACAAATGGTTCACATATATCAAATGGTTATAAATGGTTCACATATATCAAATGGTTACAAATGGTTTGAACAGATCAAAATGTAAACCAATGGGCTAGCATGTTAAGTGAACATACATAGCAAAACATAATGAAATCATGTACTATACGCGTACTAATGAACATAGCAAGTATATAATATAAAATCATGAAAAACATGAAAGTAACAAGTAGGCACATGTGTTTCACCCCAAAATGTTTGAAAAATAGTAAAAGAGGGATCTATGTACTCACTTGAGGATGCTTAGAAGTCTTGACTAACAACCAAGCAAAGCTAGAGGGATCACGGAAATCAAACGGCACCTAATATAGGTAACTAAGTTAATAAACGAACCTAAAACGGAAGATTGGATAGTATGAGGTTTCATAAACCAAATGAGTATTGGACTCATATGATATGGTCTAACAAGGCCTACATACTAAAATGGAACCTAACCTAAGTGTTTCCGACCCATTACGACTCGTTTAGGTAGCTTATGCTACTTTAACGCGTCGTTCGCGTAAAACGCATTCGGAACTCCTAACTAGTCCTATGACAAGTATTATATGCCTAACATGTTTAATTATGTTGCATAATCAGTTAAGTGACAAAAGTTTGGGTTACATATGCTTAAATATCAATTATGCATACAAAGGGCATTTTGGTCATTTTCCTAAGGTATATAAACTACCTATCATATAACTACTTAAACAAAGTGACCATAAGGTATAACCTCGGAAGGTTATTCCCTATACAACTATTGTCACAAAACATGTTTGGTCAGATCCTAATGATCGACCAAACGGGTCTAGTTCGAAAGTCTAAGCGGTTGTTTAGACCGCTTGACTTACGACTCTACATAAGCACTAAACCTAAAGTGACGAGCTAAACATGTTGAAACATGTTTAGTTAAGTTAGAAAATAGGTTTTTATATCAAAACAAAGTGTTTTGATACCCAAGAGTAGTTTGGTTACAAAATGTGCATGAATACGCATTTTGGCCGAAACTACGACTCGTCACTACACTTAATCAACGTGGTAATCAGTAGGTATAGTCACTAGGGACTATAACCATCGTGATTACGCTCATGTTGCGAAGTTCAAACAAACTTCGTGTTGACCAACTCGTGGTAAAAGCAGAAAGTCAAACACTATTTGACTTTCACGCTCGAAAAGAGATAAAAGAACGAAAGAATACTTACAAAGGGTCCAAGCAAGGAAATCTTGATCCAAATTGCTCAGGTATGAGGCAATAAACCCCAACTTAGAGCAAAAGAATCAGATTTGTGAGGAAATTGAATGAGGATGTTGGGTATTTATAGGAAATCCACAACCGTTAGGATCGTTCCTCGTAAATCGATCTTGAATCTCAACCTTACACTTGGTCCCAAGGTATTAGAATACAATGGGAACATGAAAACCATCAAATGGTATTGAAAACAAGGGATTAAAACCATTAAAATAGCTGGAACAGGCCAGATTCAATGTTTCTGCAATTTTGCTGGTCTGGTGATGGCTTAAGGACCGTAAGCCCATCCCCGTAGGGTCCGTCAGGACCTTGCAGTTCAGGCACTTTCACAAAATGGCAGATTTAGTCCATGAAGCCCCAAACTTTGTTTATGATGCATTTTTGACACGTTTAAGCCCCGTTAACCCCATTTTAAAGCTCTAAAATGAAGTTAAAGTATAGGGAACTTAAAATGTGATAAAAAAATATCTCAGATGTCGGCTCGTTTGGTGGTACGGTTGCGTTGTTTGGTTAATTACGACGAAACACGAACGGACGCGAAAAACGATCCAAATTATGCGACGAATGGAATTTTATCATGCCAACCACTAAAATAAAATATTTTAATGATTAAATAAATTTTTGAATGTCCGGATATATTTAGAACGTAAGATATGTGCGAAAATGCAAACTTATGCACTTTTTGACGCTTTTAGTCCCTATTGATCAAGAAAGTTTATTTTTGCGCACCAAACACCTCAAAGCCTATTACTAAGCTATGTAAAGGATATTTAGGTCATATTTAACTTATGATCAAGTTTTGAAATGTTCGTTACAGTACAAATCGGCATACTTTCGTAGTTTGTCGAAATTAGTCCCTGTAAGTGAATAAAAGTTGATTTCGCCATACCAAACCTTCCAAAACTTATTTCTAAGTTATGTAAAGGTTATTTAAGGTATGTTAAGCCTATGTCACTGTTCCGGAGTATTTGTTGCATTAAACTGGTTGTTTTTACGCATCAGATCGCGTATAACCTTCCAGAAAGCGATTTAAAGCTTGAAATCGAACACGAACTGATGTGTGCAAATGATACACATATTTTTACAAATCCCAAGTATGAAACACAATTATTTGTTTGATGGTCGCAGAAGCACAGGTGTAACATGTAATACTCAAGAATTTCAAGGAAAAATTTCGTTACAGGCAAACGGAAGTTGCCTGCACAATAGAAATCCCAAAATAGGGTCACATACCCTACCGGAGCATCCGCGGCCGTCTGACCCTCTTCAGGGTATCGGGCACCCCAATTTTCTGGAAATCTGAATTTTTTAATCAAACCATCAAAGGTTGCCCTAGACTACTTTAACGGTGGAAGTTCGGCAGACATTTCTTCGGTAGAGTCTTCGTGATAATCTCCGGTTGACATAAAAGGAAGAAATTGCAAATTCTTTCTAAGGACATGATAAAGAAGGCGAGAAGAAAAAGGTTTTCAACAATGTAATGATTACTGAAAATAGGAAACTCAAACCACTTATTTACTCACCGCCATAAATAGCCTAGGTAACTGCAACAACACCTTTTTCAAAATGGCATAGTTATCCAAGCGTTAGAGGCGAGTGAAAAAGAGCACACACGCAAGATCACGCGTGCGTGCGAAACACAGACAATAATATACAGGCTGAAAGCGATAGCTGTCACACGTCAACAGTCATTACTACACCTTTTGGCAGACCCAAGGTTAAAATTCCTCAGAAAAACCAAAAATTATAAACACAAGTGTCTTCTCCCCGAAGATTCTCCATTTTCGCGCCAAAAAATCCAGCAGCAAAAAGAACTCTCTCTCATAGTCCAGTGCTCCACTTACTTGCATAAGAGCAACACTAGACTGGGGGGACTTGAAGGGGTAAGGTCCCAAAAACCTCGTTCCGAGTGTTTGGACCATACCACAACCCTGACGTTTTAACCCTCTTTAGACCTTGCGCGGCCGCGCACTGGTCCAATAAAGAGAAAGAAGATAGCAGGCAACACCTGCGCGCCAAAAGGAAAATTATAAGTCCTTGCGCCGATTCTCCATCACAAAGGGATAAAAATCCTAGCAAACACTCCCGCTTAAATAATACCCAAGACTTGAATATTATTTTCTAAACTGATACCACACGATAAGAAGTCACACTCACTTCATTAATACATCTTCTTCTTCATAAACACATACTTATTCTTACGCCGGAGGGTGGTCACGGAGAGAACCTCCCTTCTCCCCATAGCGAGACTAACGGTGTTTTGTTTTGCAGTATTCATCGGAGAAGAAGATTCGTTCCTTTGAACCGAACGAGAGAAAACCAACCCTCTTTATGCAGAACCTAACCCCCTGGATTATTTGATTCCGGTCATTTATCCAGTGTTTCTTCATAATTTACGGTGGACCCCTGGATCTCCTGTTTTGCTTCTTCTTTCCATCCTTGCTTGACCCATTCCAATCCATTCCATCTGAAGCAGCATTTTCCCCATTTTAAGCTCCAAAACGCACCTGAAACATAAGCAACTGTAGTCATCTAATTCAAGATAATTATGCGATCAAATGCAGGATTAACACATCTTTTAACATCATAAATGGTTGTCCTATGGACCACGTCACGCGATACGATCAAACTTGACAATATCGAAGCCGTTTACCGTTTGGCTGCTTCCCTGAACAACAATCACATTCACGATAAGCAAGCTGCAAACCCTATTTCATCCAAGCCAGCCAATCAAATCATTCAATAGTCGAATAGCAATAGGGGGAAGAAGCGAAAGCAACAGAACCCTGGTTGCAACGTGATGTGTGTCAGTGTGAATATATTTTTATGTATATTTTTAGCCCTTTTTAACACTTTAGTCAAGTTTTAAATTTTAAAAAACACGGTATTTTACTAATACTAAACACACATATGGGCAAGTGCACCCATCGTGAGCGTAGTATAGCGTTGGTAAGATACCGAAGTCGTCCAAGGACACAAGAGCTTTTAGTACCGGTTTATCCTCAACGTTTAATCAAATTAAAAGTTTGGAAAAAGATTTTAAACATGAAAATAAAAATTAAAATTGCTGAAAATAAAATAAAAATAAAAACAGATAGACAAGATGAATCACTTGGATCCGACTCGCCTTTAGTGTAACCTTTGATGTTTTCAGCACTTTTGTACTTTTTAAGAGATTATCTTAGTTATAGTAGTAGGCCCCTCTTTTGAAAATGACGTTACCCTTAACCCAGTAGTTTGAGTCAGCAAGGATACAATCCTAAAGGGTTGGATTATTGAAAGATAATTAATTAAGTTATTAATGCGTAAAGTGGTAGGCCCCTCTTCTGAAGGTGACGTTACCCTCGGCTAAGTGGTTTGAGTCAGTAGGGATACAACCCAAGTAGCCGAGTTAATGTATTAATAGTAGTTTACATTTGAGGAGATCAAGCCATTCGCACCCCCACCATCTAATACCAGTGGGTATTGAAGGAGGTCCTAGTAAGCTTGACCCAGGTCCTTGCAGGATCTATACACTGAACAAGGCAAGAACCTAACCAAACCATTCCCTTAACCCCCGACCAGGTAGCCAACATATCTTTATATAGACCGTAGAGATATGAATGGTGTAAATCTTTTATTTTATATAGACAGTAAAATAACGCCAAGACACCACGGACAAATGATAAGGAAATTTCACCTTCAACATAAGAAACTAGTTACTAAAGTCATTAATACAAAACCAAATAAAAAGTGTGAAAATATTAAAAAAAAAAGGTATTACACTAAATGCTTGTCTTCACCAAGTGATGTAAGAGACTTAGGCAAACATGGCCTTTGATTATCAAGAACTCTTACTATCAATCTTGGATCCCGAGACTACTACACACACTCTATGATGGATGATGGATGACGGATGATGGTGTTTTGTCACACCCCGACCACGTAAAACATCAAATCGTGGCGGAAACGTCGGGGAGCGTTGTAACATAATTGTTGTTCCACAACCAAGGTAATTAAAATAATATTTTATTCATCACCCAAGGGTGGAATATATTGTTTCAAACAAGAACCAACAAGTTACATTGTCTTAAATTAGAAAGAAACAAAAGTACATCACGATATTAAACTAAGTCTATCTTCATTTTAAGTCTCTAAGGCACAGGTCCTCCCTAGTATGTCATGATCATCCTAAGCAACAGCACCTGAAAACACATGTGAAAATATGTACGTCAGCATAAAAATGCCTGTGAGATACATAGGTTTTGTGAAAATAGGATTCATGACTTGAGTTTAAAGAAAATGTTTAATAAAAATAAGTCATTAACCTTGTTAAGTATTTTCTTTTATAAATTATTTGAAAAATGATAGTAAAATCAGATGATAAGTATTTGTAAAAGAATAACGTATAGTTAAAAGAGTAACCAAGTAAAAAGAGTTTGTATAAGCCAAGTTATTTGTAAAAACAATGTTTAAGTGAAAATGTGTTGTAAAAGTAACATGTCTAAACTGAATGGCATAAATAACGCTACGATATATAATATCATACAAGCACTTATATATAGGAAGTACCAGTGGCGTATCCACCATGCTTGTATCATATTACACGCGTCTCGTTATTCAAGTCGCCCAAACAAACCACCGATGTATAATGTTCATGTTTAAGCCAATAGTCAAAAGTCATAGTATAACCCAAGTTATGTGTAAGTCATGTAATGTGTAAACAAAAGTTATGTATGGTAAGTAAAAATGAGACTACTTAAACCATAAGTAGAAATGAACAAAACAAGTATTTGAAATAAATCAAAAGTTATGTTTTGTAAATTAACTGCACGTTTTATTGATACAAATACTTATGTGGTAAGTTAACGCATACATCCAAGCCTTGAGACAGCAGGATAACCTTAGAGTAAAGGTTATCAAAGTAAAATGTTTTCGGATTCAGTCATTCCTTACACCCAAACAAGCCTAGGATGTTAGGAACGAGATTTGTCAAGTCCTATGGTACCACTACTTACTACCGAGCGGCATGATCGGTGTTAATGAATGTAATAATGAACCATTAAGCAAACCAAATGTTATACCAAATGTAAACAAGTTATGTGAAAACAATGTATTAAGTATGATAAGTAAACATACAAAGCAGAAAAGTCATGTAAATTAATGTGCTAGCATATTAAATGAACATACATAGCAAAAGAAATGTAATGTAAAACAATGTGCTAGCATGTCAAGTAAACACACGTCGCAAAACATAATGAAATCATGTACTATAAGTGTACTAATGAACATAGCAAACATAAGTTGTGAAAACATGGAAAGCATGAAAGTAACAAGTAGGCACATGTGTTTCACCCCAAAACGTTTGAAAAACAGTAAAAGAGGGGACTATGTACTCACTTGAGATTGCTCAATAGACTTTAGATATCCACCAAGCAAGCTAGAAGATCACGGATTCAAACGACACCTAATATAGGTATCTACATTAATAAACGGACCTTTCGGAGGATCGGGTAGTACGAGGGTTTGTAAACCAAATAAGTGTGGGAACTTATGTAATATGGTTTGACAAAGCCTACATACTAAATCGAAACATATCCTAAGTGCTTTTGACCCGTTACGACCCGTTTAGGTAGCTTACGCCACTTTAACGCGTCGTTCGCGTAAAACGCGTTTGGAACGCCTAACTAGCCTTATGACAAGTAAGATATGCCTCTATATGTCTAATATTGTTGTTAAATCAGTTTAGATACCAAAAATTATGTTACATAGGCTTAAAATGAATTTTAGCGTAAAAAGGGCATTTTGGTAATTTTCCTAAGGAATAAGAACTACTTATCATACAACTACTTAAACGATGTGACCATAAGGTATAACCTTGGAAGGTTATTCCCTATACAACTATGGTCACCTAATATGTTTGGTCGGATCCTAAAGATCGACCAAATGGGTCGGGTTCGAAAGCATAAGCGATTGATTAGATCGCTTACCCTTACGACCCTAAACAAGCACAAATCTAAAAGCGACGAGCTAAACATGCTAGAACATGTTTAGTATAGTTAGAAAATAGGTTTGGTATTAAAACAAACGGTTTTAATACCCTAGAGTAGTTTGGTTACAAAATACGCGAGAAAACGTATTCTGGCCGAAACTACGACTCGTCACTAAGCCTAGATAACGTGGTAATCAGTAGGTATAGTCACTAGGGACTATAACCATCGTGATTACGCTCACGTTATGAAGTTCAAACGAACTTTGCGTTGACCATAAACTGGTCAATGCAGAAAGTCAAATGCAGTTTGGCTTTAACGCTAAAACGAATGAAAAACGCGAAAGAATACTTACAGAAGGTCCCCGCAAGATTGATATTCCAAGTATTTCTCAGGTATGAAGTGTTCTACACTTCAACTTAGAGAAAATCTCAGAATTCAAGTGGGGAAAGAATGAAATGGGTGTTGCTATTTATAGGAAATCGAAGACCGTTAGGATCATTTCTTGGAGAAGGGGAAAGATCTAGGCCATACACTTGTACCCATTGAATTCTAAAACCATGGGAGTCAAAAACCAGCCTATAGAATAGGGAAAACCATGTGCAAAACCATGGGAACAGCTGGGTTTTTGAAACTGAAGTTTGCTGTCTGGGAGGGGCTTATGGTCCGTAAGGACCTCTGGTGCTGGCAGAAACTTTCACATAATGGCAGAACAGGCCCCTGTGACTCCGAACTTGATTTTTGATGCGTTTTGACATGTGTAAACCCCGTTAACCTCATTTTAAGGCTCAAATATGAAGTTAAAGTATAGGGAACTTGAAACATGCTCAAAATTATGCCGGATGTCAGTTCGTTTGGCCGTACGATTGCGTTGTTCGGTTAATTACGACGGAAGTCGCAACGGACGCAAAAACGGCCCAAATTGCGCGACGAATGGATTTTTGACAATCCAATCATTAAAACATACTATTTTAATGATTACATAAATTTTTGGATGTCCGGATGTATTCAGAACGTAAGTTATGCGCGAAAATACAAATTTATGCACTTTTTGACGATTTTAGTCCCTGAATGAGCATAAAGTTTATTTTAACACAACGAACCCCTCAAAGCCTATTTCTAAGCTATGTAAAGGATATTTAGGGTGTATTTAACTTATGGGCATGTTCCGGAATGTTTGTTACAGTTCAAATTGCCATACTTTTGCAGTTTGTCAATTTTAGTCCCTGTAAGCGAATAAACTAGATTTTGCCATACCAAAGCCTTTAAAACTTATTTCTAAGTTATGTAGGTTACTTAAGGTATGTTAAGCATAAATTGATGTTCCAGAGTATTTGTCGCGTTTAACTGATTAGGTTTACGCACCAGTTTGCGTATAATTCTCCAGAAAGCGATATAGAGTTTGAAATTAAATAAAAGTCAAAACATGAAAAACATCAAACATAAAAAAACAAACATTGAGATCAAATAACTTTATTTCATTGATAACTGAATTATTCATAATGATTACAAGCACAAATGTCACATGTTGGATGTGGGTGTTGTGATGGTTGTGGAATGTGAGTGGAGTGGGAGAGAGGTGGTTTGCCAAGGGATGCCTTTGAAGTGAACCAAGCACCTCTATTTATAGCCTGCACAGAAGCTCGGACACGGCCCCGTGTCCATCCACTTTCTCTTTGTTCATTAATTGAAGTTTGTCTGCATTAGTTGACTATGACCTCGTGTCCGCTGGGCACGACCCCATGTGCAGAAGCGTGTCTGTACTATCAAGATTTGCTTGGATTCTGCGAATCTTAGCGTTGACCACGACCGTGTTGAGCTGGGCACGCCCCCGTGTTGGGAAATAGAAGCTTCTACGCTTTTCTCTTTTCTGCAGACACTTGGGCACGCCCCCGTGTCCGCTGGGCACGGGGTGTGTTCAGCCTTCTGATATCTTGTTTTTGCTTGGGAAGATGTTGTCGAGGGTCGAGCATGCTACGTTTATTTTTCCTTTTCTTGTATTTATGTTAGGTTTAGCTGTATTTTTGCTTCTTTTGTTCATTTGAGCTCATTTAATCCTGAAAATACAAAAGGAAGACAAAAGCACACTTTTTCCAACATTAGTACTAAAAAAGGGTTAGTTTTATGCCTCATTTGATGTAATTTATATGCTGCATTTTACACACATCAAATACCTCCACACTTGAATCTTTGCTTGTCCACAAGCAAAACTCTTTATAATGTGGCTTACACGCCCAAATGGAATGGGTAGAAGAGAAGTTTTGGGCTTGTCTTGAGTGTCGAGATTCCAAGATCTTTATTAGGTTTTATTTTTATGTTATTTACAATCCTATTCGTTATGATTTATTTAGAACTTTTCATAAGAGAAATTACTTATTTGGGCATAACATGCCTCTTTAAAATCCCATTTATATACAAGTTTACATACCTCATGGGAGATCACCATATGCTTGCCAAGCAATTAATCCTCCTCCTTTTTAACTATATACCTTTGTAAATATCAAGAGGACGTGGGGAAGGGTTAGGCTTGGGTTAAAGGTAGGTGGTTTTGGGTTAGTGGTTAGTAGAAAAGGGCGAAAGGGGTAAAAAACGTCGGTTTTCGTAAAACTTTTTGTTTTTGTGACTTTTTATTCAAACGAAGAATTTTTCAAACAAAGTCTCTTTTGAGGAACTTGTTTGTTTATTGCTAGACTTCATTATTTTTCATCATTTTTTTATAAGGAATGTCACAAGAAAACTAAGCTTTTTACTAAAATAAAGGGTTTAAAATGAAAAAGGGTTTTTGGTGGGTAAAGGGTGTTTATCTTGTGGGTTTAAAAATGAAAAGGCTTAGGCTCAAAGGGGTTAACTAGGGGGATTTTGGGTAGGTGGTAAAAAAAAAAAAGAAAAATGATGGTGTTGAAAGAAAAATGGTTAGTCCTAATGCCTCCATCATTTACTTACTTGGGTTTAAGTTGGTAAGGACTGGGAATGCATCGTTATGGCAAGTTCTAGAGTCGTAAGAAACCAAGCGGCTATTCACACAAGAAATGAAAGATGAGCATTTAGTTTAAAGAAGTGTATTTATATGCCCAATAAAGTCTTAAAACTCATTTTTTTGTGAGAATGGGATTTTAATGTGATTACGTATATATAATCAAATTTTAACTAGATTTGTCATGCTGTTTCATAATTTTCTTATGTTGGTTTTTTTATCACGACGCTATTGATTGTAAATATGTAAAAATATAACCTTTTTAGAACTTGTTATTCCGAATTTAAACCAAGACAAGTAAAAAAATGAAGAGTTTTTGAAAAAAATTGGGGTGTTTAGCGCTTCCAATAGAGTTTTGTGTAAGGCTTGTAATTTGGACTTTCAAAATTCAAGGTTTTAGCATCCCCCCCCCACACTTAAATTACACACTGTCCTCAATATGTCCCAAAAATAGGTTTTTAGGTTGATTGAATGTGTAAAAGGTGTGTTAAAAACATAAATTTATGTTATTGGTATCTGGACACGGGCCGTGGTGTCCGGGCACGGCCCCGTGTTCAGGTTGCCAGCAACAGAAGGCTGGGCACGGGGGCATGTTTAGTGAACACGCCCCGTGTCTAGTTACCTGAACTGGGCGTTTTTCTAGAGATCCTTGAGCATGGGGTGTGTTGGCTGAGCACGACCCGTGCTGAACTTGCTGTAATGAAGAAAAATTTTCAGGGAGGCTCTGTTTTTGTGCATGGGGTGTTGGTAAGATACCGAGGTCGTCCAAGGACATAAGAGCTTTTAGTACCGGTTTATTCTTAACGTTTAATCAAATCAAAAGTTTGGTAAAAGGTTTTAAACATGAAAATAAAAATTAAAAATGCTGAAAATAAAATAAAAATAAAACCAGATAGACAAGATGAATCACTTGGATCTGACTCGCCTTTAGTGTAACCTTTGATGTTTTCCACACTTTTGCACTTTTTAAGATATTATCTTAGTTATAGTAGTAGGCCCCTATTTTGAAGGTGACGTTACCCTCAACCTAGTAGTTTGAGTCAGCAAGGATACAATCCTAAAGGGTTGGATTATTGAAAGATAATTAATTAAGTTATTAATGCGTAAAGTGGTAGGCCCCTCTTCTGAAGGTGACGTTACCCTCGGCTAAGTGGTTTGAGTCAGCAGGGATACAATCCCAAGTAGCCGGGTTAATGTATTAATAGTATTTTACATATGATGAGATCAAGCCATTCGCACCCCGCCATCCAATACCAGTGGGTATTGAAGGAGGTCCTAGTAAGCTTGACCCAGGTCCTTACAGGATCTATACACTGAACAAGGTAAGAACCTTACCAAACCATTCCCTTAACCCCCGACCAGGTAGCCAACATATCTCTATATAGACCGTAGTGATATGAATGGTGTAAATCTTTTATTTTATATAGACAGTAAAATAACACCAAGACACCACGGACAAATGATAAGGAAGTTTCACCTTCAACATAAGAAACTAGTTACTAAAGTCATTAATACAAAACCAAATAAAAAGTTCGAAACGATTAAAAAACAAAAGTATTACACTAAATGCTTGTCTTCACCAAGTGATGTAAGAGACTTAGGCAAACATGGCCTTTGATTGTCAAGAAATCTTACTATCAATATTGGATCCCGAGACAACTACACACACTCTATGATGGATGATGGATGATGGTGGTGGATGTGGGTGTTGTGATGGTGGTGGAGTGTGGGTGAAGTGGGAGAGAGGTGGTCTTCCAAGGGATGCCTTTGAAGTGAACCAAGCACCTCTATTTATAGCCTGCACAGAAGCCCGGAAACGGCCCCGTGTCCATCCACTTTCTCTTTCTTCATTAATTGCAGTTTGTCTGCATTAGTTGACCACGCCCCCGTGTCCGCTGGGCACGACCCCGTGTGCAAAAGCGTATTTGTACTATCAAGATTTGCTTGGATTCTTCGAATCTTAGCGTTGACCACGACCGTGTTGAGCTGGGCACGCCCCCGTGTTGGGAAATAGAAGCTTCTACGCTTGTCTTTTCTGCAGACACTTGGGCACGCCCCCGTGTCCGTCGGGGACGGGGCGTGTTCAGCCTTCTGATATCTTGTTTTTGCTTGGGAAGATGCTATCGAGGGGTCGGGCATGCCCTGTTTATTCCTTTTCTTGTATTTATGTTAGATTTAGCTGTATTTTTACTTCTTTTGTTCATTCGAGCTCATTTAATCTTGAAAATACAAAAGGCAGACAAAAGCACACTTTTTCCAACATTAGTACTAAAAAGGGTTAGTTTTATGCCTCATTTGATGTAATTTATATGTTGCATTTTACACACATCACAATGCGATTGTACCAGATGTGAACCCAAACCCCGTTACACCTGCAAACGAGTGAAAGCAATATACTAGGATTCCTCCCAAGTGTACTATTTGCAATTATCATCATCCTGCAAATGTCAACTGTCGCTGCTATAGCAATTGCAACCGTTATGGGCATGATACCGCTTATTGTAAAAGTAACCCTCAACCACAAGCTCAACAAGCTCAACAAAATGCCAAACCAGTTAGAGCTTGTTTCAAATGTAGGGATACTACTCATCTCCGTCCTCAATGCCCGCAATGGAATCAAGAGCAACGACAATATCAATGCGAATCAAGCACGCAACGACAATGAATTCGTTAAGGGTACGTTTCTTGTTAACAACCTTTATGCTTCATTGTTATTTGATACTGGTGCGGACAAAAGCTTTGTGTACATTGAATTTGAACCTTTGTTAAATGTTACACGCTCTAAATTGCCTAAGTCGTTCTCTGTCGAAGTTGCCAATGGCAAATCCGTTCTAGTCGATTCCGTTCTTCGTGATTGCCTTCTTACTCTTAACGATCATACCTTCACTATCGACCTTATACCCATGCAATTGGGTAGTTTCGACATCATTGTAGGCATTGATTGGCTTCGTGAAAAACCATGCTGAAATTGTTTGCTACAAGTAGTATGTTCGCTTACCTCTTCCGTCTGGTGACACTCTACGCGTTTATGGAGATTGGCCTTCAAAAGGACTAAGGTTAATGTCCTGCACATAAGAGAACAAATATTTACGTAAACCATACTTTGCCTTTTTAGCCAACATTGTGAAAGAAAAGGGCAAGGGAAAGAGTATAAATGATGTTCCAGTGGTGCGCGACTTCCCTGACGTCTTTCCTGAAGATCTGCCTAGTCCTCCTCTACCTCGATATGTCGATTTTCGTATTGACCTCGTGCCTGGTTTGACTCCTGTTGCGAAAGCTCCGTACCGTCTTGCACCTTCTTAAATGCAATAATTATCTAGTCAACTCCAAGAACTCCTCGAGAAGGGATTCATTCGTCCAAGTACCTCACATTGGGGTGCTCCTGTGTTTTTCATCAAGAAGAAGGATGGCTCGTTTCGCATGTGCATCGACTATCGTGAGCTTAATAAACTCACAATCAAGAATCGTTATCCTTTTCCGCGTATCGATGACCTCTTCGACCAACTTCAAGGCACTACTTGTTTCTCCAAGATCGATCTTCGACCTGGTTATCACTAGCTTTGTGTTTTCGAAGAGGACATTCCTAAAACCACATTTCGCACTCGCTATGGACACTACGAGTTCGTGGTTATGCCTTTTGGTTTGTCCAACGCACCCGCTGTGTTCATGGATCTTATGAATCGTGTTTGTTAACCCTATTTGGATCGCTTTGTGATCGTCTTCATTGATGATATTCTCATTTATTATAAATCTCAAGCCGATCACGAACGTCATCTACGTCTTATACTCGACCTTTTACGTACCGAACGTCTTTACGCGAAGTTTTCCAAATGCGAGTTCTGGATCAAAGAAGTCCAATTCCTTAGGCATGTTGTTAATGAAAAAGGAATCCATGTTGATCCTTCCAAAATTGAAGCAGTGAAGAATTGGACCGCACCTAGAAACCCTTCTAAAATTCGTTCCTTCTTAGGATTGGCGGGTTATTACCACCGATTCATCTCGAACTTTTCAAAGATCGTCGTTCATCTCACTTCGTTAACTCAAAAAGAGAAACCTTTTGCTTGGGGTCCTGAGCAAGAGGAATCTTTTCAAACTCTCAAGGATTTGCTCTGCAACGCACCTATTCTCACTCTTCTTGATGGGAATGATGACTTTGTGGTATATTGTGATGCCACGAATCATGGTCTGGGTTGTGTTCTCATTCAACAAGACAAATTCATCGCTTACGCCTCTCGTCAACTCAAAATACATGAGAAAAACTATACTACCCACGACCTTGATCTTGGCACAGTTGTTTTTGCGTTAAAGATTTAGCGACACTACTTATATGGTACTAAGTGTGTGGTTTTCACTGACCATAAGAGCCTACAACACATCTTTAACCAAAAAGAGCTTAACATGCGTTAGCGACATTGGGTGGAATTGCTTAACGACTACGACTGCGAGATTCGCTACCATCCTGGAAAAGCGAATGCCGTGGCCGATGCACTTAGTCGTAAGTCTCATGTTAGTATTATTCATTTTTTTCACATCTCGAGCGATCTTCACACTCGCATTCGTGAAGCTCAATATTCGTCCGCCAACGAAGGAACCTTGTTTGTCGAAATACGTGGTGCTACTGAAGATCAACTTGTAACTAAATCCGATGGACTTCAATACTGTCGTGATCGCATTTGGGTACCAAATCGCGACAAGCTGCGTGAACTTATCATGAACGAGGCGCACAAATCCAAGTACTAGATTCATCCTGGTGCTGATAAAATGTACCATGACCATCGTGCATCCTATTGGTGGCTTGGTATGAAGAGAGATATTGCCACATATGTTTCTAAATGCCTCACCTGTTCGAAAGTCAAAGCTGAGCATCAACGACCTTCTGGTCTACTCGAACAACCTGAAATCCCCGTTTGGAAATGGGATAGCATTGCTATGGATTTCATAACCAAATTTCCTCGTACGTCTTCTGGTTACGATAGCATATGGGTGATTATCGATCGTTTGACCAAGTCCACTGATTTCCTCCCTATTCATGAAGATTTCAAGGTTGAACGACTTCCACGACTCTATACTGACGAAATCATATGCCGTTATGGTATTCCTCTCGACATCATTTCTGATTGTGATGGTCATTTCACTTCGCGTCTTTGGCAAAATTTCCAGTCCGCTATGGGTTCTTATTTGAATCTCAGTACGGACTTTCATCCTCAAACAGATGGACAGACTGAGCGTACTATCCAAACCCCAGAGGACATGCTCCGTTCTTGTGTCATCGACTTTGGTGGTAGTTAGGATGTGCATTTACCATTGATCGAGTTCTCGTACAACAATAGCTACCACTCCAGTATTCAAATGGCACCTTTCGAGGCATTGTATGGTCGCAAATGCCGATCTCCTTTAAGCTGGCACGAGATTGGTGACAAATAATTACTGGTCCTGAGATCATACAAGAAACAACGGATAAGATTCTTCAAATCCGTGATAATCTACTCAAGGCTCGAAGTCGATAAAAGAGCTACGCTGATAAGAGACGCAAACCCTTGGAATTTAACGTTGGTGATCATGTTCTACTCAAAGTATCTCCTTGGAAAGGAGTAGTCCGTCTCGGTAAAAAGGGAAAACTTGCCCCTCGCTATGTTGGTGCTTTAAAGATACTCGAAAGGATTGGCAAGGTGGCTTTTCGACTCGATTTACCTCAAGAACTCAACAATGTCCATCCAACGTTTCATGTCTCGAATCTAAAGAAGTGTCTCACTAAAGAAGAGCTTCAAGTCCCTCTCGAAGATCTCCAAATCAACGACACCTTGCACTTTGTGGAGAAACCCGTCGAGATCATGGACCGAGGTGTCAAGAAACTGAGGCACAGTCAAATTCCTACCGTCAAGGTTCGATGGGAAGGAAACGTGGCGCTGAATTTACTTGGGAACTCGAGAGTGATATGAAGACCAAGTATCCGCATCTTTTTGTTACTTCTTCCTAAATTTCAGGACGAAATTTCCTAAAGGAGGGGAGACTGTAACGCTCCGAACTTTCGCGATTTCTTGTTTTAGCAAGTCTTGTTGTACTTTCCATATTTAAACACTTGTACTCTCTTTGTAATCTACTTCTGTTTCAAATGTAACTCGAGACTATTGATCATAATGAAATCGAAGCTATTTCTTTATCATGTTTGTGTATTCATAACTAGTCTTATGCGAAACTGATAAACAATTGACGTTTGAACGAAATATTATTCTAGCTCCTCGATCCTATATTATACTCTGATGTTCTATGCTCGCTAAACTAATTTAAGCTTGTGAAATAGCGAAATTTGTATTCTAATCTTTAACCTCGAAACCTTAGCAAATAAATAATCGTATCCTTAATCTAATCTGTTATGAAATGATTAATTATTTATTTTATTTAATTAATTAATTTTACAATTTAAAAATTTATTTTTTTTAGTCTCGTTAGATTTTAAAGTTAGTAAATACAAACTAACCTAGTTAGTTTAAATTATAGAGTTAGTTTCTTTTTATATATAAACAACATAACTTAGTTAGTTAAAGTCAAGGGATCTTAGAGTAAATTGCGGAATTTAAAAATTACAGGGACTATTTGAGTAATTTGCTGAAAGTGGAGTGTTTTAAAACAAAAAAAATATATACATAAAAAAACTGATGACAGCGGGACACGAACCCGGGTCACCAGCCTCATCAAGCAACCGCACAATCACTCGACCGTGGTGTGACAACTGCCACAAAACCGGTAATTTCCGTACAGTTTTAATATTATTTATTATATGCAATTATGTGCTTAAGCGTCAACATTGTCTGATTACATGCTATACATGTGAATTCATGCAGGTTTTATACTTCAAATATTTCTTTATGCATTACTTTAAGCGTTGCATCAGAAAGACTAGTAAACTCACTGGTAAGACACGTTGTGTCAGCAATTCTGTAGAAAGCAGTCAGATAATAGAATTAGAGCCTAGGAAAAGGCCCAACATCTAAAATACAATAAAACCCAAGTGTGGATACAAGGGTTTACATATAAACTTTCCGGAAGCTAATCTATGCACTAAAAAGCACCCAAAACGCACTTTAAATACAGAAATTTGGCAGAAATCAGCAACAATTCAGCTATAATCAGCTTTTTAATACAATAATATCATGCATAATTCATGTTTTATTGTCCAGAATAACTCACAAAGTGTTGGGAATTGAAACTGCCACAAAAGGGGTTTTGTACTTAGTGAAACTGCGCAATTCAGCACTTTAACGAACCGTAATGAAACGAATAACCGGATAATACCTGGAACATCAAAATTTGACTAGAACTAATGTTTTTATTATATTAAGCTAGTATTGGTGTTAGAACACTTTAAAAATCATAAAAACACCTAAACACACTTAAACTAAGTTAAACCCCCTCGTTTGCACTTTAAACCCTCAACTTCCAAAACTTAACACCTTACCCCCCCCCCCTCACCATAACCGGCCCTATGGACCCACATGACTTTTATTATTTTATTTAACCATGTCTCCAAACTAGTGTGCATAAAATCTAAATTAAGATCAACATGTTGGAGATTCTTTTATACAACCCTTAAGTTAGTAACCTTTAACCGTTATCTCAAAAACTCACCATCAACCTCCTCCTTTCTCCTCTAACTCTCGGCTCAAACACACCCACATACACACCCACATACACACTTCATTTTCAAACTTTAATCTCACAATCCAAGGTGATCTAGAGGTGTATGGAGGCCATCTAAGAAGGTGTAAGGTGCTAGAAGGGGAAGGACCTCACTTTGGAGCTTTTAACCACTTGACTTCTTCCTTGTTCATCATCTTCATTTTTGTGCCACTTCCCTAGCCATTAGAGCTAGTAGTAAGCTTCTTGATCACTAATATAAGTCATGTTTATGTTATGTACAAGTTCCACCATCTAAACAACTTAACTTTTAAAGCTAAAAATTAGAAGATCTAACATATTAATGAAGAAATCAAGTGATTACATGAATTTTTGGTGTATGTAATGATGTTGTTGATGTTATATCTTGTGTTTATGTTTAGATTAAGTATGTTAAAGCTTAGATCTTATAGGATCGTTTTTAGATCCAAACGAGTCGATCAGAAGAGATCTCAACCAATACAAAAGGCGGAAACAGATGTATTAGTGTTATTTCAGCTAAATTGCAAGAGAATTCACTTTAAATTGTCTTTATATTGATATCAGATCGATTACAATGCAGTAGACACTTTGGCAGAGCTTTGCTACCGGAATCAGAATCGTTACAAATGAATTGGCACGACAGGTATTTATAGGCCAGCTATTTCACACGAAACAGCTCAAGCGAAATAGTGATTTCGCATGAAACCACTCAAACGAAACGACCAGCTCATTTCGTATGAAATGACCAAGTTATTTCGTGCGAAATGGCCACTACATCATTTCGTGCGAAATGCCTAAAACATACAATTCTTGATTTTCGTGCCCTATTCTAACTAATACAATACAAGACTCGATACAAGACGAAGTCGACAGACGTATGCACCAACAGACTCCCCCTCAGATGTTGACGAAGTCTTCGGTGTCGAGTCTTCGGTTGTCAATCCTTCAGTCTTTATCAGTCTTCTCAAACTCTCTAAAGATCCTCCATTGTAAGCATCCTCAATCAATCTCTTTCTCCATCTCTATCTCTTCCAGAATCGCAACCTGGCTCTATACATCTCTTGATCAGGTCTCTTGATTCCTGAAGATTATCAACATCAGCAACTTGCATGGATCCAGTTCCAGGATCAAACACTGGCTCTAACCACTTCCTCTTACTGTCTTCAGACTCCCCCTTTCAATAAGCTGAGATCGCAGTCTGGAATTCACCTTCACAGGTTCTAAGATCGTAACATGACTCTTCTCAATTTCTTTCCTGCATAGTCTCTACCGCACAATAAATTTCTCAAATATAAAATTCTACAAATTTAGAAATCACATGCAGGTATCGTTGGTTTAATCAATGATAACCACTTGTAAGAATAACTTTTCTTTCTTTCTAAAAAACAAACTCTCCCAAACCTGTTCATCATGATCAGCATTTGGAACTATGAAAATCAGCTCTTCACCATCCATTGTCGAAAATCTTTTTGTATTTTTCAAAATTTATGCTAAAACACATTTAAAATCTTTTTGGATTTTTGAACTTGAAAGAAAATGCAGTAAAGAAATATTAACAGACAATATTTTTGTGAGTTTGTGTAAGAAGATTATATCAGTTTTTGAGACAAATCACCAACACCATTAAGCTTTTAATCATTTTAAGTTCTAAATGATTCACTTAGATTGTCAGTATACTTTCACACAAAGTTCAACTGTTTCGAGATACGAATTTAGTGTTTTAAAGACTTAAACTCATTCGTGTGTCCCACCTCTTGAATATACTCCCGTATCCAGATCCCAATGTTCAGTCTTACAGGTGAGTATACCTAGAAGATATTTGTAAAGGGTTAAATGCGAAACCATGAGAGCTCAGGCTATTGCTTCCGCAAAATCAGAGAGATGATGGTTCGACTTTAAGTGTGTTCCCTTTAGAGAATCTTTCCTTCAACAGCACATGATTAGAATTTTGCAATGTTTCATCATTTTTGTACTGAGGGCTAGCTTTAAGATTAAAGCAAATGCAAAGTATTATACGGGGGCTAGGCCATTGCTTCCGCAAAATCAGAAGTCCCGGGATAATAACCCAGATATCACTGAGTATAAAGACCTAGTATCTCAGAAAGAGGGACCTTTCAAACAAGATTTCGGGGGTTACCCATATATCCGAGAGATGTTCCCCACGAGATAAGCAAGTTTGAAATTTAGGTTTATATCTCGAAGACAATCTACTGAATGTGTAAAAACCTACTGGCACATCATCAGTGAGATCGTTTATCACATTTTGACTTTCCAATTCTTTAGCGTGTTGTGATGGTCCACTGATGTACTAACATTTCCTCTTTTATCAACAAAACTCATTTTTTAATTTTATCATGTTTTTGACTTTTTCAAATTTTCTAATGTTTTTGGATTTTCTGAAATTTCTTACTCCCCCTAAAATTCAAAATCATTAAAAGAAAATTTTGAAAACAAATTGTACAAGAAAAATGACAACTGATATCGAATCGCTTCAATTCGCCATCCACTTTGCATAAACAATCAGAACTCCCCCTTACAACAAACTATTTAGCCATTATGATTTCAAAACCCTTAAGTTTGTTTTAATCAAAATGATTTTTCTGGAAAATTAGTTTTGTTGGATTTCATAAACCATTTGTAGGTTAGGGGTTAACTCATCACATTATTTTTCTTCATAACCACTTGTAGGAAAGATAAATCAAGTACAACTTAATGTCCTTGATTCACCACTTGTAAGTTTACTTCAAACAAACATATTTCAAGAATGATGTCGATTCCTGCTCCACGATTACCAACTTGAGAGCTCCATCAAGTCAGGGTTTTTAGTTAGAGAGATTCTCCCAAGCCTGACGGTTCTTGGGAGATTCCGAGTTACCAACACTCGGTTGTTTACCTTCCATCTTCTTCTCATAGAATTCCTTTACCCCTTTGACCTTACCGTCAATCATTTTCCCGAAAATATGTTTCACATTAGGGTTAAAGGATTTTTCAACATCAAAAGTTTCTTTTCAAAAAAAAAAAATTCATTTGAAATTTCAACTTTCCCAATTTTTGTTTTAAAATTTTCAGCCCACAATGGTGGAAAATTTGCATCATCCATTGGCGGTACTGACTTTTCAACTTTTGATTCAACATGTGGCTCCTCTGATTTTGTGGAATCAGATTCATCACCAGAACTATCACTTGATTTCTTAACAATCCACTTGCGATTGTCAAGATTAACTTTCTTGTTGTAAACCTTTTTCGAACATTCTCCAACCTCAAAGGTTGAGTTTTCAAAAACTTTGAATCTTTTGGTTGGTGGTTTACTTATCTCAAAAACTTTTTCTTTTAGTTTAAGAGACACTTCCTGTTGTGTGTTTATCGCCTTTAAACAATTTCTAGCAATATGTCCAACTTTATGACAATTGAAACAGGTTCTCGTCTCCATCTTCTTCTGAGTAACTTCCTTCTTCATTTCCTCTTGCTTCTTAGCAAGGAATTCTTTGTTCATCTGCTTCCAAAACGAACTCTTTTGTTCTTTCTCAACACTTGTTCCTGAAACAAATACAGTTTTTGGTTTATAAATTTTTTCATTTTTATGATTTTTCGGTGGAATAAAACCTAACCCTTTCTTTTTGAAATTACCATTATGGTTTGGTTTCTTTCGATCACCAAAACCAGAACTGTAACCCTTTTTCTTGTTTAACCTTTGTTGATCTCTTGAGGTGTATTTTTTAGGGTTTTCAGTAAGATTTACATCATTTATTTCCGACATATTAATTTCTGTCATTTGGAAAACCCTTTTGATCATTTCAGTTTTAACACCTCTTATTGGAAAT
Organism: Helianthus annuus; assembly: GCF_002127325.2. Classification (NCBI taxonomy): domain Eukaryota; kingdom Viridiplantae; phylum Streptophyta; class Magnoliopsida; order Asterales; family Asteraceae; genus Helianthus; species Helianthus annuus. The sequence continues at coordinate 5,848,919 of NC_035439.2, forward strand.
TCCTTATCAGAATATAATTTATCTGAATCCTTCAAGTTATGGGCCACTTTGATTGGTTCATCATTCAAATTAGATTTTGATAAAAGAAATTCTTTATTGTAAACCATTTTGCCCTGTTTGACTTCTGAACTTGACATGTTGGATTTAGACTTTGACTCTGACTTGGACTCCAATTTTGACTCCTCGGTTTCATCTATATCCAATATCTGATCGACCACTTTCTTTATTAACTCTGACTCAAGATCAGTGTCAGACGAAGTGAAAGTGACATCAATACTTTCTGGAAAATTATCTGAAGACTCAGACTCCCACTGTAAGTTGGTTGCTTTTTTGACTCTTTCTGAATTTGGATTTCGTGGAGAATATCCATTTTCGAGCGGGGGTGCACACTTGTTATAAACAACACTTGGTCTCTTACCAGAAGTCTTCTCTTCAATATCTTCTTTTGTTTCAGAATCCTTTTCTTCAGATTTTTCTTTTGGCTTCTTTTCTTCAAATGTCTTTTCTTGAAATGTCTTCATGCTTTCCACTATAGGGTAGATCCTATCAACCACAAAAGTAGAACATGAGTAACTTTTTAATAACCTATTTACTCTCTCGGTTTCTATTCTCTGAATTTCCAATTTATTTTCAAGCTCAGCACACATCTCAGTGTAATAGCTAACACTATCTAGCTGTCTCATGTATGCTCCTTTAAGTGTCTTCATTGCTGTAGCTTGTTCACTGCTTGACTCGTTGTATTGATTCATTGCTTTATTTAAGACATCATATGATTCTTTCATCTTGTTCAAGTTGTGAATCAATTCACTGTTTTGCTTTTTCATAATCTCACAGTTTTCACAACTTTCTGTTACTTTTTCTGCAACAGCTTCTTTTTTAACCTCAAACACTGGAATTTCTTTATCTTGCTTCTTTATCTCACAAACTTCTTCTTCAACTTTTTTACCTTGCCTTGCTAAATATTTTGTTATTTTTTCTGCCCAATAATCATCAGTATTATTGTCAACTTTTTGAGCAACAAAGGCTTTATGATCTGAAATTCTGTTTGGATCATAGTCATCCCAGCTAAAATCTTTCCAATTGAAACCTCTGGAAGCCTTTCATCATCTTGATCTATCATTTTATTCATCACGCATGCTTTACTTTCTGCTGAAATATACGTATCTTGATTACCAAGACAAGCTTTCTTTGAATCTTCAATCACCTTCCTAGCATGTGCAGTTTGTTGCTGATTTGTTGATACGGCTATTGAGCAACTTGATGATAAATCGCCTTTCAATAGTAGTCATTGTTTCCGAAAGGATTTTGAGCTCCACTTGTTTCGCGATTTGTACATTCTCTCTTGATATGCCCTTTTTCCCTGCAACGAAAACAAGTAACTTTAGATTTATCAAATCCTAAAGTAGAAACATTTGCATCACAGAAATCATCTCTTCCCGTAATCTGTTTAAACTTTTCAGCTCTTCTCAACACGCTCGCCAAACACCACTTCATGTCCATCAGTTCCATCTCCTCAGCATCAACTTGATCATAATCCTCTTTAGTCAACATTGGATTTCCGATTCTCCCTGCAACCAAACTTCCATACGATTCTAACACAGTCACTAACAAAGACATGTGACTTTTAGCAACTTCTTCCGAATAATTTTGATCATTTTCAAGGTTTAAAGCAATGTTGCATTGAAGAAATTTGCCACTCTTTGTTGTAGAAAAATGTGGATCAAACGATGGAAATGAAGAGAATCCCATTTTGCTACTTGATCCTTGAGACGAAGTTTCAGAAGAACTTTTAGCATTAAAAGCCGTTTCAATTTTTGGTGAAACATTGGTCTTCTCACTAACACCACTTTTGTAATACAAACCAATATCTTGTTCTCCATATTAGTTCTTCATTCTTGCTATCTTTCGTTGTTCCATCTCTTGAGCTTCAAGTTGTTTAATGAACTCGCTCAACGTTAGCTCGTTAAAACCTGGTTTATTTTTCAACATCATAAGATACGTGCCCCACTCATCATGTGGCAACGCATCAGCCAATTTTTCAATCAATTCATCTTTATCTTTATTGATGTTCAATCTGCTCATATTTTTTAAGTAAATTGCAATATCTTTCAATGATCTGTTTGGTGTTCTCACTTCTTAAACCACGGAATAGATCAAATTCTTTCTTCAAAAGTGACTTTTTATTCTTCATCATCTCATCACTACCAAGAAATTTTGATTCTAATTCTGTCCATATTGATTGTGCACTTTCGTTGTGTTGAAGTAGAATCAAGATGTCTTCTTTAATACCATGTTGCAATAGACTCACCATCATTTTTTCATCTTTATATTTCTTTTTCTCTTCAACACTCAGATCTCTAATTGCAAGTTTCACTCTATTATTTTCAACTGGTCTACTATATTGAACTTTAGTATGTTCCCAAGCATCTAAATGATATGCTTGAACCCAGTTTTCAAAACGTTCAGCCCATCCACTATACTCCTCGATACTCATGAGCTTAGGCGGTTTTTGTGCTGTCCCCGTTTCATTTTCAAGCAACGTACTCTGAGTAACAGTCATTGGACTAGCAAACGCATTGTAGAACTCGTTTTCCATTATTCGGTTCTTAAAAATTCACAATCACAGCTTGTTCAAATGAAATCAACTTTCAAACGAAATACCCCCTTTCTCGCGAAAACAAATTTCACACGAAATGAAGTTCACACGGAATGAACTTGATGCGAAATAGACCTTTTGTGACAACTCGAATTTCCAAGATTCTATTTCGCATTTATTACACGTTCATGTATTGACTAGTCGTTTATTTGCACAATTGATTGCCATGGAATTATATATGTTTTGATTGTTTGATTGTGCATAGTTGTTTGTTAATTGTGAAATTGGTAAATATATGAACTTGGTGGTGAAAACTATGAAATGGTTATGAGATGGTGTGCATGTGTAAAATATAATACTTAGGGAGGTAGAGAGTAATTAGTGAAATCCTAGATACTTAACCCTAATCTCATTTCACTAATCATTTGCACACAAAACCAAATCACGTACTTGCAATTCTCTAATCCTCTAGCAATCATCATCACCACCATCATTGGCACAAGGCATTCATCACTTTCGATTTCTCTATTTCTCTAGAATCATAAGGTAATTGTTATTGATTATGTGTTCATGAAAATCCTAATTGATTGCTTGATTATTATCAATTCTTGATTCTTGATCATGTATTTACAAAAACCCTAGTTCCTCATATTGTGTCCTGTGATTTTGATTTGATTCTGGATAATTATGATTATGGTGATGATTAGCGCATACTGATAGATTATTATTGATGTTGTTAAGCGATTGATGATTCGTTATGTCTCTGCCGTCAATACGTGTGAAATTAGGGTTCCAGAATATGAATGTAACTGTTGATGTTGAAGCGTAACTGATATAATCGTATTACTAGTGACAGAGTTTTATTAAGCAAACCTTGTCTGAGTTTTATAAACTTATGAAAGGTCCGAAGTATATATAACCATACATTATGTCCGAGCTTTATACATACATATAATCTGAGTTTTAAATAACCTGCAAGACCGAGTTAATTGCTTGTTTTGTTGTCCGATTTTGATTGAATAGCAGAAGGCCCGAGTTTGATTACATCAGGACACTAGGTCCGAGATTTATAAATATGTTATCTAGTCCGAGATTGATAGATATGTTATCTAGTCCGAGATTTATAGACATGTTATCTAGTCCGAGAATTTTAATATGCAAACTGGTCCGAGGTTTGTTAAGGTGTAGTTTGTCCGAGTTTCACCTTAAGGGAGACTACCCGAGTTTCCTTGACCCCCATGAGTCCGAGTTTGTGGAACCAAAACACTGTCCGACCTTTTATGATGATGCAATAGGTCCGAGTTTCATTGTGTAGAAGAAGGTCCGAGTTTCATGGCCATTTCCTTGGGTCCGAGTTTGTGAAAGGATTTCCCCCAAGGTCCGAGTTTCAGGGCAGCCCCCCCCCCACCCTTGTTTTATCCGAGTTTCATGCTTTTATCATATGGTCCGACTTTTTTTTAACCCCCTCCTTAGTGTCCGAGTTTTAATCAAGGGGTTGGGGTGTCCGAATTTTAAAGGGGAACCTTATTGTCTGATGTTTATTGTATATATGCCTAACATAACCCTGTTCATCGGTAAACACATTAAACGGCAGCTCTGTAAGTAATTAACCCACTTATCCTATGCATGAAAACTTGTTAAGTATGTGAAGTAGTTACACCTGTAAACCCTGATAATTGTGGTAACTCGGCGGAATTATTGTTAGCATGATAAGCATGTTAAACTCGACGAATCTGCTAATTGTGTTATTGAATAACCTTATTTGTATCAACCAAGAACTCTATTGTATGTGATGCATGATGTTAACTGTTAAACGTTTTATATAGATTACCAACGTAATAATACGAACATGAACTGATTTATCGTGCATGCACACAATAGGACTTGACTGATTATTTGTGAGTGCATACCGAGCAAACCAAGGTGAGTTCACACCCTTACTAAGGCATGGGATTCCCAAGGGCTTGGGAATGGGATTGATGGAATAAGATTGAATAGATTCGTACTGACGCCAATACTAGACTACCATACCACTGTCCTCGGTTGTGCAGGACACATACTTATGCTATTCACTGTCCTCGGTTGTGCAGGACACATACTTACAATCTACGTAGACTTACACTTACTACTATCCTCGGTTGTGAAGGATACTTATACTTACTACTATCCTCGGTTGTGAAGGATACTTATACTTACTACTATCCTCGGATGTGAAGGATACTTATACTTACTACTATCCTCGGTTGTGAAGGATACTTATACTTACTACTATCCTCGGATGTGAAGGATACTTATACTTATTACTATCCTCGGATGTGAAGGATACCTATGCTTATTACTATCCTCGGTTGTGAAGGATACTTATGGTTACGAGTAGTCTAGTGGTTATACAATATGGGAAGCCCCCACCAATAGAACGTACTAACGGCCCAGTAGAGCCACCTGTTACAAACGAACTTATTATTACGCATTTACTTTCTGTGAACTCGCTCAACTAGTTGTTGATCCACTGTTACATGCCTTGCAGGTCGTTAGGTATATGGAGCTTGCACATGGAGGAGCGGGTCGTTGTGGGCTTGGATCGTGATTATCTTATTAAACACTTTTGAGATTTGATACTTGTTTACGATGGGTTTTATTTATACGCTTCCGCTAAACAAAGATAACATTCTTATGATTTGGAACACCTTTCATATGGATTTGGTTTGGTTTAAATGACAATTACTTTTATTATATGTATTGTTCTGTATGATTGGTGGCTTGATCCTGGTCAGTCACGCTCCCAAGCGGTGATACTCCGCAGGTGGATTTTGGGGGTGTGACAGATTGGTATCAGAGCCAGGTTATAGAGAACTTGGTTTTAATATGGGAAAACGTTTTATTAAAACCAGACTATAACCAGAACAGTGCTCTCAACGATCCACAACGACGCTTCGCTCCACGTGCAAGATTCAACATCCTAGGTAATAAGGTTTATGTTTATTGCCTACATGCTAGAAATTGCATAGAACTTTGCTCGTAGTATGCTCACATTACTTTGCTCACTACTTTATACTGCTTGAGAACACCTATGTGCCTACACTTTTCTGTCATCGCACTACTCGCGAACCATTCATACTTATGCTACCTTTACTGTTCGATCATGTCTGGACGTGTTGACATGACTCAAGCCAGTTGACGGCTCTCATTAACGAACAAGTCGCTGCGGCGCTTGCAGCCGCACCAGCAGGAGGTATAACCTGCTATTCCAAACCTATCCTAGGACGTTAGATCCTACTCTCGTGACCCAACTCTCGCGCTTAACCGTGACCTATCTTTCTCGCGCAACGGGTCAGAACGCACATCAACCTGTCTGCACATTCCAGAACATCATGGACTGTCGTCCAAGCACATACAGTGGCACATTCAAGAACTTCATGTGTGAACACCCTGAGGCTCGCAGGGTCAAGTACGCCACTGGTACTTTGGAAGGAATCGCGTTAGCCTGGTGGGACGCGCAAATACAGATACTAGGGTTGGCAGCTGCTAATGCCACCCCTTGGAACGATTTTAAAGAACTCATTAAAAAGGGAATACTGCACGCGTGATGGCATCCGCAAGTTGGAAGTGGAGCTTTACCATTTGAAAATGACGGGGTCAGGAATTGATGCTTATACGAAACGGTCGAACGAACTGGCCATCTTGTGTCCAACCATGGTGGACCCTCCAAGCAAGCATATCGAATTGTACCTCAAGGGTCTAGCCCTAGAGATTCAGAGCCATGCTACATCGGCTAACCTCGACAATATCCAAGACATTCAGCGTCTTGCTCATCGCCTCACGGATCGGGCAGTGGAACAGAACAGGCTGCCTAGTTGTATTAGCGCTATTACTACCGCTATCACTTCTGCTACTCCCGCTACTCCTAGTGACAACAAGCGGAAATGGGATGGGTATTCCAGCAAGGGTTCAGCTACCATTCAGTCTCAAGCACAGCAGCAGCGCAAGAATAGTGATCACCAGAGCCGAGTCAGCCAACTTCTGGTGGTCAGGGGCAGGGTGGATATCGGGGAATTCACCCAATGTGTAACAAATGCAACAGACACCACGGTGGTTAGTGCAACGAGGGACGTTGCCAGAGGTGTCTCAAGATGGGCCATGAAGCTAAGGATTCAGGAGCCCACGGCCTGCAAATCGGAATCGCCAGCATCAACAGCAAGCAGAAATCCTATGCAAAGAAAAGATTGTTCGCATTCCTCGTTCTGGCCAGGAACATCTCGAAGTTCAAGGCGACAAGAGTGGTGCTGTGGTTGGCATCACCTCTTTCTTGAAGGCTCAGAAATGTTTACGGAAGAGTCACACCGCAATTTTGGCTCTCGTTACTGACGCATCAGCGAAAGAAAAGAAGTTGGAAGACCATCCAGTTGTACGCGACTTTCCTCAGGTGTTTCCTAAAGATTTACCTGGTCTACCGCCTCATCGTCAGGACGAATTTCAAATCGAGCTCGCTCCAGGAGCAGCACCTATAGCTCGTGCACCGTATCGCTTAGCTCCACCAGAATCGGAAGAAACTATCGACGCAGCTACAAGAACTCTTGGATACCAATTATCTGTGAAAAAGAAGGATGGAACCTTCAGGATGTGAAATTGATTACCGCGAACTGAACAAAGTCACGGTGAAGAACTGTTATCCTCTTCCACACATTGACGACTTATTCGACCAGTTGCAAGGGTCGAGTTACTACTCCAAGGTTGATCTAAGGTCTGGTTATCATCAGCTGAGAGTCCGGGATGAGGACGTCTCCAGGACAGCATTCAGAACTCACTGCAGCCATTACGAGTTCTTAGTCATGCCAGTTGGGCTTACGAACGCGCCTGCAGTCTTCATGGATCTTATGAACAGGGTGTGCAAACCCTATCTTGACAAGTTCGTCATTGTCTTCATCGACGACATTCTGATCTACTCCAAGAGTCAGGAGGAACACGAGCAGCACTTACGTCTTATCTTGGAACTCCTTCGAAAGGAGCAATTGTACGCAAAGTTTTCTAAATGCGACTTCTGGCTTCGTGAAGTCCACTTCTTAGGCCATGTGGTGAACAGGGATGGGATTCATGTCGATCCATCCAAGGTAGTTTCGATCAGGAATTGGCCTGCACCGCGTACACCGACAGAAATACGCCAATTCTTGGGTTTGGCGGGGTATTACAGGCGATTTATTAAAGACTTCTCCAAGATCGCGCAGCCGCTCACAATGTTGACACAGAAAGGTGTCACCTACCGTTGGGGAGATTCCCAAGAGACCGATTTTCAGTACCTAAAGGATAGGCTTTGCAGTGCACCTATTCTCTCATTGCCGGAGGGCACAGATGACTTCGTGGTTTATTGTGACGCATCGATACACGGTCTTGGTTGCGTATTGATGCAACGGGATAAGGTTATTGCTTACGCTTCACGGCAACTCAAGATTCACGAACGGAATTACACGACGCACGATTTAGAGCTGGGAGCTGTTGTTTTCGCGCTCAAGATATGGCGACACTACCTGTACGGTACCAAGTGCACTATTTACACCGATCACAGGAGTCTCGAGCATATCTTCAAGCAGAAGGAATTGAACATGCGTCAATGACGATGGGTCGAGCTACTTAATGATTACGAATCCGCCACCAAGTACCATCCAGGCAAAGCCAATGTTGTGGCTGATGCTCTCAGTCGGAAAGACACTCTACCTAGGCGGGTACGAGCTTTGTAGCTCACTATTCAGTCCGACCTCCCTGCACAAATACGAGATGCTCAGGCGGAAGCATTGAAACCGGAAAACGTAAAGGATGAAGCTTTGCGTGGCTCAAGGCAACGATTAGAACAAAGGGAAGACGGCGCCTACTATGTAACAGGAAGTATTTGGGTCCCACTATACGGCGGTTTACGAGAGCTTGTGATGGACGAAGCACACAAGTCTCGCTACTCGGTACATCCAGGGTCGGATAAAATGTACCACGATATCAGAACTACATATTGGTGGCCTAGCATGAAGGCCCACATTGCAACTTACGTCGGCAAATGTTTGACTTGTGCGAGAGTCAAGACAGAGTACCAGAAACCCTCAGGCCTACTTCAGCAACCCAAGATACCGCAATGGAAATGGGAAGAAATTTCCATGGATTTCGTTACAGGCCTACCTAGATCTCAGCGTGGAAATGATACCATATGGGTGATCGTGGATCGACTCACCAAGTCCGCACACTTCCTGGCTATAAAGGAAACGGATAAGTTCTCCACTCTCGCAGACGTTTATCTTAAAGAAGTTGTTTCGAGGCACGGGGTGCCCACCTCCATCATTTCGGATCGGGATGCACGATTCACGTCAGAACTATGACAAGCGATGCACAAATCTTTCGGCTCACGATTAGACATGAGCACAGCGTATCATCCTCAGACGGATGGGCAGTCTGAGCGCACGATTCAAACCCTAGAAGACATGCTTCAGGCGTGTGTTATCGATTTCGGCAGCAGCTGGGAAAAGCACCTCCCTTTAGTGGAGTTTTCGTACAATAACAGTTATCACACCAGCATACAAGCCGCTCCATTCGAGGCATTGTACGGACGTAAATGCCGGTCACCTCTCTGTTGGGCAGAGGTGGGGGATAGTCAGATTACGGGTCCAGAGATTGTAGTGGACGCCACAGAAAAGATTGCACAGATACGACAACGCATGACGGCAGCACGCGACCGTCAGAAAGCCTACGCGGATAAGCGTAAGAGACCATTGGAATTTCAGGTCGGGGACCGGGTTTTACTTAAAGTCTCACCCTGGAAGGGTGTGGTTCGTTTTGGTAAACGAGGCAAACTCAATCCACGGTATGTTGGACCGTTCGATATCACTGAAAGAATAGGCCCAGTAGCCTACAGACTGAACTTACCAGCTGAACTCGGTGCAGTTCACAATGTATTTCACGTGTCGAATCTGAAGAAGTTCCTGTCAGATGAGACCCTCATAGTTCCTTTTTAAGGAACTCACTATCGACGAGCGGTTGCAGTTCGTCGAGGAGCCAGTTGAAATCACGGACCGGGATGTTAAGGTCCTCAAACACAAGAGAATCCCTCTTGTCCGAGTTCGTTGGGACTCCAAACGTGGCCCAGAGTACACCTGGGAACGCGAAGACCAGATGACAGAAAAGTAACCCAATTATTCGGAACCAATGCATCCGCTACTGAGGCTGAAGCTACTACTGCGGAATTTCGGGACGAAATTCCAAATCAACGGGGGGATGATGTGACACCCCAGGAAAACCAGTGAACAATACAGCTTACCTAGCTTCCTCAGTGAGTGCGTACCAAATTTCAGGACGAAATTTCTTTTAAGTTGGGGATAATGTGACAACTCGAATTTCCAAGATTCTATTTCGCATTTATTACACGTTCATGTATTGACTAGTCGTTTATTTGCACAATTGATTGCCATGGAATTATATATGTTTTGATTGTTTGATTGTGCATAGTTGTTTGTTAATTGTGAAATTGGTAAATATATAAACTTGGTGGTGAAAACTATGAAATGGTTATGAGATGGTGTGCATGTGTAAAATATAATACTTAGGGAGGTAGAGAGTAATTAGTGAAATCCTAGATACTTAACCCTAATCTCATTTCACTAATCATTTGCACACAAAACCAAATCACGTACTTGCAATTCTCTAATCCTCTAGCAATCATCATCACCACCATCATTGGCACAAGGCATTCATCACTTTCGATTTCTCTATTTCTCTAGAATCATAAGGTAATTGTTATTGATTATGTGTTCATGAAAATCCTAATTGATTGCTTGATTATTATCAATTCTTGATTCTTGATCATGTATTTACAAAAACCCTAGTTCCTCATATTGTGTCCTGTGATTTTGATTTGATTCTGGATAATTATGATTATGGTGATGATTAGCGCATACTGATAGATTATTATTGATGTTGTTAAGCGATTGATGATTCGTTATGTCTCTGCCGTCAATACGTGTGAAATTAGGGTTCCAGAATATGAATGTAACTGTTGATGTTGAAGCGTAACTGATATAATCGTATTACTAGTGACAGAGTTTTATTAAGCAAACCTTGTCTGAGTTTTATAAACTTATGAAAGGTCCGAAGTATATATAACCATACATTATGTTCGAGCTTTATACATACATATAATATGAGTTTTAAATAACCTGCAAGACCGAGTTAATTGCTTGTTTTGTTGTCCGATTTTGATTGAATAGCAGAAGGCCCGAGTTTGATTACATCAGGACACTAGGTCCGAGATTTATAAATATGTTATCTAGTCCGAGATTGATAGATATGTTATCTAGTCCGAGATTTATAGACATGTTATCTAGTCCGAGAATTTTAATATGCAAACTGGTCTGAGGTTTGTTAAGGTGTAGTTTGTCCGAGTTTCACCTTAAGGGAGACTACCCGAGTTTCCTTGACCCCCATGAGTCCGAGTTTGTGGAACCAAAACACTGTCCGACCTTTTATGATGATGCAATAGGTCCGAGTTTCATTGTGTAGAAGAAGGTCCGAGTTTCATGGCCATTTCCTTGGGTCCGAGTTTGTGAAAGGATTTCCCCCAAGGTCCGAGTTTCAGGGCAGCCCCCCCCCCACCCTTGTTTTATCCGAGTTTCATGCTTTTATCATATGGTCCGACTTTTTTTTAACCCCCTCCTTAGTGTCCGAGTTTTAATCAAGGGGTTGGGGTGTCCGAATTTTAAAGGGGAACCTTATTGTCTGATGTTTATTGTATATATGCCTAACATAACCCTGTTCATCGGTAAACACATTAAACGGCAGCTCTGTAAGTAATTAACCCACTTATCCTATGCATGAAAACTTGTTAAGTATGTGAAGTAGTTACACCTGTAAACCCTGATAATTGTGGTAACTCGGCGGAATTATTGTTAGCATGATAAGCATGCTAAACTCGACGAATCTGCTAATTGTGTTATTGAATAACCTTATTGATTGCTAAACTCGACGAATCTGCTAAACTCGACGAATCTGCTAAACTCGATGAATTTCCAAGATTCTATTTCGCATTTATTACACGTTCATGTATTGACTAGTCGTTTATTTGCACAATTGATTGCCATGGAATTATATATGTTTTGATTGTTTGATTGTGCATAGTTGTTTGTTAATTGTGAAATTGGTAAATATATGAACTTGGTGGTGAAAACTATGAAATGGTTATGAGATGGTGTGCATGTGTAAAATATAATACTTAGGGAGGTAGAGAGTAATTAGTGAAATCCTAGATACTTAACCCTAATCTCATTTCACTAATCATTTGCACACAAAACCAAATCACGTACTTGCAATTCTCTAATCCTCTAGCAATCATCATCACCACCATCATTGGCACAAGGCATTCATCACTTTCGATTTCTCTATTTCTCTAGAATCATAAGGTAATTGTTATTGATTATGTGTTCATGAAAATCCTAATTGATTGCTTGATTATTATCAATTCTTGATTCTTGATCATGTATTTACAAAAACCCTAGTTCCTCATATTGTGTCCTGTGATTTTGATTTGATTCTGGATAATTATGATTATGGTGATGATTAGCGCATACTGATAGATTATTATTGATGTTGTTAAGCGATTGATGATTCGTTATGTCTCTACCGTCAATACGTGTGAAATTAGGGTTCCATAATATGAATGTAACTATTGATGTTGAAGCGTAACTGATATAATCGTATTACTAGTGACAGAGTTTTATTAAGCAAACCTTGTCTGAGTTTTATAAACTTATGAAAGGTCCGAAGTATATATAACCATACATTATGTCCGAGCTTTATACATACATATAATCTGAGTTTTAAATAACTTGCAAGACCGAGTTAATTGCTTGTTTTGTTGTCCGATTTTGATTGAATAGCAGAAGGCCCGAGTTTGATTACATCAGGACACTAGGTCCGAGATTTATAAATATGTTATCTAGTCCGAGATTGATAGATATGTTATCTAGTCCGAGATTTATAGACATGTTATCTAGTCCGAGAATTTTAATATGCAAACTGGTCCGAGGTTTGTTAAGGTGTAGTTTGTCCGAGTTTCACCTTAAGGGAGACTACCCGAGTTTCCTTGACCCCCATGAGTCCGAGTTTGTGGAACCAAAACACTGTCCGACCTTTTATGATGATGCAATAGGTCCGAGTTTCATTGTGTAGAAGAAGGTCCGAGTTTCATGGCCATTTCCTTGGGTCCGAGTTTGTGAAAGGATTTCCCCCAAGGTCTGAGTTTCAGGGCAGCCCCCCCCCACCCTTGTTTTATCCGAGTTTCATGCTTTTATCATATGGTCCGACTTTTTTTTAACCCCCTCCTTAGTGTCCGAGTTTTAATCAAGGGGTTGGGGTGTCCGAATTTTAAAGGGGAACCTTATTGTCTGATGTTTATTGTATATATGCCTAACATAACCCTGTTCATCGGTAAACACATTAAACGGCAGCTCTGTAAGTAATTAACCCACTTATCCTATGCATGAAAACTTGTTAAGTATGTGAAGTAGTTACACCTGTAAACCCTGATAATTGTGGTAACTCGGCGGAATTATTGTTAGCATGATAAGCATGTTAAACTCGACGAATCTGCTAATTGTGTTATTGAATAACCTTATTTGTATCAACCAAGAACTCTATCGTATGCGATGCATGATGTTAACTGTTAAACGTTTTATATAGATTACCAACGTAATAATACGAACATGAACTGATTTATCGTGCATGCACACAATAGGACTTGACTGATTACTTGTGAGTGCATAACATAGCATACCGAGCAAACCAAGGTGAGTTCACACCCTTACTAAGGCATGGGATTCCCAAGGGCTTGGGAATGGGATTGATGGAATAAGATTGAATAGATTCGTACTGACGCCAATACTAGACTACCATACCACTGTCCTCGGTTGTGCGGGACACATACTTATGCTATTCACTGTCCTCGGTTGTGCAGGACACATACTTACAATCTACGTAGACTTACACTTACTACTATCCTCGGTTGTGAAGGATACTTATACTTACTACTATCCTCGGTTGTGAAGGATACTTATACTTACTACTATCCTCGGATGTGAAGGATACTTATACTTACTACTATCCTCGGTTGTGAAGGATACTTATACTTACTACTATCCTCGGATGTGAAGGATACTTATACTTATTACTATCCTCGGATGTGAAGGATACCTATGCTTATTACTATCCTCGGTTGTGAAGGATACTTATGGTTACGAGTAGTCTAGTGGTTATACAACATGGGAAGCCCCCACCAATAGAACGTACTAACGGCCCAGTAGAGCCACCTGTTACAAACGAACTTATTATTACGCATTTACTTTCTGTGAACTCGCTCAACTAGTTGTTGATCCACTGTTACATGCCTTGCAGGTCGTTAGGTATATGGAGCTTGCACATGGAGGAGCGGGTCGTTGTGGGCCTGGATCGTGATTATCTTATTAAACACTTTTGAGATTTGATACTTGTTTACGATGGGTTTTATTTATACGCTTCCGCTAAACAAAGATAACATTCTTATGATTTGGAACACCTTTCATATGGATTTGGTTTGCTTTAAATGACAATTACTTTTATTATATGTATTGTTCTGTATGATTGGTGGCTTGATCCTGGTCAGTCACGCTCCCAAGCGGTGATACTCCGTAGGTGGATTTTGGGGGTGTGACACCTTTGGTGCGGAATGATCTTTTCAAGCGAAATATAACTTTCGCGTGAAATGAACTGTTGATTTCGTACGAAATGAAAAGTGATTTCGTACGAAATGAAATCTGATTTCGTACGAAAAGAAAAACTGATTTCGTGCGAAATGAAACTCTGATTTTGTGCGAAATACCGCCAAGTTCAAACGAAATGATATCAACTTTCGTGCGAAATGAAACTTTCGGACAGTTTTTGCAACAATTGATCAAGTTTTACTTTGAATTAAGATCTGATACTTTCTAGGGTTTGTTAAAACAGTGTTTCGCATAATATATTTGATAATCAAGTCATTTTGACCATGAAATTTTGTTAATTTTGAAAAAGAAGGTGTAGAAATCAGAATTTTCAGCTGAAATGGTAAGAACTCTTCCTCCTGAGCTCTGATACCACTTATACGATCGTTTTTAGACCCAAACGAGTCGATCAGAAGAGATCTCGACCAATACAAAAGGCGGAAATAGATGTACCAGTGTTATTTCAGCTGAATTGCACGAGAATTCACTTTAAACTATCTTTATATTGATATCAGATCGATTACAATGCAGTAGACACTTCGGCAGAGCTTCGCTACCGGAATCAGAATCGTTACAAATGAATAGGCACGACAGGTATTTATAGGCCAGCTATTTCGCACGAAACAACTCAAGCGAAATAGTGATTTCACACGAAACCACTCAAACGAAACGACCAGCTCATTTCGCACGAAATGACCACATCATTTCGTGCGAAATGCCTAAAACATACCATTCTTGATTTTCGTGCCCTGTTCTAACTAATACAATACAAGACTCGATACAAGACGAAGTCGACAGACGTATGCACCAACAGATCTAACAAGTTTAAGCATGGATTTTGAAGGATCCATGGTTAAACTTGAAGATGAACATATAAAGCATTATGTGAACTTGAAATATGAATTTCTATGCATAATCTTGTAATCTTGAAGTAATAAAGTATGTGTAGAACTAATTTTTGAAACTAAAACTCATGGAAAGTTTGTTAAAAAATTTAACACAAAGCTTGTTTATGAAAGATCTAAAGATATTAAGCATGGATCTTGAAAGATCCATGGTTAAATTTGATGTTAAAAATAATGATCTTTCTAATAAACATAAAAGTGGTTTTAGAACATGATTTACAAACTTTAAAGACCATTAAACTCATGTTAGTAAAATAAAGTTTCATAAAAATTTGTTTAAAATACTCAAGAATGTCATACCCGCTTGTAGCGGAAGCGTGAGGTGTGATCTGATCGGTTCTCATTGCATAACAATATAAGTGAACATACTAAATGAATAAAAACAAGCTCCAATGCCATTGTTATAATTGTTTCAAAAGAATGCAACATAAGTTAAATGTATTGGTTACAAACCATCAAATGAAAATAAGTTGTCATTGTTTTATACATCAAAATGTAAGTCTTAAAATGTCAAGGCTTTGACCACTATATCACCGCAAAGAGGCGGTATATAACAAGCACACCCTTCAAATGGTGGCATGGAGTCTTGATACTTGCTTTCCTCGACTGAAATGTCTGTGTGGTCCACTAATTTCCTGAAATACATGTTAAGTTTGAAAACATCAACAAAAGTTGGCGAGTTCATGCAGTTTAGTTGTATGAGATGTATCTGTAAAATGTGAGTTGTATAAAATGTATCTGTAAAATGTGAGTTGTATAAAATGTATCTGTAAAATGTGAGTTGTATAAAATGTATCCATAAAATGTGAGTTGTATAAGATGTATCTGTATGTAATGATGTAGTATGTAAAGCGTCAATGAAATCGTTGATCATTAATGTTCCGTGAGGACATTAATGTGTGTGACGAATTAGGAGGCAATCCAAACCTAGACGATTTCGTGTCGACTACTATCGACTGGGACACAAACGCACTCTTCTGTATGGGTCCACGACCAAGAGCGGGGCTCGCCAATACCCGTTAGATCTATCCCTCTGTACCTAGGTCCAAACTAGATTAATGGTGCTTAGATGTATGACCCTAATCGCACATGATCTAAGGTGTTTCATTCCATGACTTATCATACTATAAACATGTATTTTCCCCGATAGTTGTAAAACATTTAAAATGAATAGGGGACATGAACTCACAGAATTGCGTCCGTGAATGGTAAGTAACTGTGATCTCATGTGCGGTCGTCCTGAATAGTGTTGCGACCTACAAATGTTCTTATATTTGTTAGACACTTCGGTCTTTATAAATGACTTGAGTACAAGTCTTGTGTCTTGAATGTGTGTAAGACTTGTATGTCTTTGTTTTTCGTTGAACTGTGTATTAGATGTATGATTTGTTAAACTGTTATATATATTTCACCAAATATATATATATGTAATCTTGTATCCTGTGAGTTGTATCATCGGGTCTTGTCCTCTTGATTTCATGTCTTGTATGAATAAATTGTATAATTGTATTTTCATCAATTATATGTCATTGGGCTGAGCCCATGTCTTTATGTTATTAGGCCTTAGCCCATATGCTTTGACATTGGGCTTAGCCCATGTATTCATGTTATTAGGCTTAATATTATTGGGCCTAGCCCAAGAATTTATGTTATTGGGCCCAAATGTTATTGGGCTTAAATAGTATTGGGCCTAATAGTATTGGGCTTAATGTTATTGGGCCTTGGCACATATGTTTGGTATTGGGCTTAGCCCATGAGTTTTCGATATTGGGCTTAGCCCATGTATTTATGTTAAGCCCATTTAGGATGATAAGCCCATTTGTATAAAATAAGCCCATATGTAAAATAAGCCCATTTGTATTAAAAATAATCCCATTTATATAAAGTAGGCCCATATGTAAAATAAGCCCATGTGTTAAAATATATTCTTTCATTTTTATAAAAGTTACTAAATATAGGCTTTTTTTAATAAGAATACATAATAGTTTTAAAAGTTTCAAAACATCCGGATATTGTTGTCGGTGGTTTGTATGTATTCGCGTCAAAAGATCGCCTAAGCGTTGTAGTAACTCCTCGGATTGGCGTTATGTTATAGATTCGTCCGTCGTCCATTTTGACCATAAGTTGTGTCCGAAAGCTCGGAATGTCCGTAAGTTGTTTTTAAGGCGTGTTTACATGTAGTCTTGTAAAACTTTAGTTGAAATGTACATTGTGTTTATTTGTACCATTGTATTCAAGTTCCTAGTTATAATACATATAACTAATACAAACATAACGCATAGCACTTAAGTTGTTAAGTTAACTGAATACATATTTTCTTAAAAATATATATTTATATCAAACTTTGCTTTTACAAAAACTATTCTTTAAAATCTTTTTAATCTAATAAATATTTTGTCAAAGATGATAGTTTTCATAACTTATCATTATTAAGAAAAATTGGCCATATTTTATTAGAAATATGGACTTTGCCATTGATATACGTTAAATTATACATGTTTTTATACCCCAAAACACTTCCGTTTTAAGCATTTTTGACCGAAAACACAACGGTTAGGTACCAAAATCGGTACTTTTATATTTTCAGGTCTTAAACAGAGCATAATGGAAAATTCTGATGAAAACGGACAAAACCTGATACATTTCTGATGAAAATGGCAAAAATCTGATGGACTGCCAGGTGTGGCACGACCGTGCCACCGGCGGCACTACCGTACCACTGCTACGATCTCGGAAGCACTACTAGTGCAACCAGGAGTGCCAACTATTTCTCGGACCGCACTACCGTGCCACCCGCGGCACTATCGTGCCATTGCCAAACCAAGCCTTCTGACCAACATATCCGAGGAGTGGCACTACCGTGCCGATTTGCTGACTCAGACAACTTGTCCACTAGTCCACTTGGCTAACTCAGGATCGCTGAAACTGACGTCACCCGACAACATCTGACCGCACGACCGTGCCAAATCCGCACGGCCGTGCCATTCTGGAAATCACCTATAAATAGCAGCATTCGCTACTGGTTCAAATGTTGGGTTTTTCATCATGTTTCTGGGCGATTTCTGGGTTCCGAAGCAGTCCTGATCAGACCCATTTGAAGCTTAAAGATCGTGTGGAAGCATAACCGATCCAACCCATCAATTCCTTGCTTGTTTATGGTTCGATTCCTTGTTCTTGAACATGTATTCTGATCATTTTGCAAGTATTGAGCTGATGTTAGTTATGTAAAAGTAGTAATGAACTTGTTTCTTGAATAATCTTTATGTTGTAATCTTGTTTGTATGAAATTTTAGTACTTTTTCTTATTGGATCTTCATTTTATATAATGAATGTTTCATTGATGTTGAGTTCCTGATTATGTTTGATTATCTTGGATAATGAATTTGTGGTTAGTGGGATGGTAACTATTTCTTGATTAATCACTTATTTGTAGACTTTGTTTACACCATGAAACCAGACCGGGGTATTGGTTTTATATAAGATATATCTTATTTTGATTAGGAACACTTTCTTGCACGTAAGGGTTCTAACGAATTATATGGTGTTGATTGCATGTTCTTAGATGCGGTTTATGATCCTTGTTTAGTAGTTTTGGTCTGAAATTGCTGACATGGTAGATTTGTGTTTAAGACGTGTAAATAACCTCGTGGCTGTATTGTGACCATCGGTATTGCTTTCTTTGATAAGTGAGGTTAGGAATCCAGACCTGGTAAATAACCTATCTTTAAAGATTCGCATGAATAAATATCAATAGCTCGCTAATGAATGATTTTAGGTGGTTAACGTGTGACCATCGCGTTAACTTTCCGAAGAATCATAATGCTAGAGATCCAGACCCGATAACTAGCTGTCTCGAAATTGGAAAATTGATTAAGTACTTTTGTGACGTACGTGACATAGATAACATGTTTAGGATGTTTGTAAAACAAGATAGTAGTATATTTATGTTTTAGTTGTAATTTAGACAGCTTAGTTAAACAACCATTCACTTATCCTTTTATCTGGTAAATTAATGACAAAGATTTAGTACATTATAACGCATGTGTTCCATGGATCGATATCTGGCTCTTATCAATACTTTGCTGCATATATGACGGGATACACTTGTCCTTTGTTGTGTGTGTTTTAATGTTAAGGTATAAACCATTTTTATAAATATGAAACGCACTTCGCTGGGCGCGTGAAGATATTGTAAATAATATGTATATAACCGCCCATGTCAAGTTTTTGGCGCCGTTACCGGGGAGTCGGCAAAATTAATGGAACAATCCGAGTCATTATTTTACCAGTGTATATAAACTGTCAATAACTGTTAATACTTGTAAATTTCTGTATTTTTTTATTTTCTTATTTACTAACTTTTCGTTTTCTATTTCTAACTAGTGATCACCTAGCCTGGCACGCCCACTAGGACTACCTTTTTACTAACTTTTTCTTTTCTGTTTTACTAACCAACTAACTACTAACTTTACTAACTTACTAACTGCTAACTCACTAACATACTAACTTTTTATTTATTGTTCAACTAACATTTTTATTTCATTTATTTTACGTCATTTATTTCGTTTATTTTAAGTCAAGTTATGTGTTCGGAATCGAACCATTTACTGGCAGTCATTTAATTCAGTATTTTTCATTTCAGTAATTTCATTTCTGTACTTCATTCATTTATTTATTTCAGTTCAGTATTTCTAATTCTGTATTTTATTTATTAACGTTCAGTCATTTATTTATTCATTTATTTCTATCCATTTAAATTTCTATTCATTCATTTAATTTTTGTACGCATTTGTTTATTTATTTACTTCATAAAAATAAAATATAACTTTCTGATAAAATCATCAGATTTTCTGATAAATTCCAATGAATTTATCCGATTTTCTGATGGATTTTGATAAACCCATTAGATGGTCTAAAAACAATAGTTTTCAATTCTGATGAAATTTACCAGATTTTCTGGTATTTCTGATGGATTTATCAGGAATTCTGATGGAACGAAAATTTCATCAGATCTTATCAGAATTTTATAAGATATATAAGATTTTCTGATATATATATATATATATATATATATATATATATATATATATATATAAAAGAGAGAGCTCTTGGATGTAAATATGTAAATAAGCCAGTAAATATTTGTTTAAATTTGTTTTAATAATCTATGTATATATTATGTATATTAGATATTAGTATTGTCATTTTTATTTCTTTCATATATATATATATATATATATATATATATATATATATATATTATGTTCTTTTTTCTGTATAATGCGTTCCTTTTCATGTGCAGGCTAATGTCCACGCCCCCTGCACCCGTTAACGCTGAGCTAGCCAACGAACCAGAAAATAACTTAAGAAGAAGTAGGCGGCTTCGCGAAAGATCACTTGTTGTAGCACAAAGGATTGCGGCCGCAATCGACGAACCAGTGATTCTTTCTGATAGCGAGAGTTCAGAGGACGACACAGGAAGCATTATGGCAGAAGACGACCAGCCTCTGAATGAGACCGGCCGTCCAGGAGGAGAGGGCTTGCTACCGAGCATTGCCCGACCTACTATAGCAGCACCGAGTTTTGAAATTAAATCTAGTACTATTAACATGTTGCAAAATTCTGTGCAGTTTGATGGGAAGGATCATGAAGATCCAGGTCGGCACATCGCTTCATTTCTCGAGGTGTGCTCAACTTTCAAAATTAGAGACGTTTTTGAAGACGCAATTCGGTTGCGACTCTTTCCATTTTCTTTGCGAGACAAAGCACGATCTTGGCTTTTGTCACTTTTAGCAGGTTCCATCACGACTTGGAACGAGATGGCCGATCTTTTTATGCAAAAATATTTTCCGCCAGAAAAGACAGCTAAGCTTAAGAACCGCATCATGACATTCAAACAGGACGAAGGAGAATCTCTACACGCAGCTTGGGAGAGGTTCAAAGATCTTTTGATCGATGTTCCACATCATGGGTTGTCCAAAAGGCAGCTTGTGTTGAACTTCTACCAAGGACTCAACTACGACTCACAAGAACGTTTAGATGTATATGCAGGAGGCGATCTTGGAACAAAAACACCCAATGAAGCCTATGCAATCATAGAGAAAGCTACCTTGAAGTCAAGTTCTCGTCACGGTGGAGTAAGAAACAAAGCATCATCTATTCCTAGAGTTCATCAAGTGGATACATATACGGCTCTAGCAGCACAAATTGGAGCT
This sequence comes from Helianthus annuus, assembly GCF_002127325.2. Taxonomy (NCBI): domain Eukaryota; kingdom Viridiplantae; phylum Streptophyta; class Magnoliopsida; order Asterales; family Asteraceae; genus Helianthus; species Helianthus annuus. Next base: position 5,870,394 of record NC_035439.2, read on the forward strand.
TTGGCAGCAAGATTTATCAAGCTCAGAACGTTTCGCAGGTACAATCATCATGTGAGCTGTGTGGAGTGTCACACGAGCCAGCTACATGTGAGCAGGGTGTTATGTTTATAGGCCACGAAGAGGTGGACTATTTGGGCAATCAAATTAGGCCCCAAAATAACCCCTATAGCAACACGTACAATCCGGGTTGGAGGAATCATCCAAACTTTGGGTGGAAAGCTAATTCCAATAACCAAAACCCACTCGGATATGCTCAACGCGCTCCCACGCCACAACAGTCTAAGGGGCAATCCTTTCAGCCCCATGGGCAATCTTTTCAGCCATCAGGGCAAACTTTTCAACCACGTTACAATAATTTAGGTTCAGGAAGCACTTCCCAGCCTCAAACCTCTCAAACCAACTCAAAACTAGAAGAGATGATGGCGCATGTCACACCCCCAAAATCCAACCACGGAGTATCACCGCTTGGAGGCGTGACTGACCAGGATCAAGCCACCAATCATATTGAACAGATAAGAAAATAGTAAATGTAAATTAACCAAACCAATATGAAAGGTGTTCAAATGTAAATATAGTTTCTGTGTTTAGCGGAAGCATAAAAATAAACCCAATCATAAGTATAAGTATGTAATGTCATAAATGTTTAACAAAGCATTCACGATCCTTGTCCACAACGACTGCGCCTCCCAGTGCAAGCTCCTCGTGTACCTAACGACCTGCAAGGCATTGTAACAGAGAGTCAACAACTAGTTGAGCGAGTTCACAGTGGGTTGTTTAGTTATACTGTTCATTTCATCAACCGTTTTGTTTGTTTAGTAACCCATGTATCGTTTATAATTACATCGCGGCCCTCCAGGCATGTTTGCGAAGATTTAGTGGGAGTATTCCCATGTTTTGTAGACTAGTTATATTTGTATCGTGGCCCTCCAGGCATGTTTGCGAAGTTTAGTATCAGTATCGCAGCCATTCCAGGCATGTGTGCGAAGCTCGGTATCAGTATCGCGGCCATTACAGGCATGTGTGCGAAGAGTAGTGGGGGCTTCCCCATGTATCACTAGTCTAGCAGTATCTATAAGTGACCTTTCCCAACCGAGGTCAGTGATCCGTAATTCCCAATAACAATGTTCGTGCAAATAACCATTCAATCCCATTCCTTACCCCGGGAATCCCATGCCTTGGTAAGAGTGTGAACTCACCTTGGTTTGCTCGGTATGCTAAGTTATGTGCTCAAGTTAATCAATCAAGTCCTAAAGTACGCACGTGTACCGAATCAGTATGTATTCACGAAGTTCGCAAATAAGTACAATCACAATGGACAATGCATCAATAATCACCGAGTAGCACATTGAACGTATTCATGATCATACTAGTCATGCTTATCATCTAACAGCAGTTAGTTAATTCAGTTATCCCTTAACAGAAAGAAATCAAGTTACTGTGAAAATTACCCATTTGGTGAAACACCCTTGTTTCGCCATAAGCCCCTTCGACGAAACACTTCCGTTTCGTCGTTAGATCCCTCGGCAAAACACTCTGTTTCGTCCTTCGTTTCGTCATAACTGGTTCGGGCGAAACGCATTTGTTTCGCCGGATCCCTTTCGCCGTGAGTCGGTTTCGTCAAAAGTCAGTTACGTCGTTATCAGTAATCATCATCAACAGTTTCAACATGTCACGAAACCCTAAACAGCCGTCAATAACATACGAACATCATGCAGTCATCATCAACACAGAAATCATTCATCATCATATATACAGCTTACCCTAAACATAACGGCTTCCAAATAATCCCGAAAATCTATATCATCAAATCATACGCACAAGAATGAATCCGATAATTGTGATAAATAATCAGAATATATCCTATCAATCACTAACATGCACAATCATTGCAAGATTCATGAAACCCTATACAACATCGAGTTCCGTATGAAGTTATGTAATCGATTAATCATGCCTAACCAAAATCAAAATCACCATATTCATAAACACATCTATTCCAGAAATCGGACAAGCATATACAAACATATATCGAGACATCACAGGATCAAGAAGTCGATTAAACAAGTACGCAACTAACCAAGATAAGAGAAATAACGAATTGATCGCTAAGAATATATTCGGGAACCTCAAACTGCCGTCACACAGGAGAGGAAGAGCTCTAGGGTTTTTCTTATTTTGCCAAAAGTGTGAAACAGAAGTCGTTTCACGTAAATATATCCGTCATTACGTATTGGGCCCAAACTAGGCTTTGGTGAAACTGGGATCAGCGAATCACCCGTTTCGTCGGACATGCCTATGACGAAACAGCTCTGTTTCGTCAGCATGAGGTATGGCGAATCACACTTCTGTTTCGTCATATGGATTATGGCGAAACACATTTGTGTTTCGTCGAGTTGCTCAAGTCTTAAACAGTTTACAAGTTCACAAATTCACAAACCAAAACACTTTATAAAAATCACATAGCATATCAAACAATCATCTGAATTATAGTGTACAGTTACAAAGCAAACAAGTCAAGCAAGTAAACAACTAAACAGTCAACGTGCAATAAATGCGAAAGTGGAATTCGGAAACTCGAGTTATCACATTATCCCCAACTTGAAAGAAATTTCGTCCCGAAATTTAGCATGCGGTTACTGAGGAAGCTAGGTAAGTTGTATCGTTTACTGGTTTTCCTGGGGTGTCACATCATCCCCCCGTCGATTTGGAATTTCGTCCTGAAATTCTGTAGTAGCTTCAGCCTCAATAGTAGTTGCATTGTTTACGAACAACTGGGGATACTTGAGTTTCATCTGATCTTCTCGTTCCCAGGTGAACTCTGGGCCACGACGGGAGTTCCAACGAACTCGAACAAGAGGTATTCTAGTGTGCTTGAGGACCTTAACATCCCGGTCCGTGATTTCAACTGGTTCCTCGACGAAATGTAACCGCTCGTCGATAGTGAGTTCCTTCAAAGGAACTATGAGGGTCTCATCTGACAGACACTTCTTCAGATTCGACACGTGAAAAACGTCGTGAACTGCACCGAGTTCTGCTGGTAGGTTCAGTCTGTAGGCCACCCTGCCTATTCTTTCTGTGATTTCGAACGGTCCGACATACCACAGATTGAGTTTGCCTCGTTTACCAAAACGAACCACACCCTTCCAGGGTGAGACTTTGAGTAGTACTCGATCCCCAACTTGGAACTCGAGCGGTTTCCTGCGCTTATCAGCGTAGCTTTTCTGACGGTCACGAGCCGCCGCCATGCGTTGCCGTAACTGTGCAATCCGTTCAGTAGCATCAACTACCATTTCTGGACCTATGATTTGACTATCCCCCACCTCTGCCCAACAGAGAGGTGACCGACATTTACGTCCATACAATGCCTCAAATGGAGCGGCTTGAATGCTGGTGTGGTAACTGTTATTGTACGAGAACTCCACTAATGGGAGATGTTTTTCCCAGCTGTTGCCGAAGTCGATAACACATGCACGTAAATGTCTTCCAGAGTTTGAATAGTGCGCTCAGACTGCCCATCCGTCTGAGGGTGATAAGCCGTGCTCATGTCTAACCGAGAGCCGAAAGATTTATGCATTGCTTGCCATGGTTCTGAAGTAAATCATGCATCACGATCTGAGATAATAGAGGTTGGCACTCCATGCGTCGAAACAACTTCTTTCAAGTAAATGTCTGCTATTGTAGAGAACTTGTCAGTTTCCTTGATAGCCAAGAAGTGAGCAGACTTTGTGAGTCGATCCACGATCACCCAAATAGTATCGCTCCCACGCTGGGATCTAAGCAGGCCAGTAACAAAATCCATGGAAATTTCTTCCCATTTCCATTGTGGTATCCTCGGTTGCTGAAGTAGGCCTGACGGTTTCTGGTATTCTATCTTGACCCTCGCACAGGTCAGACACTTGCCAACGTAAGTCGCTATGTGGGCCTTCATGCTAGGCCACCAATACGTAGTTCTAAGATCGTGGTACATTTTGTCCGAACCTGGATGTACCGAGTAGCGGGACTTATGAGCTTCATCCATTACCAGCTCGCGCAAGTTGCCATAATGTGGAACCCAAATGCGTCCTGTTACATAGTAGGCGCCGTCTTCCCTTTGTTCTAACCGTTGCCTTGAGCCGCGTAGGGCTTCAGCCCTGACATTTTCTGGTTTCAATGCTTCTACCTGAGCATCTTGTATCTGTGCAGGAAGACTAGACTGAATAGTAAGTTGTAATGCTCGCACGCGTCTAGGCATAGTGTCTTTCCTACTGAGGGCGTCAGCCACAACATTGGCTTTGCCTGGATGGTATTTGATAGCGCATTCGTAATCATTAAGTAGCTCGACCCATCGACGTTGTCGCATGTTCAGTTCCTTCTGCTTGAAGATATGCTCGAGACTCCTGTGATCGGTGTAGATAGTGCACTTGGTACCGTACAGGTAGTGTCGCCATATCTTGAGCGCGAAAACAACAGCTCCCAGTTCTAAATCGTGTGTGGTGTAGTTCCGTTCGTGAACTTTAAGTTGCCGCGAAGCATAGGCAATGACTTTATCCCATTGCATTAATACACAACCAAGACCCTGAATCGACGCGTCACAGTAGACCACAAAATCGTCTGTGCCCTCTAGCAATGAGAGAATAGGTGCGCTGCATAGTCTATCCTTTAAGTGTTGGAAAAATGTTTCCTGTGTATTACCCCAACGATAAGTAACACCTTTCTGTGTCAGTAATGTAAGCGGCTGTGCGATCTTTGAGAAGTCTTTGATGAACCGTCTGTAATAACCCGCCAAACCCAAGAATTGGCGTATTTCCGTTGGTGTACGCAGTGCAGGCCAGTTCCTGATCGAGTCTACCTTGGATAAATCAACATGAATCCCATCCTTGTTTACCACATGGCCTAGAAAGTGGACTTCACGAAGCCAGAAGTCGCATTTTGAAAACTTGGCGTACAGTTGTTCCGTTCAAAGGAGTTCCAAGATGAGTCGCAAGTGTTGTTCGTGTTCCTCCTGACTCTTGGAGTAGATCAGGATGTCGTTGATGAAAACAATCACAAACTTGTCTAAGTAAGGCTTGCACACCCTGTGTATAAGATCCATGAAAACTGCCGGTGCGTTGGTTAGCCCGAAAGGCATGACAAGGAACTCGTAGTGGCCGTAGCGAGTTCTGAATGCTGTTTTGGAGACGTCCTCATCCCAGACTCTCAGCTGATGGTAACCTCACCTCAGATCTATCTTTCAGTAGTAGCTCGACCCGTGCAACTGGTCGAACAAGTCATTGATACGTGGAAGAGGATAGCGATTCTTCACAGTCACTTTGTTGAGTTCACGGTAGTCAATACACATCCTGAAGGTACCGTCTTTCTTCTTCACAAAAAGTACTGGAGCTCCCCAGGCCGAAGAGCTAGGACGTATAAAACCCTTATCCAAGAGCTCTTGTAGTGTTTGGACAGTTCTTCAAGTTCGATTGGAGCTAAGCGATATGGTGCACGAGCTATAGGTGCTGCTCCAGGAGCTAGTTCAATCTGGAATTCGACCTGGCGATGAGGCGGTAGCCCAGGTAAGTCTTCAGGAAACACTTAAGGAAAATCGCGTACAACTGGGATATCCTCTAATCTCTTCTCTTTCGTTGACGCATCTGTAACAAGTTCCAGAATGGCAGTGTGACCGTTTCGTAAACACTTCTGGGCCTTCAGGAAGGAGATGATGCCAACCACAGCACCACTCTTGTCGCCTTGAACTTCGAGGGGTTCTTTACCAGAACGGGGAATACGAACAATCTTCTCCTTGCATAAGATCTCTGCTTGCTGTTGGGATAACCAATCCATCCCAATAACGATGTCGAAACTACCCAGAACTATAGGAATGAGATTGATGGAGAAAGTCTGACCAGCTCAGACGATGTTACAACCCTTGACTACGTGTGTGGCCTCTAAACTTTTACCGTTGGCTAACTCTACGACATGTTTTGTGTTTCGGGGTGTTGGCGTACGTTTTAACATTTGACTAACTTTTAGAGACACATAACTGGTATCCGCACCCGAATCAAACAATACAGTAACATAAAAGTCGTCGAGAAGAAACTTACCCATAACCACGTTAGGATCATTCCTTGCGTCACCCTGCCCCAGCACGAACACACGACCCCTAGCATCGTTGCCATTATTATTCCTCCCATTGTTGTTCCCGTTGCCCTGATTGTTGTTATTGTTGTTGTTCTGGTTCTGGTTTAACTGGGGGCAGTCACGTTTGAAGTGGCCTTCAGCACCACATTGATAGCATCCTCTGTTGCCTCGCTGCTGTTGCTGTTGCTGGTTTCGTGGAGCAGGTGGTTGTTGTTGCTAATTCTGGTTCGCAGGTCGTGAGCTTCTGCAATCTTAAGCCTCATGACCCATCTTGAGGCACCGCTGACAACGACCCTTGTTGCACTGGCCGTTGTGGTGTTTGTTGCAAGTGTTGCACGAAGGTTTCCTCGATATCCACTCTGTCTTTGATTACCCGAAGATTGCTGACCAAGGCTCTGGTAGCTATCAGTCTTGCGCTGCTGAACTTGAGACTGAGTTGTAGCTGAACCTTTGCTGAAATCCCCATCCCATTTCCGCTTGTTATCACTGGGAGTAGCGGAAGTAGTAGCATCGGTAGCACTGATACGTTTAGGCAGCCTGTTCTGTTCCACTGCCTGATCTGTGAGGCGATGAGCAGGACGCTGAATATCCTGGATGTTATTAAGGTTGGCCGATGTCACGTGGCTTTGAATTTCTTGTGCCAGTCCTTTGAGATACAACTCAATACGTCTGATAGGAGGGTCCACCATAGTTGGACACAGGACGGCCAGCTCGTTTGACCATTTAGTATACGCCTCGATTTCCGACCCCGTCATTTTCAGATGAAAGAACTCCACTTCTAACTTGTGGTTGTCATCACGTGTGCAATATTCCCGTTTGATCAGCTCTTTGAAATCATTCCAAGGGGTGGCGTTAGCAGCTGCCAACCCTAAAAGCTGAACTTGCGCATTCCACCAAGTCAGCGCAATTCCTTCTAGTGTGCCAGTGGCGTACTTCACCCTCCGGGCCTCAGGGAATTCACACATCTCAAACACCGACTCGAGCTTTTCAAACCAATGGAGGAGTCCCACTGCTCCCTCCGTGCCACTGAATGTGCTAGGACGACAGTCCATGAAGTACTTGAAAGTGCAAACAGGTGGCTGAGCGTGTTGACCTGGTGTGTATAAGAACAGGACAAGATTAAGCACAAGAGTTGGTTTAGGAGTGTAGGATCTAAAGATCCTAGTGTGAGTTACAACTGCAGGGTATACCTCCTGCTTGTGCAGCTGCAAGTGCCGCAGCAACTTGTTCGTTAATGAGAGCCGTCAACTGGGCTTGTGTCAAGTTAATGCATCCAGCCATGATCTTCATAGCAAAAGTAATGTAAGTGAGAGAGCGTTCGCGAATAGTACGATGACAGAAGAGACTAAGTGTTAGTGCACCTACGTCTGCTGACTACGTCTTTCATCAAGTCTTGAAGCTGAACAAGATTAGACATAGCACGGAAATCTAGATCTAGATGTTTGGTATAGGATCGCTTATCTGACACATCTAGGATCGCTTTTATGTCTTGTATAATGTTCTGGACCGCTTTTATGTACACTTCTAGGACCACTCTTATGTCATGATCATGGACCCCTTTTGTGTCATGATCTTGGACCTCTTTTACGGCAAGTTGGTGAACCACTCATACGGACATGCCGTATAAGCGGTTCCAGAAGTATATATATAGGTCATAAGAGTGGTTCCAAATATATAGACATAGTTAGAGGTGAATTGTTTCGGTAAGCCACGAAGTGCTGCCGAAGTGCTGTAAAACATTGTAATCGAGTTCAATAGCAATACAACAGCAAGATTAAAGTGAATTCAGCTTAAAGTGCACCGAATTATTAGTTTCCGCCTCTTAATTCGGATACGAACTTCTCTGAACGACTCAAACAGGTCGGTATTCGATCCTACAAGTGGTATCAGAGCTCAGGAGGAGGAGTTTCATTGAAATTTGCTGGATTTCGTCACATTTTCTTCTTCTACACCTTCTTTCTTACGTCAGACCAAGATTTCACGGTCCGTTTTGGCTGATTTTTGGATATGTGGTGCGCGTATACATGATCTAAAACCCTACCAAGTTTCAGCTCGAAACTCCAAGTAGTTTAGGAGTAATCGCAGTTTTTCGGTTCGGTTTTTCGTCAAAAGGTCTGGGTCGCTTATTCGAACATATGTGAACCGCTCCAAAATCAGTTTAGGCTCGCTTATGTGAACAAAATGGTTGAATCGTTCATAGGGAAATCTCTTTGAACCGCTCATTGGATCACTCTTTGAACCGCTCTTAAGTCACTTCTTTGAATCGCTTTTGGGAACAATTGGATCGTTTTTATATCATCTTGAATCGCTCATTGTGCCAAAAATAGTGAACCGCTCATTTGACATTTGAGAACCGCTTATTTGACATTTGGGATCGCTCATTTGACATTTGAGAACCGCTTATTCAAACAGTAAACCAATAGATAACAACAATGCACCGTCCCATTTAAATAGTTGCTGCCCACTAATCTGTTGGCCCAATTAGAGTTTTGTTGCCGCGCATATTGCCGCCCACTATTATTTTTTGTCCAAATCAACTATTGTCCATTAATTGAATGTCATTATTGTCTGCATGTGATTTTTAAGAGCCGCCCATTAACCATCGAAAATATCAAGATCAGTTTTAATATCAAGTCCACCGCCCCACTCACATTAAAAAATTAGTAAAACAATCATCGCCCCACTTGCCAAAAAGATAACTTGATCATCGCCCAAATAATGACAACTGTTGCCGCCCATTACCCTTGTTAACGGCCCAATCAAATTTTAAGTCACCGCCCATTAAGAGCATAAGGCCCAATCCAGTTTTTAAGAGTTTGATATTGTGTTTACTAATCATTTGTTTGTGTGTTCACAGGTGATTCAAGAGATTTCTACAAGGGGCAAATTCCAAGAATTTGAAAATTGTTGTGAATTTGTGGACAATTTGAACAATGGATATGGAATTTTATAACGCTTTTGCTACCCCAACCTCGATTACTCAAAGTGCTTTGATAGAAAATGAAACCGGAACGTCTCAGAAGCCACCGAAACTCATGGATATTGATGATTACAACGTGTGGTCAGAACGATTCGGAAATTGGGTTGAAGCTTATCATCTTGATGCATGGGAACACACCGAGGAACCATATGTTAAACCAGTTAAAAATGGTGTGCAACTAACACTTCGAGAGATGAGTACAGATGAGAAAAAGAAGTATCGAGATGAGAAATTAATGGTCAGTCTACTTCAGCAAGCGATAAAAGAAGATATCTTGATTTTGCTTCAACACGATGGAACTGCATATTCGATTTGGACAGAATTGGAAGCAAAGTTTACAGGAAGTGATGACATGTTAAAGAACAAAATGTCTCTCATGAAGAAAGAATTTGACTTGTTTAGGGGATTAAAAAATGAAACCACTAAACAAATTATTGATCGATACTGTAATTTGGTGAGAAATATGACAAAGTTAGGTGTTAAGAAAGATACTGATGAATTAATTGAAAAACTTGCAGATGCGCTTCCATATGAAATCTGGGGAACATTCTTGATGATGCTGAAGTCCAACAAAGTGGAATATAAAAAGATGAAACTCGGAGACTTCATAAAGCATTTAGAAGCCCAAGAGATGGAGCAGAGAAAGATCGCTAGGATGAAGAACTACGATGGAGAGCAGGATATCAGTCTGTACTACAAGTATGGTGCTACTGATTCAACAAAGTTCTCTCCTAAGATTGAAACTGCTTACAGTGTCAAAGATTCTGCTGAGAAGACGACACCCCAGGGATCAAGCAGCAGCACAAGATTTTCATCTTTTGATCCTAACATCTCTGTAACAAAGAATGGTAGAAAACTTCAGTGTAACATTGTGTTAAGCCTTGAGAATGATCAAGACTACACTGAAGATATTGCTAAAAATCAAATGTCTTTGTTAGGGATGATTTTAGAATCTTATAGTTGTTTTGTTGCAGGAAAGATCGGAAATCCAATGCTTACGAAAGAGGATTACGATCAGATTGATGCTGAAGAAATGGAATTGATGGATATTAAATGGTGTATGGCGAGTGTGATGAGACGAGCTGAAAAGTTTAAACAAATCACCGGCCGTGATGACTTTCGAGATGCAAATGTTTCAACTTTAGGTTTTGATAAATCTAAAGTTACATGTTTTCGTTGCAGGGAGAAGGGGCATTTCAAGAGGGAATGCAAAAACCGTGAAGCTACCGGTGCCCAGAATCCTTTCGGAAACAATGATTATCACAAGAAGGCCATTTATCATCAAATCACACAACCAGCACAGCAGCATCAGGCACAAACAGCTCATGGAAGAGATGTGGTTGATAAAAGGGCATGTGTTGTGAGTCAGGGAAAATATGATAATTTTACCTGGGAAAAATATCTTCCGAAAGAAAGCAAAGTGTGTGTAGCTGAACAAAATGATGAGAAGTTGGCTGAAGGATTTACTTGGAATGATTTCTGTACAGATCAAGACTTTATGGCCAAAAATACTTCTCATGCTTTCTTTGCTAATGCTTATGATCTAAAATATGCAGAAAGATGCAGAAAAGTCATGGAAGCTGCTGAAGAGAGAAGAAGAAAGATTCAAGAGGAGGCTGAAGAGGAAGAGAGATTGAAGGAAGAAGCAAAAGCTGAAAAATTGAGAAGAGCTCATTTTTTAAATTCAGGCAGGACAGTGAAAGAAGTTCCTGAATTTGAAATTAAAGTGGATGCTGAACCGGTCATAGTCCAAGAAAAGTGCATGAACTGTGATTCACTGATTAAGCAGAACAATGAGCTGTTGCACAATATTCACAAGCTAAAAGAATCATATGATACTATGAACAGAGAGATCAACAAATACACAGATTCTGGTGGTGAACAAGCTGAAGCTATGAATACTTTGAAGATAGCATATCTGAGACAGCTTGATACAGCAAACTATAACATAAAGAAATGTGCAGATCTCGAGCTTGAGTTGGCAACCCAAAAGATAGAAACTGAGAAAGTTAAGAAATTACTAGACAGTTACTCATGTTCTACTTTTGTTGTTGACAGGATTTATCAAGTGGTGAAAGATTTGAAGACTTTTGAAGAAGTGAAGATATTTGAAGAAGAAAAATCCGTGACAAAAGATGAAGAAAAATTGAAGACTTCTGGTAAGAAACCAAGTGTATCTTACAACAGATGTCCGCCCCCAGTAGAAAATGGATATTCACCTCGAAATCCAAATTCAGAAAGAGTCAATCAAGCAATCAATTTGAAATGGGAGTCTGGGTCGTCGGATAACTTACCAGAAAGTATTGATGTCACATATACGTCATCAGACACTGATCATGAGTCAAAGTTGATAAAAAGTATGGTTGATCAGGTGTTAGACACATATGACAATGAAGAATCAAAACCGAAGTCAAAACCCGAGTCAAAATCTGAGTCCAGTGCGTCAAAGCCAACAGTCAAAAAGGACAAACGGGTTTATGATAACGAGTTTTTACTTTCGAAATCTAATTTGAATGATGAATCAGTCAAAGTGGCATATACTTTGAAAGGTTCTGACAAATTATATTCAGATGAAAGTTTTCCAATAAGAAGTGTCAGAATTGAAATGATTCAAAAGGTTTTCAAAATCACAGAAATTAATATTTCTGAAATAAAAGATTTTTATCTTAATGGAAAACCTAAACAATACACTTCAAGAGATCAACAAAGAATCAACAAGAAAATGGGTTACAATTGTGGTTATAGTTTCCAAAAGAAATCAAACCATGATCGTAATTACAAAAAGAAAGGTCTTGGTTTTGCTCCACAGAAAAACTATAAAAATGAAAAAGTTTATAAACCAAAAACAATGTTTGTTGCAGGAAAAACTACAGAAGCTGAAAAGGAAAAATCATTCAGAAATCAGACAAATCAAGAATTCCTTGCTAAGAAGCAAGAGGGCATGAAGAAAGAAGACCCGAAAAAGGTTGAAAAGAGATCTTGTTATCAGTGTAAAGCTGTGGGTCATGTTGCGAAAGATTGTCCAAAGACATTTCGACCAAAACAAGAAGTCTCAAGAAAAATGAAAGAAAAGGTTGTTGAGAAGACTGAACTGTCAACCCGGAAGTTCACAGGCTTTGAGAATTCAACTTATGAAAAAGGAGAATGTTCAAAGAGTGCTTCCAAAAGAATAGACAATGCCACAAATCAGAAATGGGTTGTAAAAGGTTCAGGTAACAAGTCTGGTGATGAATCTGATTCCATAAAATCAGAGGAGCCACGTGTTGAGAAAAAGATTGAAAAGAAAGTTCAGAAAGTGGACGATGTGAATTTTCCGCCACTAAGTGCTAAAAATTACAAATCTAAAATCGGAAAAGTTGACATTTCAAATCAGTTTTATTCTGACAAGAAGAAAATTGATGTTGAAAAAACTTTCAACGGAAATGTAAAACGCATCTTTGGAAAAATGGTCAGTGGTAAGGCCCAAAGCATTCGGGATTTTTATGCTTCCAAAGGATGGGTTTACAGGTCGGTTGAAAGAAACAATGAAAATGATGAGGTTACACCCAAGGAAGGTCAGGCTTGGGTGGATATATTTTTTCAAGAATGAAAACCTGACTTGCCGGAGATCCCAAGATGGTATTGCGGATCATGAATCGGCATCTTTCTAAATCTGTTTGTGAAGTTGCAGGACTTGCCGGAACTCCCAGGTTTGTAAGCGAGGAGTAGGAATCGGCATCTTGAGAATTCAACCTAAAGATGGTAATTGGTTGAAAAACAGGTTTGAAGAGCTTGAATTGCTAAACTTACAAGTGGTTGTATGGTAGTGATTGGTGTAGATCTTACAAGTGGTTAAATCAAGGTCATTGAATTGGACTTGATTTAATTATCATTCAAGAATTTGGTAAACAAAGTGATGATTTGAACCCCATTTTACAAAAGATAAAAACAACTAACCTTATTTTTCGGAAAAACCATTCTGATTAAAACAAACTTAAGTGTTTTGAAATCATTATGGGAAAATAGTTTGTTGTGAGGGGGAGTTCTGATTGTTTAAGCCAAACGGATGGAGAATTGAAGTGTTTTGATATCAGCTGTCATGTTCTGTATAGTTTGTTTTCAATTTTCTTTCGATGTATTTGAATTTTAGGGGGAGTAAGTATTTTTAGAAAATCCAAAAACATCAGAAAATTTGAAAAAGCCAAAAACATGATAAAATCAAAAATGAGTTTTGTTGCGTAAAAGAGGAAATGATAGTACATCAGTGGACTATCACAGCACGCTAAAGAATTGGAAAGTCAAAATGTGATAAACAATCTTACTGCGGATGTGTCAGTAGATTTTCGTACATTTAGTAAATTGAAACGAGATATAAACCTAAATCAAACTTGCTTGATTCGTGGGTAACTATTCTTGGATATATGGGTAACCCCCGAAATCTTGTTTGAAAGATCCCGTATTCTGAGATACTAGGTCTTTATGCTCAGTGATATCTGGGGTATTATTCCGGGACTTCTGTTGTATGAAAATACTGACCTAGTCCCCGAATAATACTTTCTGCAAAAAGCTTTGAAATATAAGCGCCGCCCTCAGCAAACTGATTAAACAATAAAATTGGTAATCTTTGCTGTTGTAACAAAAGATCCTCTAAAGGGGACCCACCAAAAGTCGAAGCCGTCATCTCTCTGCGTATACGGAAGTATCGACTTGAGCTCTCACGGCCCTCGCACATTACCCCTTTACAGATATCATCTGTGGTATACTCACCTGTAAGACTGAATATTTGGGATCTGGATACGGGAGTATATTCAAGTGGAGTGATACACAATTAAGTTTAAGTCTTTAAAACATTAATATCGTATCTCGAATCGATTGAAATCTGTGTTGAAAATTTAAGTGGACAAATATACTGACAATCTAGGTAAATTGTTTAGAACTTATAATGTAATCAAGCTTAACGGTGTTAGTGATATGTTTCAAAACTGATATGATCCTCTTGCACAAACTCACAAAAAAATATTGTTTGTAAATATTTCATTTCTGCATTTACTTTCATTCAGAAAATCCAAAAAGATTTTCAGTGTGTTTTAGCATAAAATTTTGAAAAATCAAAAATATTTTCGACAATTGATGTTGATATGCTGATTTTCGAAATTCAAAGTGCTAAACTTGAAGAACTGGTTTGGGGAGTGTTTGAGAGTTAAATGATGAAGTTGTTTTTGATAAAAACCAGAAATGTTCTTGAATGCAAAATCATTATTGTCGATTGATTCTATATAGTTTCTAAAATTGTTGAAAAGTTTATCTTTATAGAAACTTATGGTTGGGTAGAGATTGTGCAGGTGTTAAAAAGCCAGGTTTCGATCTAGAACCTGATGAGAGCCTGTTAAAGATCTCAGAACCAGTGAAAGATTGACTTTCAGACTACGATCCCAGCTGTGTGAGAGGGGGAATCTGAAGACACCGAGTCAACATTCAAGAGAGAAGAGTTTGTTGATGATGAAGATAGAGAACCAGGATTCTTGGAACGACAAATTTTTCAGAGGCAGATTGTCGACTGATGAAGCTTGTAGATTGCAGACTGGAATGAAGACATTGATGAAGACTCCGTCAACATCCGAGGGGGAGTTTGTTAGTGCACCTACGTCTGCTGACTACGTCTTTCATCAAGTCTTGAAGCTGAACAAGATTAGACATAGCACGGAAATCTAGATCTAGATGTTTGGTATAGGATCGCTTATCTGACACATCTAGGATCGCTTTTATGTCTTGTATAATGTTCTGGACCGCTTTTATGTACACTTCTAGGACCACTCTTATGTCATGATCATGGACCCCTTTTGTGTCATGATCTTGGACCTCTTTTACGGCAAGTTGGTGAACCACTCATACGGACATGCCGTATAAGCGGTTCCAGAAGTATATATATAGGTCATAAGAGTGGTTCCAAATATATAGACATAGTTAGAGGTGAATTGTTCCGGTAAGCCACGAAGTGCTGCCGAAGTGCTGTAAAACATTGTAATCGCTTCAATAGCAATACAACAGCAAGATTAAAGTGAATTCAGCTTAAAGTGCACCGAATTATTAGTTTCCGCCTCTTAATTCGGATACGAACTTCTCTGAACGACTCAAACAGGTCGGTATTCGATCCTACAGTAAGCACACAAGTGTTCTCAAGCAATAACGAATAGTAGGCAATGTAATCTAAGCATACCATGAGCAAAGTTCTATGTAATTCTAGCAAGTAAGCAATGTAAACATGAATAATAGTACCTAGTGTTGAGCCTTGCACGTGGAGCGAAGCGTCATTGTGGATCGTTGAGCACTGTACTGGTTATAGTCCGGTTTTCAAAAAAACGTTTTCCCCATATTAAAACCAAGTTCTCTATAACCAATGGCTCTGATACCAATCTGTCACACCCCCAAAATCCACCCGCGGAGTATCACCGCTTGGAGGCGTGACTGACCAGGATCAAGCCACCAATCATATTGAACAGATAAGAAAATAGTAAATGTAAATCAACCAAACCAATATGAAAGGTGTTCAAATGTAAATATAGTTTCTGTGTTTAGCGGAAGCATAAAAATAAACCCAATCATAAGTATAAGTATGTAATGTCATAAATGTTTAACAAAGCATTCACGATCCTTGTCCACAACGACCGCGCCTCCCAGTGCAAGCTCCTCGTGTACCTAACGACCTGCAAGGCATTGTAACAGAGAGTCAACAACTAGTTGAGCGAGTTCACAGTGGGTTGTTTAGTTATAGTGTTCATTTCGTCAACCGTTTTGTTGGTTTAGTAACCCATGCATCGTTTATAATTACATCGCGGCCCTCCAGACATGTTTGCGAAGATTTAGTGGGAGTATTCCCATGTTTTGTAGACTAGTTATATTTGTATCGCGGCCCTCCATGCATGTTTGCGAAGTTTAGTATCAGTATCACGGCCATTCCAGGCATGTGTGCGAAGCTCAGTATTAGTATCGCGGCCATTACAGGCATGTGTGCGAAGAGTAATGGGGGCTTCCCCATGTATCACTAGTCTAGCAGTATCTATAAGTGACCTTTCCCAACCGAGGTCAGTGATCCGTAATTCCCAATAACAATGTTCGTGCAAATAACCATTCAATCCCATTCCCTACCCCGGGAATCGCATGCCTTGGGAAGAGTGTGAACTCACCTTGGTTTACTCGGTATGCTAAGTTATGTGCTCAAGTTAATCAATCAAGTCCTAAAGTACGCACGTGTACGGAATCAGTATGTATTCACGAAGTTCGCAAATAAGTATAATCACAATGGACAATGCATCAATAATCACCGAGTAGCACATTGCACGTATTCATGATCATACTAGTCATGCTTATCATCTAACAGCAGTTAGTTAACTCAGTTATCCTTTAACAGAAAGAAATCAAGTTACTGTGAAAATTACCCATTCGGCGAAACACCCTTGTTTCGCCATAAGCCCCTTCGACCAAACACTTCTGTTTCATCGTTAGATCCCTCGGCGAAACACTCTGTTTCGTCCTTCGTTTCGTCATAACTGGTTCCGGTGAAACGCATTTGTTTCGTCGGATCCGTTTCTCCGTGAGTCGGTTTCGTCAAAAGTCAGTTACGTCGTTATCAGTAATCATAATCAACAGTTTCAACATGTCACAAAACCCTAAACAGCCGTCAATAACATACGAAGATCATGCAGTCATCATCAACACAGAAATCATTCATCATCATATATACAGCTTACCCTAAACATAACGGCTTACTAATAATCCCGAAAATCTATATCATCAAATCATACGCACAAGAACGAATCCGATAATTGTGATAAATAATCAGAATCTATCCTATCAATCACTAACATGCACAATCATTGCAAGATTCATGAAACCCTATACAACATCGAGTTCCGTATGAAGTTATGTAATCGATTAATCATGCCTAACCAAAATCAAAATCACCATATTCATAAACATATCTATTCCAGAAATCAGACAAGCATATACAAACATATATCGAGACATCACAGGATCAAGAAGTCGATTAAACAAGTACGCAACTAACCAAGGTAAGAGAAATAACGAATTGATCGCTAAGAATATCTTCGGGAACCTCAAACTGCCGTCACACAGGAGAGGAAGAGCTCTAGGGTTTTTCTTATTTTGCCAAAAGTGTGAAACAGAAGTCGTTTCACGTAAATATATCCGTCATTACGTATTGGGCCCGAACTGGGCTTTGGCGAAACTGGGCTCGGCGAATCACCCGTTTCGTCGGACATGCTTATGAAGAAACAGCTCTGTTTCGTCAGCATGAGGTATGGCGAATCACACTTCTGTTTCGTCGTATGGATTATGGCGAAACACATTTGTGTTTCGTCGAGTTGCTCAAGTCTTAAACAGTTTACAAGTTCACAAATTCACAAACCAAAACACTTTATATAAATCACATAGCATATCAAACAATCATCTGAATTATAGTGTACAGTTACAAAGCAAACAAGTCAAGCAAGTAAACAACTGAACAGTCAACGTGCAATAAATGCGAAAGTGGAATTCGGAAACTCGAGTTGTCACATTATCCCCAACTTGAAAGAAATTTCGTCCTGAAATTTAGCATGCGGTTACTGAGGAAGCTAGGTAAGTTGTATCATTTACTGGTTTTCCGGGGGTGTCACAGCGCAGCTGTTAAACAACTCCAACAATGCCAATCAAATATCTGAAAAGCGATACAAGCAGCATGAGGAACGTTTCATGGCTCAGGAAGGGGAAGTGCGGAGCCAGAAGGCTTCAATTCAAAACATTGAGAATCAAGTCGGCCAATTGGCCAAAATGTTGTCTGAAAGACCACAAGGTAGTCTTCCAGGTAACACATAACCAAACCTGAGAGGGCACGTTAATGCAGTAATGACGAGGAGTGGTAAAGCCACGAGACCGGACAAATCAGACTCACCACCGATCACTGATACGGTCCAAACTGACGCTTCAGACGAGGTGCACGCTAGGCGGGTCCCAGCAAGTACAGCACAATTTCAGGAGCCAGTTAAATATTTCATTCCTCCTGTCCCATATCCGAGCAGATTGAAGAAGCAAAAGGACGACGAACAACATGGTAAGTTTTTAGAAATGTTTAAACAATTACACATAAACATACCATTTGTTGAAGCGTTGGCACAAATGCCTAAATACGCAAGGTTCTTAAAAGACATCCTCACAAACAAACAGAAGCTCGAAAGCTTGTCTTGTGTGTTGATGAATGAAAACTGTTCAGCCCTTCTCCAAAACCGTCTACCTGAAAAGATGGGAGATCCGGGCAGTTTTACTCTTCCCTGTCTCATTGGCAGCATGTCTGTCAGTCACGCATTAGCCGATTTAGGAGCTAGCATAAACCTTATGTCATATAAAATCTTTGCTAAATTAGATCTGGGTGAACCTTCACCCACTAGAATGAGCATTCGACTTGCAGATCGTTCGATAAAGTATCCGCGTGGGTTCGTTGAAAACATGCTTGTTAAAATCGATAAATTTGTTTTTCCCGTGGATTTTGTTATTTTAGACATGGACGAAGATTCAAAAGTGCCATTAATACTTGGACGCCCGTTCCTCAATACTGCGAGGACGATCGTTGATGTGGCAGCTCGCCAAATCACGCTCCGAGTAAATGACGAGCACGTGACTTTTGATATTAAAAGATCAATGCAACATCCGCAAAGTCACGATGACATGCTTTACTATGTCGACATTGTCGATACTTGTGTAAGCTCTCATTTCAAAGACACGATTGAAGAAATTGATATGGACACACCTTTTTTGTGTGAGAACCAAAACGACATTTCACAGGAGCAGCCAGTCTGCCAAATCGATGATGATGGTTCTCAAGATCCTAATCAATTTGTGGAGATTGACCGTGAAGATGAAGAAAAGTCTAAACCATCGGTTGAAGACCCACCGTCGTTGGAGTTAAAAGAACTCCCACCGCATCTCGAAAATGCATTTCTAGACAAGGAGTGTCACTCACCAGTCATCATTTCAGCATCCTTAACAAAAGAGGAAAAGAGACAGCTTCTCGAAGTTCTAAAGCTCCATAAAAAGGCCATGACGTGGAAGATTATGGATATAAAAGGCATCGATCCTTCTTTTTGTACACATAAGATTCTCATGGAAGACAATTATAAGCTTAGTGCACAACATCAAAGGCGATTGGACCCTAACATGCAAGACGTGGTGAAGAAAGAAGTAATTAAATTGTTAGATGCAGGGTTGATTTATCCTATATCTGATTCTGTTTGGGTAAGTCCAATGCAAGTAGTACCCAAGAAAGGTGGTATTACTGTAGTTCCAAACGATAGGAATGAACTTATTCCTATCTGTACCGTCACCGGATGGCGAGTTTGCATCGATTATCGCAAACTCAACGATGCCACCAGTAAGGACCACTTCCCGCTTCCATTCATCGACCAGATGTTGGAACGTCTGTCGGGGAAGTCATTTTTCTGTTCTCTGGATACTTCCAGATTCCTATCACTCCTGAAGACCAGGAGAAGACTACTTTCACATGTCCTTTCGGCACATTCGCCTACCGGCGTATGCCTTTTGGGCTGTGTAATGCACCAGCCACATTTTAGCGCTGCATGGTAGCTATTTTTCATGACATGATTGAAGACTCCATGGAGGTATTCATGGATGATTTCTCTGTTTTTTGGGAGTTCTTTTGATTAATGTCTTGGAAACCTGAAAAGAATGTTAATGAGATGTGAGGAAACTAATCTTGTGCTTAACTGGGAGAAGTGCCACTTCATGGTGAAAGAAGGGGTAGTTCTCGGACACAAAATCTCTGAAGCCGTGTTGGAAGTTGATCCAGCAAAAGTGGATATCATTTCTAAACTTCCTCCCCCAACCTCGGTCAGAGCGATTAGAAGTTTCCTGGGTCATGCAGGGTTCTATAGGCGATTCATAAAAGACTTTCCAAAAATCGCGAGACCTATGACCCGTTTGTTAGAAAAAGATGCTCCATTTGTGTTTTCAGACGAATGCATGAAAGCATTCAAGCAGCTTAAGCAAAGGCTTATTGAAGCCCCTATTTTAGTTGCACCTGACTGGGCGTTACCATTTGAGATAATGTGCGACGCCAGTGATTACGCAATAGGAGCAGTCTTAGGACAATGAAGGGAGAAGCATTTTCATCCTATTTACTATGCCAGCAAAACTCTACACGATGCTCAGGAAAATTACACGACTACAGAGAAAGAGCTTTTGGCAGTAGTTTATGCTTTCGACAAATTCAGATCATACCTTGTGTTGTCCAAAACAATTGTGTATACGGATCATGCAGCAATCAAATACCTTTTTAGCAAACAGGACGCAAAACCGCGTCTTATCAGATGGATCTTGTTACTTCAAGAATTCGATATTGAAATCCAAGACAAAAAGGGAGCTTTGAATGTTGCAGCCGACCATCTCTTGAGACTTGAGCATGGCAATTCAGAAAATTCGTTGGGGGAACCCATAAATGACAATTTCCCCCACGAATTTCTGCTAAGTATCGAGATAAATAACGAGTCACCTTGGTTCACAGACTTTGCAAACTACCTTGCGTGTGGAATCCTTATCAAAGGATTATCATATCAGCAAAAGAGGAAGTTCTTTGCAGATTTGAAGTATTACATTTGGGACGAACCATACTTGTTTAGAATCGGAGCCGATCAGGTGATCCGAAGATGTGTGTTTGGAGAAGAGGCAGCTCGCATTCTGCGTCATTGTCACGAAGGGCCAACCGGAGGTTATCATGGAACAAACTACACTGCAAAGAAAGTGTTAGACTCTGGATTTTACTGGCCCACAATCTTTCGTGATACGCATGAATGGGTTAGAGCGTGTGATGCTTGCCAGAGGGCAACAAATATCTCCGCATGCAATGAAATGCCTCAGCATCCAATGCAAGTCTGTGAAGTCTTTGATATATGGGGTATTGACTTCATGGGACCATTTCCAGCCTCACGAGGTAACAAATACATCCTAGTTGCTGTAGACTATGTCTCAAAATGGGCCGAAGCTCAAGCTTTGCCCACAAACGATGCTAGGGTAGTCGTGAGGTTCTTAAAAAGTTTATTCGTCCAATTTGGTGCTCCAAAAGCACTAATCAGTGACCGAAGAACGCATTTTTGTAATGCGCAATTAGAACGAGCCTTGTACCGTTATGGAGTTCATCACAGATTGGCTACGCCATATCATCCTCAAACGAGCGGGCAAGTCGAAGTCACAAATCGGGGTTTGAAAAGAATCATTGAGCGGTCCATTAATCACAACCGCAAGGATTGGTCAGACAAGCTAGATGACGCTCTGTGGGCTTTTAGAACAGCATTCAAGACACCTATCGGGACCACACCCTTTAGGTTGGTTTATGGGAAAGCCTGTCATCTACCTGTCGAGCTAGAACACAGGGCATTCTGGGCCTTGAAGACGGCAAATATAGATTTAAAAAGCGGAGGTGAAGCCCGTTTTCTGCAAATCCACAAGCTTGAGGAGCTAAGAAACCATGCCCATGAAAGTTCTAGCAAGTACAAGGAGCGAGTCAAGAGATTTCATGACAAGAGGTTGAGAGACCATAAGGATCTCCGAATAGGGGATCTTGTCCTGTTATATAACTCAAGGCTGCGTTTATTCCCTTGGAAGCTAAAATCCCGATGGATGGGTCCATACATAGTTAAAGAAATATTTCCATACGGGGCCGTAACTATCGAGGATAGATACGGGGCAAGTTTCAAAGTCAACGGTCATCGTCTAAAACTCTACATCAACGGACCAGTTGACCCGGTGGAGGAAATTCTCGAACTCCACATCCCGCACACTTAAAACAAGTGTGGGGAGAATGAGTCTAGCTATCGACTCACTGACAAATTTAGCGAGCGTGTTTTCACATGCTAAAGGTAATTTTGTATATACTAGTTTTTAATATTTAGTTCGTAATTCGTTCATTTTTCAGTTTTAAACGTAGGTACATACAACCTTAATCCATAATTTTTAGATTTTTGAAGTTGAATAATTGTTATAATATCTGAAATAGTGCAAAAATGGAAATTTTTGGTGAAAATTCAGAGTTATAAGCTTACTGTGAAAAATTACATAAGAAGGCCCAGGTGTTGCACGGTCATGCCTAATCGGCACGGTAGTGCAACCCTTAGTCAAAACTGATCAGTAACTCGGACATAGGACAGTCATCGGATCACACTACCGTGCGACCGTTGCACTACCTTGTTACCCGATAGCAAATGCGACCCAGGCCATCGATCCGGAACGGCACGACCGTGCCAAAATCGCACGACCATGCGACTCGAAAACCGAACAGTAAATTCTAGGGTATTTAAATGAATCTGCAGTAAAAATACTTCATTTTTTCGAAACCCTAAGCGCCGCACGGGAGTTCCTGGTCGCCCACAACTGAAAATCACCTAATTTTTGCCTAGATTTCGCTTCAATCATCCTCCAAGATATGTTTCCTACTTATTTTGTGGATTAAACTTAGTTTCTGATGTAGATCTGATGCTTGAACCAATAAATTTTGGGGTTTTCTTCATAAATGTCAAATACACCCTAGTTCTTGGGTGATTAGTGTTAAATCGGTTGTTCTGATGCTTGATTCGAAGTTGTTAACTGATTACTAGTCAAATTTTGAAAAATACATGTCAAAATCAGTAAAATAAACTATGTTCGGATAAAAGTTGTTGTCGCACGGTCAAGGCATGACAGTGCCGGTTAAAAATCAAGCACAAAACACCGATTCTGAACTGCGACGCCGAGTCGCACGACAGTGCCAATTTGGCACGGTGGTGCGACATCGATTACCGGTAACAAGCTGTTAAGCGATCAGGAGATGGCACGGCAGTGCCAAAGTGGCACGACCGTGCAACTGAGGAAACAGAAATAGAAGCTTGAAAACAGCCTGTTCCGGTGGCAGCAATGAAATTTTTATGTTATGCTCTTACTTGATTGTATTCCTGTGTGCAGATGAATCACAGATTCCTCCAGTTCAGCGAGAACAAAGCGAGAGAACAGCCGTGTATTGCCAGACTAGAAGCATTATGGAATAGACGGGGACAAATCGGTGAACCAAGAAGGATCAATTGGGATACTCTGACAGCCCTGAACCAAGAGGAGAGGCTATCTAACATGATGTCACATCCGATGTCAAGGTTGTTCAACATTGCGCGACCCGTTTATCTTGAACTAACATTGGAATTCTTTGCTTCATACACTTATGAAAAGCCAAGAAGCGAGAATCCAGACTTCAAAAACAGAGAGACAATACAGTTCAGGTTGGGGAAAAAGTGGCACAAATGGTCAGTTGCTAAACTTGGAAGAAGATTGGGGATATACTCATCCGAAGACATCGATTCAGAACTTTTCACCAATATCTACAAGTTTGCTAATGATCAAAAACGGGCCAACTTTTGGGCACAAGTGGCAGTTGGACCACCCTACGAAGCTAGGAAAGCTAAAGTTTTACGACTACGAGACCCGCTTCTAAGGGTCCTTCATTAGGTCATAAGTCACACCATCTGTGGACGCATGGACAGTGCAGGAAACCGTCCCACTCCAGATCTTCTTTTCATATATTCCTTAGTGACTGGGGTACATGTTAACCTCGCAGCTAGAATGGCAGAATTCTTTATACACAGAGCAGGGAGAACCACAAGCAGTGAAATCCATGGGGGTGAATATGTGACTCAGTTGGCATACAACTTGGGTATTATGACAGATGATGTAGTCAACGGATTACACATGGTTCACGCAGGAGGGATGTGGATATCAGGTCTCTACGAGCTATGGGGTTGGTAGTAGATACAGATAATGGCCCGCGACTGAGGGGTCTAAATGGGGAAATATGGGATCCACTACCATTACCACCACAGAATGAAGACGTCAACATGGCAGAGATCGAGCCACCACCACATGATCAGCCACAACATGAGGAGCATGAGCACCAGCATCAGTATCAGCACCAACAAAACTGGCCTCCAGGTATACCTTCCTACCCTGAGTTGTACCAGCAGTTCCAACATATGCAGGTTTCTCAAGATGCTATCAGGGCAACTCAAGACGCTATGAGAGCCGACCAGTTAGCTATATGGGCATCTCAGCAGACCATGAGGGAGGAAGTGTATGCAGGATTTTCCTACATCTTTGGAGGGCTAGAAAGTGTGTATCCAGGCCATTTCGGCAACCCTCCACAGTTTCCATTTGGAGACACAGGTACCTATGGGGCGGGTTCATCTGGAACATGACACCACGATGGTGACGATGATCAGGAGTAGGAGGAGGTAGGGTGAAACAGTTCAGAAACTTATGTTATGTTATTTTATTTCAGTACTTTGTTTGGGATATTTTTACTTTATGCCTGTTTTAAGTACTTTAGTTTGTTTGCTTTGTTTAATGACGGATCTGGTTGAATTATCTAACATTTGAACAATGGTAATGTTGGCTATTCTAGCGAGTAACATAAATTGGCAGATTTGTAAAGAAATGCACACAGAGTTGAGACGACTTCAAACAAAAAGTCTACTCAGACAAGTCAACTCCAACTCTGAGGGACTACATCTTTCCCTTTTCACATTATTAGTTTAGCTCCTCATAATTGCTTAACTAATATGTATTTCACATTGGGGATAATGTGAAGTTCAAGTGTGGGGAAGGGTTTAAATGGTTTTAAACTTTGTTTGTC
The DNA here is from genome assembly GCF_002127325.2 of Helianthus annuus. NCBI lineage: Eukaryota > Viridiplantae > Streptophyta > Magnoliopsida > Asterales > Asteraceae > Helianthus > Helianthus annuus. The sequence goes on from NC_035439.2 coordinate 5,895,164, forward strand.
CTTAATTGTTCTCATTTCTATACATATTTTCGAAAAATAAAACAAAAATGGTCAATTTGTGTTCTTTAGGAAGCATCAAATTGGAAAAAAAATCGACAAGTCAAATTCATGTTTAGAAAAGGTAATTTAAAAAGCAGTGATAAAACAAATAGAAAGACTTGCATGATTATCTTTATATTTAAACCCATTCCTTCCGTTTACGTGAGCATATTTTTTAGCCTTTACTGCTTTCTTCAATGCTTCTTTGTTTTTTCGGAAAAATGAGTGAGCCGGATGTCTTATGTGAATTAGAACTTGTCACTTGTATACTTTTCAAAACCATGAATATGTGAAATTACATAGAAATGATAGAGGCAATTAGGATAACCCCTTTGTTAGCTTTTTTCTTCGTTTATATCCCGCACCCAACACTATCCATTAGTTCACCATGTTGAGCCCGTTTTCCGTATTTTTCTTACCCAAATATTAAACCTACTTACCCAAAAATAACTTTTTCATATTTACCCTTTATTTTCGTTAAAAATTTGGCTATAAGCTTTCTAGTTTGATATAAGTTTCATTTTTCTAAAAAAAAAACAAAAAAGAACAAAAAAAAAACAAAAAACTTTTGTCAAAACTCTCTAGGGAAATTAAGCAAAGACTATCAAGAATGAAAAATAGAGAGTTGATGTATAAAAAGAAGAAACTCTGAAGACCTACACAAGTGGCTTAGCAACGCGTTCAGAGTAATAGAAAATAAAGCACCAAGTTTTTGGTCAAGTTTTAACCTTTCTTGCTACTTTTCAAATATCCATTCCATACCCTTAACCATAGCCTATCATTACAACCCATCAAAGACCTCTTGATTTATGCTTTTCACATATTAATTGGTAGAGATTAGATCTTTTGACAAGCTTATGATATTGCATGATTCATTGACAAGGCACCGAGTGTTTAACATACACATTATATGTATGATTCAGAAATATAACCGAGCGTGTATGAACATTGTAAGAAATATAGAGATTTGCATGCTAAGTCAACCAAACGTTGAAATAGTACATACATACATACATACATACATACATACATACATACATACATACATACATACATACATACATACATACATACAACATACATACATACATACATACATACATACATACATACATACATACATACATACATACATACATACATACATACATACATACATACATACATACATACATACATACATACATACATACATACATACATACATACATACATACATACATACATACATACATACATACATACATACATACATACATACATACATACATACATACATACATACATACATACATACATACATACATACATACATACATACATACATACATACATACATACATACATACATACATACATACATACATACATACATACATACATACATACATACATACATACATACATACATACATACATACATACATACATACATACATACATACATACATACATTCATTCATTTTCCCCGACAAAGATTTTCCACTATGTATTTGGCAAGTACATGTGCAGACACTTGATCAGCCGTTTTAAGGATTGGCTTCCATCTATATATCAGAGATACATAACACATATGGAAAATTGTAGGACCGGTTTTGACGTCGTTCGATTGCGTAACGAACGTTCGACGTGCGGAATCCATGAACGTGCGTGACCGAACACACAATAACGTACTAGTAACGTGATTTTATTGCAAGATATGACAAGTACGATACAAAAACCACGTGTGGAGACTTTCTCTCTCTAGACTTGAATCACCAAAAACACAAAAATGGAGCTAAAGTCTTCAAAAGTCTTACAAATTAAATCTAACTCTCCTATTTATAGCCCTTGGAATTAATGAGAATTCTCATTAATTACCAAAACGCCACCTTACTAATTCTATCTAAATATCAATAAGACTTGATTTCTTCGGTTTCTCGCTACTGCTCAGATTGACGAAGGCAATAGACATTCGTGCACTAACAAAAATGCCAAGTTGAATAGCAACTGTGGGTTTTGATCCATAGCTATGGGTTTGGGGTTGGAGCAGAATGCGTGGATGTGGGTCCATCAACAACTACTCGATGAGATGTTCATTAACAAAGACCGGTGGTGGGCCGGTGGCCTATTCTCGATGGTTTCGATCCGAGGTTACAATGTAGTATATCAATTAATAAATTGGAAATTCATTTATGTCTTAATTTATAAAATTTAAAACATCCTTTACCTTAACCAAAAAAAAAACTGAGTTAGTGGTTTGGATGAAAATTTATAAAAATTATGTGACAAAACTGTTAATTTTTTTATAAAAACTACATGTATATTATGTTTTAAATATGTGTGACAAAATTAAATAAATAAAAGAAATTTAGAAGAGTTTGAGTAAAATGCCAAAATCGTCCCTAAGGTTTTATGTTTGCCAGTTTCATCCAAATATCCTTCAACTTAACATAACAAGTAAACTAAGTTAGTAGTTTGGATGAAAATGGCAAAAAAATGCCAACGGTGAAGGGTTGTTTGGCACAAAAAAGTCATTTTGGATGAAACTGACAAACATGTCTAAACCTCATGGACGATTTTGTCACTTTACTCAAAAAGATAATTACTTGAAATGTATTTCATTATTTTTATTATTCTTTTTAAAAGTTTAAACTCTTTCTACCATTGGGTTGGTGACTCAATGAGAGTAGCAGAGCTTCTAGAACCATCTAAATTGGGAAGGTCATGAGTTCAAGTTCCATAAAAATGAAATTTTGTCAATAAAAAAGGGAACTTTTTCTAAAAGCTAATCTAAATAGTTTCTGTTGAAACTAAAGTACTTTATTTTCTAAAACCCGTTATAAAAACATACCCATAGTCTAATTAAATGGTATTTAGTCTCAAAGAACAATTTTAATGGGGTTGCATAACAAACGGCTCCATGTCATTATGACTTAGTTATCCTTAAAAACGCAGATGGACGCCCCTCTCCCCTTCACACTCTCTCCACCCGCTCACACAATCTGTTCGACAACATTCGTGGGGGGGAGACATATGCCTCTCCTCCCTTTCTCCTTTATATGTTGTATATAGAAAGTACATTTCTTTCACGTCTGCCGTAAAAGACTGAATTGGCAATGATCTAAGTGATTCTGAAAACAAGTATCTTTCCTATATTATAATATATATATATATATATATATATATATATGGAGAAAAAAATAATTTAACATAATTTCAAGAGTTTAAGTATTTATAACTTTTAAAATATAAAACATATTGTTGACTTTAAAAAAATAATTTAACTTAATTTCAAGAGTTTAATATAAAATATATTGTTGACTTTAAAACCATTTTCTCATCTTAAACAGTCATAACACTTTCAAACATCAATATTTCTTTTAAAAAATTACCCCATAAATACAATCTTAAACGAGGATATTTCTATACTTTTTTAACTTAACAAAAAATAAATATTACGTAGTTAATTCTGTTCCTCAGCCTACGGGTATCGATGTACACTCTTTTGTTTCGACTGGGATAGTGAATGAGGCAGGTGAAATTAATGAGGAAGTAGATGCGACGGTTAGGGTCGGTAGTCTGATCGGTATTAATCTCAATAATTTTGAAGGTGCGGTTGCAGGAGAGATTGTTACGGAAGTTGGATCTGTGGTTGATCAATGAACTTCCTTTCACTGAATATTCGTGGGGTTAGAACAAATGGAAAGGTGGGTTGGGTTAAGGGGTTAAGATCGGCTTATGGTGTTGACTTTTTGGCGATGCAGGAGTCGCAAATTTCTGATCCGTTTGGTTGGTTACTGGCACAATGTTGGGGTACTTCGGCGTTTAATTTTGACTGTGTAAATTCTGAAGGGATTGCGGGGGGTCTTATATGTTGGTGGGATCCTTTGTGCTTCCGTCAAACGGGAGTTATTAGGTCACGCCATGTTTTGATTGTTTCAAGGGATATGGTTCATACGGGTTTTCATATAATATTGCAAATGTGCATGCTCCAAACGACGCGGCTGCTAGACGTAATTTTTGGAATGAGCTGTTATTCTATAGGCGATATTTGAGTGGCCTATGGATGTTCTTGAGGGACTTTAATGAGGTGAGGTACAGTGATGAAAGGTTGAATTATGAGTTTTCGACGCAAAATGCGCTATTTTTTAATTCTTTTGTTTCAGAAGCGGATTTGTATGAGTATAATATGTGTGGTAACAAATATACATACATGTCGGGCGATGGCAGAAAGTTGAGTAAGTTGGACAGGTGTTTGGTGTGTTATGAGTTTATGTCTACTTGGCCGAATGCGGTGTTGACGGCTTTGTCTCGGCATCTTTCTGACCATTGTCCGCTTTTGCTTACAACAAAGAATATGGATTATGGTCACATTCCATTCCGATTTTATAATTCATGGCTCCAAATACCGGGATTTGTGGATTTTGTAAATAATATTTCTAATAAGTTTGTTTTTGATGGTCCCGCGGATATTGCTTTGGCGGCAAAACTCAAGTGGCTTAAGGGCAGAATCCGTCTTTGGGTGAATGCAAATCGAAAGCGTAGAGAGGAAAAATATAATCAGTGTAGAAATGTGGTGGTGGATTAGAGAAGATTGCGGATAGTAGACTTTTGTCCGATCTTGAGTTGGAAGCTAGAGCGGAAGCGAGAAAGGTGGTTTTCGAAGAGGAAATATTGAAGTCTTTGGATGCAAAACAAAAATCTAGAACGAGATGGGCTATAGACGGGGACGAGAATTCAAAATATATTCATGGTGTCATAAAGATGAACTCAGCTAACAATCGGATTCATGGGGTTCGGTGTGATGGAGTTTGGTTGCCCGACCCAAATGTGGTCAAGGATAACATTGCATCCTTTTTTCTAACAAATTTAGTTTTGTTGCAGGGCCTAAGCCGGGTTTTATTTGCTCGGATATTATACGCCTTACAGTTGATAAGGTTCAATCATTGGATGCCCCGTTTACTATTGAAGAAATTACAAGTGCGGTGTTCGATTGTGATGGTGGAAAGGCCCCTGGGCCCAATGGTTTGAATTTCACATTCATTCGGAAGTTTTGGCCGGTTCTAAAAGGTGATTTTATGAAGATGTTCGAGGAATTCTATGTTAATGGATACATTCGGGAAGGGTGTTTTTCAGCTTTTATTGCATTGATTCCTAAGGGACGTGATCAACCTACTCTTGCGGACTATCGCCCCATCAGTTTGGTTGGAGTTTTAAATAAGGTTTTATCAAAGGTTTTGGTGTTGAGATTAAAAAAATGTTATGCCACGCCTTGTTTCAGAGGAGCAAACCGCTTTCATAAGTGAGCGGAATATTCTTGACGGGCCTCTTATCTTGAACGAGACTATAGCTTGGTTGAAAAAGGCAAAGCTTAAAGGGTTGTTCCTAAAAGTTGATATCGAGAAGGCCTATGACTCATTAAGATGGGATTTTTTAGAAGATATTTTGGTCCAAATGAACTTTTCTTCTAAGTGGCGAGGTTGGATTATGTCCATTGTTCGGAACTCTAGAGTTTCAGTTTTGGTGAACGGGTCTCTCACAACCGAATTTATGTGCCAAAGGGGTCTTCGACAAGGGGATCCAATCTCCTCTTTTTTATTTATTCTCGCCATGGAGGCTCTAACCCGGATCATGAGGAGGGTGTGTCATCTAGGCATTTTCCATGGTATCCAAGTGGGAGGTAATGGCCCTTTGATTTCGCATTTTATTTACGCGGATGATATAGTATTTTGTGGGGAATGGTTTATTGCTAATGCGAAAAATTTAAGGTGTCTATTGCGGGGCTTTTATTTTTCGGGTTTGTGAATTAGCTCCAATAAAAGTTGTGTTTATAGGATTGGTGTGGATGAAAATGAGGCGGTGAATTTACCTGCGGCCATTCACTGTTCTCATGGTTGATTTCCATTCTTTCATCTCAGAGTGCCGATAGCTATGAATATGAATTTAGTAAAGAGTTGGGACCCGGTTATAGAGAAGGTAAAGAAAAAGTTGTCGACTTGGAAGTCGAAGTGCTTATCTTATGGTGGAAGGATTATGTTACTTAAGTCGGTTTCAAGTTCGCTTCCACTCTACTTCTTTTCGTTATTCCGGGCTCCTTTGCAAGTGATTGAAAGCCTTGAGAGGATTCGCCGGAAGATTTTTTTGGGAGGATCTGATGGGGTGGATAAGTTAAGTTGGTTGGCTTGGGAAAAGTGGTGTCTCCAATAAAATACGGTGGGGTCGGATTGGGTTCCCTTAGAGACGCAAATTTGAGCCTTTTAACTAAGTGGCGATTCAAAATTAATCAAAACGATCTTTGGCGATAGGTTATTTGGTCTATTCATGGTAATGGTAGGGGGTGGAATTTTTTACTGATTAAATTACCGATGACTGGGACGTGGAAACAAATAGCTAGCATTTCGAGTCTGCTGGGTACATTAAATCTGGATCCTTATAAGATGATAAAAGGAAACCTTCGTGATGGAACATGTATTCATTTTTGGCTTGATTGGTGGATATCGGATGATGTTCTGTAGCGAAAGTTCCCTCTGCTGTTTGGTTTGGAGAAGAATAAGGCGTGTTTTGTTTCAGACAGGTTACATTCTGGACAGCAGAAAACAGGGTTTAATTGGGGTTGGCGTCGGGCTATATCTGCAGTCAATGAACAGCAGCAGTTTGCTGAACTGCTGATTTTACTCTTGGAGTCAGCAATAACAGCCGGTGAAGACCTATGGGCTGCACAGATTGGTGGGTCGGGATTTTCTTAGTCGGCTCAGTTAAGAAGTGTATTGTCGAGGCGACATGTGCAGTGCCGGAGGAGGTTTATGATTGGTGTAATTGGGTTCCACGCAAGGTCTCCATAGTGGCTTGGCGAGCATTTCTAGATCGACTTCCAACCGCTGAGGCGTTGGCTCAGAGGAATATTTTTGTTGATACACCCTTTTGTCGCTTGTGTGGTACTAACGTGGAGTCGGCTGAACATTTGTTTACGGGTTGTCCCATTGCAATGGAAGTTTGGCAGGCGGTTTTTTCATGGTGTCAAGTTCCTAATGTGTTTATTTTCCATGTTCGAGATTTGTTAAGATATCACAAGATTGCGAAAACAAGCGCTCGTGCAAAGAAAGCTTTTTATGTGGTGGTGGTAACGACTTTTTGGAGCCTATGGAAAGCAAAGAATGATCTCATTCATAATCAAAAGGCGGTGGTGGTCCGGAATATTTTCGAAGAGGTCAAGATTATGAGCTATTTGTGGATTACAAACCGCGGGAAGATGTTAAATATGACGTGGGATGCGCGGGGAAGATTCGATACGCCTAAGATGGGGTAGTTTTGGGGTTTGTTTTGTTGGGTTCCAATTGTATGTCGGGTTGTGTTTTTCTGTTTTTCTGATTGTCTTTTCCCGGACAGTTTTGCTAGCATCTTGTTAGCGCTTTGAATAAAAGTTTCGTTGGCCGTTCAAAAAAAAAAAAACAAACCTTAGTTAAAGTTAATTAACATTTAAATTAAGATTTAAGTTAATAGCCTATGGCTTTATAACCTAGTGACATCTTTGGGTTGTGATAAGTCTTTATGATCAATAGGTCCTGGGTTGTTTCCCACAAGGGGGGGAGGGTTCCAGATTTATTAAGTTTCCTCCTGAATTGGTGTATATGCATTATGCCTAGTGGAGATGAATATGATCGGGTGGTTCCGTTGGTAATACGATTATACTCCAGTGGTCTCTCAGTGATCCAAATTTGCAGTTTAAAAAAAGATCTACTACTTCTAATAAAGCAAAATAATGTTTAGCCGCTTGTCATTAGCTTAAGCCAATACTTGCCATGTGGCATTTGATTAATACCTCATTTTCTCAAATGACCGCAAAAACACAGCATCCCTCAAGCCTTTTTTCTTTTCCTTCTTCTTTCTTTAACCTAATTAATGTTCACCGTTTCACACAATCAACTCTTCATCTTCACTCCAATCTTCTTCCAAGAATACCATTGGTTTCCATATAACAATGAATTATTTCACTGGATCTACATATATAGATGGTTCTACGTTCTTCATCGTCTTCATCTACTTCTTCGTTTTCTTGATTCGATTTCAGAATTTTGAATATCAATCTACAAATCTGTAAGTTGTTTTTGTTAAATTCCTACTTTAATCATTATTCATGTGTTCCTTCGTTTAATTACTGTGTTAAAACTATGTTTCTGTTGATTTAACCCTAAATCCGATTTTCATTGAAAATCTGTTGATTTTGGGGTTTTAATATTATGTTTTTGTTATAGAATATGATGTTTATGCAAAACCCTAAAACCGATTTTCATGTATAATATTGTTTATTTCTCATTTTTATTTATTCTATCAAGTATATACGAAACCATAGATCCGATTGTTATGGAATATCTTTGTTAGGTTTTATTTGAATTGATGTCTAATAAGTTTTATTTGATTGTGATGCTTAATAAGGTTTGGATTGTGATTCAAAACCCTAAATCCGATTGGGATTGAAAAATATGTTGATTTTGGGGTTTTAATTTTATGGTTTTGTTAAAGAATAAGTTGATTATGCAAATCCCTAAAACCGATTTTGATGCAGAACATTTTTTATTTCTAATGTTTATTTATTCTATCAAGTTTATACGAAACCCTAGATCCGATTGTTATGGAATATCTGTCTTAAGTTTTATTTGAATTGATGTAAAGTAAGTTTTATTTGATTGTGATGCAAAATAAATTTGTGATTGTGATGCAAAAGCCTAAATCTGATTGTGAGGGATTGTGATGTAAAAGCCTAAATCTGTTTGTTTTTGTGAGGGATTGTGATGCAAAAGCCTAATTCTGATTGTGATGCAAAATAAGTTTTATTTGATTTGATTTTATATTCTATGAACCTCATTCGTGTATATCATTATGAATTATAGTTTTTTATTTGATATGATTCTGTTTATGTGTTTTCTGTCTGATTTATTGGTTATGGTTATGTTATACAAACCCTGATTCTGATTTTCATGGAAAATCTGATGATTTTTTTTTATTTCACATGTTTATGTAATCTATGAACCTCCGTTTATATACTGTGTTAAAACTGATGAATGATTTTTCGTGTTAATGTTGTTTTTTGCTTAACGATTTTATATTGTGATTGATCATCGGATTATGAGTGTTGTGTTTGTAATTTGTTGTTAGGCTAGATAAATTTGTGGAAATTTAGAAGTGTTTGGTTGTTCTTTATTTCATTATATTGTCGGATCTTTGCTCCACCTTCGTATTGTTTTGTTTGAAGATTGATTGAATATCATATGTGTTCTTGGAGTTTAATGGTTTGATCCTTGATGTTTGACAATTTAATTTTGGATCATGATAACGGTTCGATACTATCCATCAGTTTGTTACGAAATTATTATTGTTAATTATTATTTCCTTATTTAGAGGATAGATAATAACTTGATTTTAAATTCAAAAATTTGATTTGGATGATAATATGGAAGTAAACGATTTGGAGTTAATAACATTAATTGGATTTCTTTTTAGGTGGGTTCAATGTACCTAGACATGTTAGTTGTTTAAAATTTAAAATTTTATATATAATTTTGATTAAATTCTTCCCACATATTATAGTAATTTTAAATTTAAATTATATTTAACTTACTTTTAAATAAAGTTACCTGAAATAGAAGTTGACTACATTCATTTTTTATAATTGCTAATTATCCTCTAATTTTTAGTAACCTCTAATCAACAATTATTGGTTTCTAAATAACTAATTAGATTCAAATTATTCAACAATTATATCAAAAACTTTTATTGATTGTTATTATATATGCTTTAAATCATTAAAATAATAGATACGAAATTGACTTTTGAACTTTCAGTGTGTATTTTAGATGATTATGTCCCTCAAGATATTAGCATTTGTATGTTTTCAAATATCGTTTTAATTATTAGAAGTCTGTTTAAAGAATATATTAATATTCTTAAAAAACGTAAAAAAAAATGTGTTTTTAGTATTTTTGGCTGATAATTTCCTTATTTAGATGATAGATAGTAACTTGATTTAAAATTAAAAGTTTTGATTTGGAGGATATTATGGAAGTAAACGATTTGGAGTTAATAACAATAATTGGATTTCTTTTTTAGGTGGGTTCAATGTATCTAGAAATGTTAGTGGTTTAAAATTTAAAATTTTATATATAATTTTGATTAAATTCTTCCAACATATTATAGTAATTTTAAATTTAATTATATTTGACTTATTTTTAAATAAAGTTACCTAAAATAGAAGTTGACTACATTCATTTTTTATTATTGTTAATTATCCTAATTTTTAATAACCTCTAATCAACAATTATTGGTTTCTATATAACTAATTAGATTCAAATTATTCAACAATCATATTATAAACATTTATTGGTTGTTACCATATATGCTTTAAATCATTAAAATAATGGATGCGGAATTGACTTTTGAACTTTCAGTGTATTTTAGATGATTTATGTCCCTCAAGATGCTAGCATTTGTATGTTTTCTAATATCGGTTTAACTATTAGAAGTCTGTTTAAGAATATATTAATACTCTTAAAAAACGTCAAAAATGTGTTTTTAGTATTTTTGGCTCATAATTCCTTATTTAGAGGATAGATAATAACTTGATTTTAAATTTAAAAATTTGATTTGGAGAATAATATAGAAGTAAACGATTTGGATTAATAACATTAATTGAATTTCCTTTTTAGTTTGGTTCAATGTACCTAGACATGTTAGTGATTAAATTCTTATTTGTGTGTTTTTAATTAGGGGAAATCTTGGTTATTGAAATATGTTAATTCGTTTTTAGGAGTTTATGGATCAAAGTAGTTGGGTAAAAAGTCAATATGGATTCAGGCTTTCGATTCGGTTGACCCAAATCATTTTTAATTTAGTAGTATTTTCATTTGCTTGAATAAAATGATCTATGATGCTTTGGCATGTTTTCAGTATTTATATTATCTGTTTGACCCACTTATAGAGAAAACATAACATGAATTACAACCCAAACATAAAATCTATATAACCTTTGATACTATTATCTGCAATTCTTGATTTTATGGCTTTTAAACGGGTAGCCATGAGGTATTATCATTTGTCATCTAAGTGAATCTTATTTGAGTAGTAACATGCCAACTTCATTAATTTTCCACTTCAAATACTTGGCAATTTCTATGGTTTTTTGAGGTTTGTTTGTTTTTAGTTCCAGGTTCTACTTTTATTTTTCCTTCTATAAATCTATAATATGCAGGGCTGTAACCGTAATGAATGAAACATTAAAGCATGCCGAATGCTTGCCGACTCGGACATGCTTTGCCATGATGCAATATTGTGAAGGAACCCTTGACGCCATTAGGTGATTGTACAATTTTGGGTGTGTCGTCGTTCCTTCACAGAATTTTGGATATGTATTTTTTTAGTTTTCTATCTTTTGAGTTTTTACTTGCAAGTCCTTATTCTAATTCAAGATAATGTGAAACAATTTTGAGTTTTTCTTTGTCGTTCCTTTGTTAAGATAATCATAAACTTTATAGGTTTCATCATTTTTTTTAATTTTAAGAATTGTCATTATGTTGTCTTTCATCTTTTGCAACTTTTCATTTTCTTTAACACATCCAAACATGTCTTCCATGAAATCTTTGAACAGATTATCAGGACACTGGTATCAAAAGGCGCTGGATCTGAATCTTATGTAGGTTTTCTTTTGATGAGTTAGATATTTACATGATAAAAACCATATATTTTATGGAAACAAACTGAATTAAAACTATATTGAAGCTTTGCAAATTTTTAGACCCTTAAAAGTTGTTCATGTTCGTCAAAGCTCCTTTTTCTTTCAATATGCCTCTCCACTTTCTTCTCAAGCGTGATTATAGATTCAATAAAAAGGTAATGTTTAATTATCGGAACATTTTTATTTGAGCATGTTGATGGCTTCAAAAGACCTATATTATTTTAAATACTTTTAGAATGACCAGCTCTTTTTAAATTATTAAATCGTATCGAGTTTTCTTTACTAATGGTTCCTCTTATGAGCAACTTTACTAATAAGTGATAACATATATATTGTATATACTCATACAAATCTATAACCTAGAGCTTGATACTGGACGTTCATATTTATTTGTTTGTTATCTATTTTTTTTTTTTGCCACATTTACAACTCCATCTAGAGTTTCAAGTTATAGTTGCTTTTAGAGGTTGCAAGATTAGTGGGATGGGTAATTGGTCAAAACGGGTAGTAGGTTTGGATCATATGTGATGCTGTCCTTTTACAACTCTATTTAGATTTACAGGCTACACTTGCATGTAGAGGTGGCAAGTTGGGTCACATGCTAAAACAATTAAATTTTAGTTGCTTAGCCAAAGCTTTTTAAAGGCGTTTGGGGGAAAGGATACTAGAGTTGACCAATCAAGTCAAGGTAAGAATAACAAATTTTATCAAGCTTGGATCTTTGACTACAACAAATGATCAGTTCAAAATAAAAGCAGCCTGGTATTTTCTAAATGTCGTTACAATTGATCATTTTATCTTAAGGCTTCCTAATCGCTTAAATACACTAATTTGCAGTTTCTCCTATAAGTAATAAAAATTCTTCTTATTGTTGTGACCTTATAAACTCCATTTCCTTAGTCATGTCCTGAACAAAATGTAACTGAAATCTGTGGTATTGTTTTGCTTGGAGTGGTCTGAACCTTTGATCATATTTGCTTTATGCAGTAGCAACTGATCTATGAAGGACTGGAGAGGCGAAAGATCGGTTTTTTCAGCATTATTCCTATCGGCACCAAAGCTGCCAAGGTATAGGCCCACATTTAAAACATTCTCAAACTTACATTGCTTCATTTATTACAATTTAGAAGTGTTTTGTTTAAAAAAAAGACCAAGTTCTTATCAAATGGATATAAAACACAACCCAAATAAGTTTGAGTGAAGAGTCAAAAAGTCACGACTCTTCAACTTTTAACATAAACAAACTGAGTCAGTTGAAATAGGGTTTGTATACTAATAGTTTTTCATCCATATTTATAAACCTTTTGTAAATAAATAATGCACTAAGTGTGATAATTAAAGACAATATTATCACATTAATAACATGCATTTAGGAGTTTTATGCACAGTTATGATGAACCCCAACTCAAATGGGGTTGAGTACCAGGTGAAAACGTTAAACAAGTCCTCTTAACACAACTTTTATTAAATAACCGGTGCAACAAAGATTATTATTATTATTATTATTATTATTATTATTATTATTATTATTATTATTATTATTATTATTATTATTACAATAATAGTTGTAATTAACTACCTATTTGATCCGTTTGAGATAAGAGACAAATCACATGGTTTAGCGACTCATCTTTTGCTTATTCTAGCATCTGTCAATTTAGGAAAACCAAGATTGTAAAACGTATTTCATTCCTATTCTTTGTAGGTTATCGAGAAAGTTTTACTAGCCCTCAATGGCACATTGAGCCAAATCGCCTTCCGTGTGACAACCATGGATGTCTCGGGCTTGACCATGAGAATTGAAAGGTCGTCTACTTATGACTAGGACAAGGCCGCCACAAGCAACTTTTGAAGGTTTGTAAAATGAAAATAATCAAATTATCTTTTATCCGTTATGTAAGGTTTAATGTCGTCGGGAAAGGTGATTTGATGAATGTTATACGAAGCCACTAGGTATTGTTTCTCGAATGGTTGGTCTGCTATGGTTCGTGATGTTGGTCTGGAGGATAAAAATGTTATTGTTTTCCATGTTGTTGATGCTCAGATGCTAAAGTTCACTCATTTTAAGGCTGATTGTCTTTCCGGTGTTAAAAACAAGTTTTTTTTTGTAGAGATGTTATTTCCCGAGAACGGTAACTTGGTAATTTATACTTTACTACTTAGGATGAAGAACCAACTGACCTTTTTATTCACGATTGCATTTATTCTTTATTTAGTGGTTGCCGAAAGAGTTTATGAACAGGTATTTCAAAACCGACACTTTGGACGATAACTTTACAATTTGTTTTGGAGGTACATACATGTGGAATGTCAAAGTGAATAGGCTCTGGGGATCGAACTACTTCATTCAAGATTTCTCACAAATCAACAAAGAACTTCATCTCATATCAGGTGATGTAATCGTTTTTGAGTTGGTTGCGAGACGTATTTTCAACATTCTGGTTTTCCGTCCTAATGGAATATAGTCTGTTGTTCCCGAGGTTGCCAATAGTGTTGGTGTTGAAGAAGAGGAAGACACGTAACAAATGGATGTTAGTGAAGATTTGTTATTAGACGGAGAAAATCAAGACATGGAAGATGACATTGTAGACGTTGAACATGATGTGCCAGTCATTGTAGCGGATCCTTTGTTGGAACCAGACTGTGTTGACGTTTCACATATTCCGGTCGTTGTTCATCAAGCCAACCAATACGAACTAACAGGGTGTAAGTTTTTCATCTCTAAATGCTTTATTTTAATATTATGTAACGCTTTGAAGTTTGTATTTTGTTTATTAGTTTTTTAATTTGTCTTTTTATCGGACTGTAATGCAGCGGTTCCCAAAGGCATTTGCAGCAAATGTAGATATGTCTGTCCTTGATGAGATGGTAGTTCTAACTGAAGACGGGTTTTCAATGACACTAGAGATCCGGCAAGAAACGGCACGTTGGAAAATGCTGCAGGCTGGGTTGGAAAATGGAGCTCAGTTTTTGCTGCGATATTACAGGGATCAAAACACGTTGCGAATTCTTAATCCGAACCCCTAGGTGATGTATCTATTGACAGATAGCGTCAGAAGTAAACAACTAATATCGTTACCAAGCATGTCGTATGTGTGGTAACAGTTTTGGAACAATTATTACTATATATGTTTTGTTTACAAAAACTTAATGTGTAACGAACATTATGTCGATGTACTTTTGGGACGTGCTCAAGTGTATCAAAATATTAGGTTTAACAATCAAAGTTTAACGGTTCTACGTTTAAATTATTTTATGTGTTTAGCCACCCACGAAAGTCGCGGGGTCTTAGGCTAGTTTAAGTTAATAATTTAGAATAATAAATCTCTCGATATAAAGATGATTACCCAAACTCCCAAAGGTAGTCAAACTGGGATCCACAGTCTTTCTCGGATAGTCCACCTCACCCAAGCACCCTGAAGTTCCACATTTTGAGCTCCATTTTAATCATAATCAGAAAACACACTACACTTCAAAGATACTTAAATAAACTAATGGCACTCTTTCCGGAAGAAGATCATTAACCCATATATTACTTAATATTATTCAAACATCTATTAACATATAAATCACTCACACACATTGCAATGCCACCATTCATCTTCTCTCTCCACTACTTCTCTTTTGGCTTCAAGCTAATTTAAAAAAAGCCTGTCAGATTTTTAATACCTCTATATCTTCAACAATACCAACAAAAAATTGTAAGATGAATCCCCCATTTTCTAGTGGTTCATAGTTCATACCTCAAGATCAGCTCAGGTAGTTTCTTTTTTGCTTTTATCTTAGAAATATCTCATTTTTCTTCATAATAATTGAAACTTGATGCTTTTGTTGTTCATTTTGGATGAATGGGATCTAGGGTTTTCTGGGGTTTGGAGTAATGTGGTTGAATTTGAAGCATTTTTATGTTTAGCACATTATGTGGGTATGAGTATCTTGTTCTTGATTTGGTGTTTTTTTTTTAATAAAGATTTCATTTTTGTTGTTGTAAAATATAATTACTTGCTTCTGTTCTTCATTGTGAGCTAATTGCGATCTGGGTTTTTTTGGGGTTTAGAGTAATTTGCCTGTTCTTGGTGTGTGTGTGTGGTTTCTTTTATTAAAAATATCAGTTAATAAAGCTTAAATTTTTGTTGATTTTAAACCAAATTTGATGCATTTTGTTTTTGATGTGGCTTTGGTTAAATTGTAAAAGTACGCATCTTTTAAAAAAAATTATCAGTTAATAAAGTTTATGTTTTTTGTGGATTTTAAACCAAATTTGATGCATTTCTTGTTTTCTTTTTTTTTTTTTTTGGGGGGGGGTGAATTAAGATCTGGGATGAGGTGTTTTCTTGAGGATCTAAAAAGTCATTTGCTCTTAATTTTTCCTGTTAATTGGCAAATTATTAAATATTTTTTTTAAAATACATTAGTTACCTGTTGTGATGGGTTTTTTTACATAAAATCTTTATTTTTGTTTGAATCTAAAAGAACAAACCCATTACAATCCAAAATCTTGAATATTTTTAATACTTTTTTTTAATACTTTTTTTTAATACTTCTGATTTGTACTATTACTTTGCAAATTGTTAGCTTCTTATGATGGATCATTGTGGGCTATATTCAAAATAAAATAAAATAAAAACCACCTTGTTGAATCCAAAAAACACAAAATTATTTTGCTTTTGATTCTTGGTTTTAGTATAAATATGATCAAAATGTCTTTATGACACAAAGATCTTTGGCTTTTTATGGGATAACTGGGATTCTTTAATAAACTTTGAATCTAAAGAATCAGCCAATATTATCCAAGAATCTTAAAGTAAGTGTCTTTTTGTATGAATTCTAAATTCTAAATGCTTTTTATTATGATTTACTTTCTGTAAATTTGTCTTATGAGGAGATAATACCACTGTTCTTTACCTCTAGATCTTATTCATGTGGTGTTGGGAACAGTCAAACTGTCATGTGTCCTAAGCTTAATTTTAGGGCCCCTTTACTTTAACTTTCAATCATTGTTGTATAATGCATGTACTTCTTCTTAGATCTTATATAATATATAATAATATTATATAAAATATTATAATATTTGATTGAATTAATAAACAATTAATAATTAGTCTAAAGTTCATGGATCTGTCTTGAAGTTAGATTAGCATAGTACACTGTTTAAAAGTCTTTAACTTTTTCTTAAAGAAGCATAGATCTCTACATTTAGAAGATCAGAAGTTACCCATGGCATTATAGCCTACTGGTATCTTAGGGGTATCCGGGTTCGATTCCTATAAAGGGGGTTTTCCCAGATTTATTTATTGGGTTTCCTCCTGAATTGGTGTATAGGCATTATTGCCTAGTGGAGATGGATATGATCGGGTGGTTCTGCTGGTGGCACGATAATACTCCAGTGGTCCGTCAGTGATCCAAATTTGCCGTTCAAAAAAAAAAAAAAGAAGATCAGAAGTTTTGTAGAAAAAGAAAAAAAACAAGATCGATTTCAGTTCGAAAAAGGTTGGAACTTTCTATGTTTAAAGCTTTCTAAGACATTAAGGACCATGAAATCACTCGTGTAATTAAGGTTGCCTTTTGCGGTGTCTTGCTTCTTAATATTTGTGTTCTCTTCATGCTTTCAGGTTAAGTTGTATCGTACCGTTATCTATAGTTCATCAGAACGCAAATATGAACCTTAAGCTCGGGGTAGATGTAGCAGGGGCCCACAACCTTCTTCCGAAAGATGGTCATGGTTCATCGAGTGCATATGTCGAGCTCTACTTTGATGGTCAAAAGTACCGCACAACGGTCAAAGAGAAAGATCTGGACCCCGTTTGGGACGAGAGTTTCTACTTCAACATTTCCGACCCATCCATCCTCCCAAGTCTCACACTTGACGCCTTTGTGTACAACAACGTCAAAGGTACAAATTCGAGGTCGTTTTTGGGTAAAGTTTCCATAACGGGAACTTCATTTGTCCCGTATTCAGATGCTGTTGTCTTGCACTATCCTTTAGAGAAACGTGGAATCTTTTCGCGTGTAAGAGGAGAGCTCGGGCTTAAAGTTTATATAACCGATGACCCAACAATAAAGTCTTCCGACCCGGTTGTTAACACGGCCGTTAAAAAAAGTGAACAGAGGCATACTTTCCACCATCTCCCACACCAGACGCAGGCTCCAGCCAACACTGCGGTTCCGGCAGCCCCACCGCCAATGATGCGATACGGGTACGAGCAGATAAAACCCAACCCGCCACCTCCGCCTCCAAAGCTTGTTAGAATGTACTCGGAGTCTTCGTCGCAGCCCGTAGATTACGCGCTTAAGGAGACGAGCCCGTATCTAGGAGGCGGGAGGGTTGTTGGTGGGCGGGTTATCCATACCGATAAAGCTTCTTCGACTTATGATCTTGTTGAAAAGATGCATTTCTTGTTTGTTCGGGTTGTGAAGGCCCGTGATCTTCCTTCAATGGATATAACCGGAAGTCTTGACCCGTATGTTGAGGTTAGGATCGGGAACTATAAAGGTGTTACGAAGCATATCGAGAAAAACCAAAACCCGATGTGGAATATTGTTTTCGCGTTCTCGAGGGAGAGGATGCAAGCGTCTGTACTTGAAGTAGTGGTCAAAGATAAAGATCTGGTCAAAGATGATTTTGTTGGGTTCGTTAGGTTTGACCTCAACGAGGTTCCGTTGCGGGTCCCACCCGATAGCCCGCTAGCACCGCAATGGTACCGGCTCGAGGACAAGAAGGGTGAGCGGATAAAGAGTGAACTCATGTTGGCGGTCTGGATCGGGACCCAAGCCGATGAAGCGTTTCCTGACGCGTGGCACTCAGATGCAGCCACACCGGTTGACAGTTCGGGTGCGGCATCGGTTCTGATACGGTCAAAAGTCTATCAAGCACCGAGACTATGGTATGTTCGAGTCAATGTGGTTGAGGCTCAGGACTTGGTTCCAATGGATAAGACTCGGTTCCCTGAGACGTATGTGAAAGCTCACATCGGGAACCAGGTTATGAAGACGAAAACAGTCCAGGCCCGTTCGCTTAACCCGTTATGGAACGAGGACCTGCTGTTTGTTGCTGCTGAGCCTTTTGAGGACCATCTGATTCTCACGGTTGAGGACCGTGTGGGTCCCGGGAAGGATGAGATTCTTGGGAGAGTGATTATACCTTTAAGCATGATTGAAAAACGGGCTGATGATCGGATCATCCATTCTCGATGGTTTAATTTGGAAAAGCCCGTTGCTGTCGATGTCGACCAGCTGAAAAAAGACAAGTTTTCTATGAGAATTCATCTCAGGCTCTGTCTTGACGGTGGTTACCATGTTCTTGACGAGTCAACTCACTATAGTAGCGATCTTCGACCAACTGCCAAACAGCTTTGGAAGCCGACAATCGGGGTTTTGGAGCTCGGGATTCTAAACGCTGTCGGGCTGCACCCGATGAAAACCCGAGATGGAAGAGGGACGTCTGATACTTATTGTGTCGCAAAATACGGCCATAAATGGGTCAGGACCCGAACTATAGTCGACAACCTGTGTCCAAAGTATAACGAGCAGTATACGTGGGAGGTTTTCGACACTGCCACGGTTCTCACCGTCGGTGTTTTCGATAACAGTCAGCTCGGCGACAAGGGTTCCAACAATAAAGATTTAAGGGTCGGGAAAGTCAGGATCCGTATTTCGACCCTTGAAGCGGGTCGGGTTTATACTCATTCATACCCGTTGCTCGTGTTAAACCCGAACGGAGTCAAGAAAATGGGCGAGGTCCATTTAGCGATCTGTACCAACTTTGTCAACATGTTGTACACTTATTCACGCCCGTTGCTACCGAAAATGCACTATGTTCGCCCGTTTAGTGTCATGCAACTCGACATGTTACGCCACCAGGCGGTCCAGATAGTGGCGGCTCGGCTTGGTCGTGCTGAGCCGCCACTACGGAAAGAGGTGGTGGAGTACATGTCGGATGTGGACTCGCACCTCTGGAGTATGCGCCGGAGCAAAGCTAACTTTTTCCGGCTAATGATGATTTTCGCACCGGTGTTCGCGGTGTCAAAGTGGTTCAACGACATCTGTATGTGGCGGAACCCGATCACCACCGTCCTCGTTCACGTCCTCTTCATCATGCTCGTTTGCTTCCCGGAGCTGATACTTCCAACCGTGTTCCTATACATGTTCTTGATCGGCATTTGGAACTTCCGGTACCGCCCACGTTACCCACCGCACATGAACACAAAGATTTCACAAGCCGAAGGGGTGCACCCTGACGAGCTCGACGAAGAATTCGACACATTCCCGACTAGCCGAAACCCGGACTTGGTCCGAATGAGGTATGACCGTTTGCGAAGCGTGGCTGGGAGAATACAGACAGTGGTTGGGGACATTGCGACGCAAGGGGAACGGATGCAGTCGTTGCTGAGCTGGAGGGACCCGCGAGCGACTGCTATATTCGTGACGTTTTGTTTAGTTGCTGCGATTGTGTTGTATGTTACACCGTTTCAGGCGATTGCGGGTCTGATCGGGCTGTACATGATGAGGCATCCGAGGTTTCGCCATCGTTTGCCGTCTGTGCCGATTAACTTCTTTAGAAGGTTGCCGGCTAGGACGGATAGCATGCTGTGAGTGAGGAATGTTTCGTAGTTTACAAATAAGATATGTTTTTTTCTTACCTGTGTGGTTTAGGTTGTATCATGAAAACTTTATAACTGTTTTAATCGTTTAATAAATCGTTATAAAAAAAAAACATAAATAACTTTTTATTCTAAAAAAAAAAATAATAAATCGTTATATGTTGTTACTTGTGGTTTCTTTATATTTTATTTTATTTTATTTTATTTTATTATGATCATAAAAATAGTAACAACATTCTTTACTTTCATAATTATGGATTTATGAATTAGGGATGTCTCAAATACTAGTTAATTCCTTCATTTTTACTACATATGGCCTTTTCTTAGAAAAGAATATGTTATAACATTTGAAAGAAAAAAAAAAGAAGATATATTCTATTAAACTTTATTAAATGACCATATATACCAGGTTGATCTAAAGTTTTTATTTTATACTAATGACGTGCTTAATTTCTTAATCCATCTATAAAATCAAGAATCAAGATATCCCTTGAAAATGAAATGTGTTTGGGAATTAAATTAAATGATTAAGGTTTGACGTTTTTGGATTAAACTAAATAAATTAACATAAGACATTTGGCTAGATTAGTGTTATGTTGCCCCAGACCCGGGTTCTAACCATACGTGCAAGGACAATACATTCTTCCCAAACAAAGTTGAATTTATCTTTAAGATTATATTTATGTAATAAAACTTCGGCTTTGTTATAATTTTGTTTTACGTTTTTTTTTTTGGGTTTGGTTGTTTGGTTGCTACATAGCACGATGTTTGTTGGTCACGACTCACGTCTGGTCTATCTTTACCCCCTCAAAATTTGTATACATGTCGCTATACATTCGAATTTGTCTATGGTTTACGTCACGTGAGTCACTAGTTGTTAAAATTCGAGATTTTATTTTACGATTTTTCTCGGTTTTGGTCTTCATTTAGTTTGCTACATATTCGTCCCGCAACACTGGTAGCATGATTTTACGCCCATACCCTGCAACACTAGGGGTTAACTAGTTAGAATTAAAAGCTCAAAATAAATTATTAAACTGTTCTCTTTATATCAGTTGACTTTATCAATATATAAAAGAAAAAAGACATTCACCTTAAACTTTATTTTATAAGGTTATACGGAGTGGTCGGCAAAGTGCCTTTTCGGCTGGGGCACACCGTCACCAACCATGTTTCCCGCACGGTGAAGGTGAAGGTGAAGGTGTGGTAACTGGTTGCCGATGCAGGGAGCGAGGGCAGGAGAGAGAGAGGGGGGGTGTGGGGTGGGGTTCATGTCATCTCAACCAATCTCAAATTTTTCCTTTTTTTTAAAGGGGTGTGATAAATATACCCATCACAAGGACTAATATACCCAAAAGTCAAAGTTAATAATGATTTTGTAATGATTAACTACTTTATTGTATAATTTTATTATAAAGTAAAAAGTAATAATTATGTTTTATTATATACTCAAAAGTAATGATTATGTTTTTTTATGTTATTTTATTTTATAATATTTTGTTATTTTTTTATATTTTGTTATACTATTATTAGTATTAATATCAATATTAATAAATAAGTAATCAAGATTTATTATAATATATTTACGTGTGTAGAGTTATTATTCACCAACATATAGATGGATTTATTAGTAAATAAAATAATGACGAAATGTTTAATAATTGTTGTTTGAAAGTAGATACCTAGATATACATACATTCACATATATACATAACCGGTTCATTAGGAATAACATAAAAATAAGGAAAAAGGAACCATGAATCTTTTATACTATATAAGACCACCCGTAGTGGGGCGGTATTATAAAAAAGTTGAAAAAAACGCCCCCCCCCACTACACTAGGCGTTATAAGGCGTTGTTTTTGGAAAAATTGCATGCAAGCGTTTTAAATATAACGCTGAAGTGATCAAATGGATTTTGCATGTGGTCCAAGGTTTGATTACCCAATGAGCAATTGTTTGTTTTTTTTTTTTTTTTTGTTTAATGATTAGAAGGGGCATTATTAGACATTATTCCCACTACACCACTTTTGCAATAACGCCACATGCTGACTGGGATGACACGTGTCGGATAATGCCCCATGGTGGGGGCATTATTTTTCTTAACCACTACGGGTCATGTCTTATGAAAGAAATGACTTTTTTTATTATTGGTATATAAAATTAGATTTATTAAACCCGTGTAATACGCGTAGTTTTTTAAATATATACTTTTTTATTATTTACTATACAAAATTACATTTATTCGACCGATAACGTTAAAATTAGTGCACTTTCACTTTTGCCCCCCGATGGCCACACATATACTTTATATGCGCATATCGCAAGCGGGACGTTAATACACAACTCTCTAACCTAATAAAAAATAAAGTGAGATGTTACAATAAGTAAATACTACCTCAAAATTCATTTTGTTAGAAAACAAATCTTGATGACTAAATGTATTAACGGATTACATTACTCGTGTAAGACATGTGTTTATTCAAATCGTGCAATCCACGAGTTTTTAAAAGATGTAACTATTTTATTACTTAGTATATAAAATAATATTTATTCAACCAGTGTAATACACGGGTTCTAACCTAGTTTTACATATAAAAAACTTAATTTTACACAGTGTTATTATTATTATTATTATTATTATTATTACTATTATTATTATTATTATTATTATTATAGCTGCCGTCGTGACTACCGTCGCCGCCGTCACCGACTTCCAACGCCACCACCACCCACCTCCACCCCAGCTTTCTCCTGCCACCACCGTTCATATACGTTTTATAATCAACAAAGACATTTATCTTATTTTTTTCAAAGCACCGTAGCTTTATAAATATTATTTAGAATTGTTTTTGCTGATACGAAGTACCATAGCTTTATATATTAACCATCTTAAAACATAAAAGTTTGATTGTATAAAAAATACTTTATATTTACTTAAAAAATAATATAAAAGTTAAAAACTAATGATTGTAATTAATAATTAAAAAATAAAATAGAATATTAATTAATTAATGATTTCGGTAATTAATGAGAGCCATTTTCTCTCTCCTACCATCTTCTCTCTCCTCAAAAGTTGACTTTTGGGTATATTTAACAACACCCCTTTTAAATAGTTTAC
Organism: Helianthus annuus; assembly: GCF_002127325.2. Taxonomy (NCBI): domain Eukaryota; kingdom Viridiplantae; phylum Streptophyta; class Magnoliopsida; order Asterales; family Asteraceae; genus Helianthus; species Helianthus annuus. The sequence continues at coordinate 5,918,630 of NC_035439.2, forward strand.
CAATTCAACCCTTACCAACACTTTTGTCTTTTGACCATAGTTTAAACACTTTTCATTGAATGACATGACAGTCTCTCATTGGTTGATTTTGAAGTTTACCACTTTCAAGTGTCTAACCACTCCATACACCCTAACTATATATATATACACCAAAAAGTATGTTGACATCAAGTTTTATATTATATTAATTCCGTGCTTAATTTCTTGATCCAACTAAAATCGATAACGAAATTTGGATCAAGAATCAAAATATCCCTTTATGAGATAATGTTAATTTATTTAATAGATGGGCAAATGATTGTGTTTGACATTTTGGATTAAACTAAATCAAATTAAATGAATTTACGAAATAAGATCGTGCCTCCAAGTATACTAAACAAACTAATCATGCATTGAATCTCTACGTGCACTCATGTTGTTTCATGATATGCTTCTATGAAGCCAAAAATGCACTATTTCTTCACTAGAAAAGCTCATGAAAAACTCTGAATCCAAACCCAAATTCAAATCCAAACGAGTTCCATTTTAGCATCAAGACAATGGTAACCGTTTTGTCTAAGAGAAAACCAAAAGCCCCGAAAAAGATCGAGCCGAAAAGGGGCTGTTTTCGATCATGTGTGGCATGGTTTGTGTATCCTCTTCCGACCGCTCTCTTTTTCATGATTCTTATGTTTGTTTGGACATCATCGACCACTTACATTTCGGGCAGGATTGTGCATGTTTGTGTCTCGTCTCGTAAGCTGACCAACCTTTATTGTCTCTCGGCCACCACACAACCGAACGACAAGTTCCAGCTTCCGTTCACGAATTCTAGTTCTCCAGAGTTTCTGGAGAACGGAATTCCTGTTCTTGAAGAAAAACTAGAAAAGAGATTGGCGAATTCGGCCTTGGATGACAATTCGGTTAACCTTAACCGGAACCTCAAAGGCGAGTCCAAAGAAGATGTTAGTGTTGTTCGAAACCAAAGTGATGGGAATAATGGGCTTGAGGTCGTTGATGACCTCAAAGGTGATCCCAATGGAGTTTCCAAAGTTGTCATTGAAAACCCGACTGCTTTTGATGATAAAAGAGTCGGGAATGAAAACCCGGCCACTTTTCTTGAGAAAAGAGCCGGGAATGAGGCCACTGGCACCAGTGGCCTTAAAGACGACTCCAAGAAAGTTTCTAGTTTTGTTCATGCAAACCAGAATCCTCTAAATGGCAGTCTTGATGAAATAAAGAATGCGAGGGAAGTTGTCGAAGAGTATCTTCGAGTCCAGAGATCGTGGGCCGCTAATCAAAACTGGAATCAGAACCAAAACCAATGTCATGGCCGAGGAATCTATGTCTATGAGTTGCCACCAAAGTTCAACAAGGATTTGGTGGCTCAATGTCATGATATGGTTCCTTGGGTTGATATGTGCAAGTATTTCAGTAACAACGCGCTTGGTGAGCCCATACCGGAGCTTGGAAACCGATGGTTCAAGACTCATCAGTACTCGTTGGAATTGATATTCCATTCGCGAGTTTTAAAGCACCCGTGTCGTGTTTACGATGAAAACCAAGCAAAACTCTTCTATGTTCCATATTATGGTGGTCTAGACATCTTGAGATGGCATTTCAAGAATGTATCTAGTGAAGTCAAGGATACTTTGTCTTATGAACTTGTAAATTGGCTAGAAATGCAAAAATCATGGGACAAGAATCTAGGAAAAGATCATGTCTTTGTTTTGGGGAAAATTTCTTGGGATTTTAGGAGGAAGGATTACACATCATGGGGGACTAGATTTCTCGAGCTCGAGGAGATGCAAAACCCGATAAAGCTCATGATCGAACGACAACCATGGGAGCTCAACGACATCGGGATCCCTCACCCAACTCACTTCCACCCACACTCAGACGACGACATCCGTGCATGGCAACGTAAAATCATCTCATCAAACCGTCGAAGCCTCATCAGTTTTGCAGGCGCCGCCCGTCCTGACGCTCATGACAACATTAGGTCTATCTTGATAGACCAATGCACATCAGCAACCGAGGAACAATGTAAGTTCTTCGATTGCAAAACAAAGCAATGTGACGAGCCCCAATCACTAATAGGGCTATTCACGGAGTCTGAATTCTGTCTTCAGCCTCCAGGCGATAGCCCTACTAGGAAGTCAGTGTTTGACTCATTGGTGTCGGGGTGTATCCCCGTCCTTTTTGACCCATTTACGGCTTACTATCAATATCCCTGGCATTTGCCCGAAGATCATGGGAAGTATTCGGTTTTTATCGATCAAGAAGACGTGAGGAAGATGAAGGTGAATGTGGTGGAAAGGTTGATGAAGATGCCATTGAAGGAGAGGGATGATATGAGAAGAAACATTGTATATGATTTGATGCCAAAGCTAGTTTATGGAGATGAAGATGCAAAGTTTGAATTGTTTCAAGATGCATTCTCCATTACAATGAACAATGTGATGGAGAGGGTTAAAAGCTTGAACTTGGAGTAACCGAAAGATAGGCTTAACCGGAGATGAGTGAACAAGCCGGAAATTAAACCACCGGTAACCGGAATATTCTTGTTGTCTAGGTATTGAAGTGTGTTTTGCATAACATTCATTTTAGTTCACTTGTTCAGATTCTAAGTTTCTTTGCACTGCATATCAGAAAGAATATGATCATTCTTATATAGATATATTCCTACCAAGTTGTATTATAAAAAAAATTAATTTAATATACAGTTTTGTTTAATTTTTCTACATTTTTATAAGTTGACTGAGTTGCTCCAAAGTAAAACATTTTTTGGGTATCATAATACTATTTTAACCGGTTTGGCAGATGAATCCATTTAATTATACATGTTACTATGTTAGCATGAATGACATGTTTATCACACCATACTTATTGAACGAGTTAGAAAATAACAACCATAACCTTCGTGTTGTGTTAAAAATCTAATATTCTACACTACAAAGAAAAGTTTTCGGAAATTTTCAATAAAATTAATACTACGAGTGAAAAATCAGCCCAGCAGGGGCCGGCACCCCCCCCCCCCCCGCCCAATAAAGCTTCATCGGTGTACAAGGCCATGTTACTACAAAGGTTTTAATGTTGGACTAAAAGCTCGACATCAGAGCAAGAGAGGATGAGTGTCTGGCTACGCCCATGGGTCTCACCATAGTGAGAGCGAAGATCAGACTCCGATGTGAGAGTAAGTATTGGAATATTTCTAACATTACCATACAATTATTAAAATGCTAAAGGCGTTCCGTTTGATGTTTAGTTAACGAAAGACCTAAAAAATCAAAGAACATAATTTTCCATAAAATTAGCAGATGACCGAGTCAAAACAATCTCCTAATTCTACTTTAACACCGATAAAATGGTCACGTTCATCGTTACAAATACGTTAGCACAACTACAAAGAGGGTATAATCTCTCTTTGCTGTTCTTTCAGCACCATTCATGTACATCCTACATATACAGAAATACCAACCTGTTTTAAATAATAATAATAATAATAATAATAATAATAATTCATCAACGCGTAAGGTCAATTTCAGTAGGCGAGTTTCTTAAGCCGACTCGTGAATTTTGTTGCTCATGAACCGCTTCAGGACTCGTCTCGTTAAGTTGAATATCCAAATGTTTCTCGTCCCTTGAGGATGTTTCTGTTTTGGTCTTCGCTTTAACATCATTACCGCCACCATACACGAAACTACAAAGCATCACCTACAACACCAAAAATCACATTTTTAAAGCATTTCAAACCCTAAAAACGCGCTTACTTGTTCTAACTGGTCTGAAACAATACCTGTACTGAGCTGGATGCAACAAGCCTACCGCCAATTGCACCGCCAATGACATTGCCATCAGCACTACAAACCGAGATACTTAAACCACCGGTCCGGCCGCTGTTTTCCGAAAGCAGATAACAACCGGATAAACATAGTATCTCAAAACGGCCCTGCAACACAAAAAGGTCCAACATAGAGCAAACTCAATGGATCAATTCTAGACATTGTAACTTGATTAATAAATCGTTTTAAAATGAAAGTTCGCTAACCTCGTAGGTCACAGTGCCCCCCGAAGATGTAAACTGACTAAACGTCACCGCAGAAACCGTTCCACTCCCCGATAAGATGCAAATTGCTCTCGCCCTCTGTCGTGCGAAAATTAATATCTTTTCAGCAACATCCTGCAAATATTTGCTTCTTTTTACACATCAGACCCTAGTTTTGACCAAGATTGACGGTTCTTTAGTTATAACATACCTCTCCAACAGATACATGGATGGTATGAGGTGTAAAAGCCAATCCTGCTGAACTATTCATCCATTCACCTGGATGAAATACAAAAATAATTCTATAAGTCAAGTTTTACCATCTTTAACCACACATTCGATCCATCCATAAATACCCTCGAGATATCTATTGATGTCACCGTATGAATAAACATGTGTAATTAGTAACACATTAGCAATATAAAATGCTCTAGGTGGTCTAGCAAAATCATAAGCATTTAGTCCCTCCGTAGTGGGGCTTGGTATAGCGCCACCTCCATCTATAACGCCCTATAGCGCCGGCGACATAGCGACAAATAGCGATAAGGTACCTATATGCGACATAGCGATAAATAGCGGGCGGCTATTTTACAAATTGTGATACAATAGAAAAATAATTTTTAAAAATTTTATATGTATATTATATCAAAATACCCTGGTATATATGCTATTTTACACGTATATTTAACAAAAGCCTAAAATCCAGCTGTTTTATAGCTATATTTAATTGATATTTATATTTAAAAATAAAATAATAAATAAAGTGTCGCTATTCTCGCTATCCATCGCTACAACCCAAATAGCGACACCGGACCTATACGCTACGTAGCGCGCTATAGCGATCGCTACGATCGCTATTGACAACTGTGGCCGGCGAACACCGCTACGGGGGGGCGCTATAGGCTGGATCTTCCCCTCCTCCGCGAAAATTTTCACGGGAGCCATACCTTCCACTATTTGTTTTTCTCTCACACATATATATACATACATATATATGTATAATTGAAGGGGTATAACCCCACTACACACTCAACTTATATAACCCCCTTTCTTACACAATTGCCACTTGTCACATAACCCTAGCTATGGGCTCCATGGGCCTTATGACTATACATGGCCTAAGTGCTTGTGTAGTGGGGCGCTATATGCCCTCATAAAGCCCCTATAAAGCCCCAAACACCACTACGAGGGGCTTTATGAGGCAAAAAAAAGTGGGTGGCGTTATATATATGGCGCCTGATGGGGGGAGGATTTCAAAAATGGACCAATAAAAAAAACAAGTGTTTTTTAATTAGTTAATAAAATTGAAAATTAATAATTAGGTAATGATAGGTAGGGGCTTTATGACTACAGGCTCTAGTGATATAACGTCCCATAAAGCCCCTGTGTGACGTGGCACGACACGTGTCGCATAACGCTCCACAAGGGGCTTTATGACTACGGATGGCCTAAGAGGTCTTTGACCTTGTTTTGGTTTCTAGATAGTCCGCCAATCAAAGGAGCATACTCAATTGGTGTCAGCGTATTCGAGGAGTCCGTTTACCAAGTAAATGTCATAATTTTCTAGAAAACCAAAACAACTATGATTGTTGACAAAATGCATGAAGCAAATCAAGTTCAGTAGAAACCATACCAACATTAGCAAGCCTTTGTTTCCATCCACTACCAGGAGGTCTCCCTCTGTTCTTCCTCGGGTTTGGGCTGCCTGAACCGCCCGAACCCGACAAAGGTGCAGGAGTTAGCCCTAACTCCATATGTGACTCATTTGGTGCATACTTCCTAGGCCTCCCTCTCTTTTTCTTTACAACAGAATCACTACCACAACCACCACCACTACTACCACCAGTGGTAATGCCATGAGGGTAACTTGGTGAACCCACTTTAGTTAACCACATGTTGGTCTGACCAGAATGCATACTTGGGTTTGGTTGGATCTTGAAACCAGATGGTGGGGTATGAACCCCCCCACCACTTTGATTGCCAGACCCATTAACCCCTCTATTAACATAAAAAGATGCCATTCCTTCCCTTACATCCATGCATTAAACCAATAATTTTCTCACCCAGAAAATAAAAACTATCTAACAAAGTAACAAACACCACTTTTCTTGAAATTTTGCCTGTATTTCAAGAAAACCTTACCCTAATCACAATTCACCATTAAAATGGAAGAAAGATGCTAAAAGATTCAAGGGTTTTACTGGGGTTTGTAAATAAACAACTCAGGAATCAAGAAAATACAGAAAAATGGAAAGAAATTCAAAAAGATTGAATCTTTATGCCAGAAAACTGTATGAAAAACAGGGGAGTAAGTTAGAAAAATGCAGAAACAGGTAATGGATTACCCCAGAGAGATCTGTGTACGACAGGCAGTGAGAAATTGGAAACCCTAGATTTGAAGATCACGAAGAAAGGAAGAGAGAGAGAGAGAGAGAGGTGGTGACAAAAGTGAAAATAGGCATGGGAAAGCTTTAAGCTTTAAAGTAGAAGAGAAGACTGAGAGCCTGTGTTGTGTATTTTCTAAATTAATTATTAAAAAAAAAAAGGAAAAGCAAATAAACAGACAATTATTTGTTTATGATATAAATTTCTAGACGACAAATATATGATTGCTAAGAATGTTGTCATGATTTTTATATAAAAGGTTGTGATGAGATAAATGTACTTTCCTAATAAATCCATATCAAAAATCTTAATTTCACACTTTGTATATGTTTCGAATAACATTATACGGGCTAAATAGAATAATCTGTTATGACAAATGTTTTATCGTATAATATTATACGGCTCATATAGATGAAGAAAATATTAGGTCGTATAATATTCTATACAAGGAGGGGGGTCGTATAATGTTATATGACCCATATACATGAAGACAAAAAAATTCTCTGACATTCTTTTTTCAACAATCAGTTATACGGCTCGTATAACTATATACGGGTCGTATACATGTAGGGGTGTGAAATTAAGATTTTAAGAGTGTGCGAATAGTGGGAGCCTAAGGGGGTGTTTGTTTGTTTGTTTTTTTTTTTTTTTTTTTTTGTGAAAAGCACTTCAAAACCTCTTATGTCTGCCCCACGCAGACCATGCGCAGACGTTTGAGTCTGCAGCGTGTTTGTTTTTTGGAAGTGATTTCATTAAAAAACCTCTTCTAAACCTCTTCCTCGCATAGACCTGGCCTCACATCTTCAAGCCTCTTCTAGACATCTGCTCTTTCAAAAACCCTAGCATCCATTCTTTTCCACAGCGACACCTCTATCTTCTCCAGCCAGTCGACACCTCCACCTCCTCCGCCACCCACATCTTCGTCGACCCCACCTTCCGTCACTTCTCTTCCTCTGTCGACCCCCCTTCGTCCCTTCCCTGCCTCTGTCGACATCAAAGTCTGTCGTTTCTCTGCCTCCGTTAAATCCTCGTCGCTTCTCTTCCTCCGGCGACACCAAACTTCGTCCCTTCTCTACCTTCGTCAAATCCCCGTCGTTTCTCTGCCTCCGTCGACATCAAATCTCCGTCCCTTCTCTACCTCCGTCGACATCAAATCTTCGTCCCTTCTCTACCTCTATCGCTTACACTATGTTCCCGAGTTTCATTTAACGATAGAAAAGAAAGGAAGGGGAATTATAAGGGAATGGAAAGGAAAAGATGTGATTATATTCGTGTTCCCGAGTTTAATGAAAAGAAAAGGAAATGAAAGGAAATTAAACATTTTATGTGTTCCCGAGTTGGGAGAAAATGAAAAGAAAGTTTATTTATAATGAATTAGAGGGTAATTTAGGAAATTTAAAAAGGTCTGAGATTCATAATAATCGTTTCTCACCAAATCTCTCCAAATTGGAAGGATGAATATTTGCATCAATCATCCCCTTGATTCCTTTCTTTTCTCACCACTTCCTTTCTTAAAAAAATCTCTGGAACACATTTTTTACTCTCTTCCTTTTAATTCCTTTCTCTTCCCTTATTAAATGAAACTCGGGAACATAGTGTTAAGGTTAGTGTTCTTGTTGATTCGTATAGTTAATTTTTGTGTAAGTGTTGTTTGTTTGAAATTAAGGTGTTGTTTGCTTGAAATTAAGGTGCTGTTTGTTTGAAATTAAGGTGTTGTTTGCATGAGGTGGTTAATTTGTGATTGAAATTTTGTAATCTTGTTGGAAGTGTTTGAAAATGCTAAAAAACAAACAGTCTTCTTCTTACAGACTGCAGAGGTTTGGTCCACCTCTTCAGCTGCAGATGTCTGCAGATGTGGTCCGCAGGCCGCAGAAGTTTTATCTCTGAAAAAACAAACAACACAAATGTAATAATAAGACCATTTACATCTGTTTACTTGTATAGCAAAAAGCATTTTGTGAAACGATGTAAAGGTGTGTAAATGGTACTCATTTCTAAAAGATTGAGGATTTAAGTCCAACGGTGAATAATGGTTTAGAATTAAGGGGAACTAGGTGGGAGTCGGATGTTAGTCGAGAACTCGTGGGGTGGTGGGAACACCTCACCTCCTTGTTCGCTGGCACACATTTCTTTCCCATCTAGACGAGATTACTACATATTCTAGTGAAGAATAAAGCAAATATTTCTTTTAATTTTATACTGAGCCATTTACATCTTGACAACAAAACAGGTATTATTTTTTAAAGCTCTACGAAATGAGAGAGAACTCTATTCCGCACCCGAGTTAATTTAACGAGGGAAAAGAAAAGAAAGTAAAAGTGAGAAATGAATGGACGAGAAAGGAAAAAAAATGTCTTTCTCCCCATTTCCTTCCAAATCGGAAGGATAAAAAACTAAAGAATTTAATCTAGTTTTCCTTTCATTTCCTTCCTTAAATAAAACTCGGGAACACGACATATTTTATTTTCCTTTTTTTCTTTGCTTAAATGAAACTTTGAAACACAAAATATTTTTATACTTTCTTTTTATTTCTTTTCCTTTCCTTCCATTAGTAAAGATAATAAGCAGATTGAAAAATAAATCTAAAACTATTAAAATATCTTTATTGTAAACTTTGATTTTACATTATTATCGATGTTTAAAAAAAAAATACACAACTCGTTTAAAGAATTAAAGGTTGAGTTTTTATAATTTCCAATTTAACAAACTCATATTGCATTCTAGATCTGTTGCCAACAACAATATTCTAGCATGCAATAATATCACATGTCAATCATGCAAGATGTATATAAAACAAGTTAAATAGGCATGTCACGTTCTTGTTTTATTTTCATGAGACAACATGACAAACCAATACCAAATTAAGGGACAATCAAATTCTCCCAAGTCTTCTTGTGATGTTTTCTAACTTCCACTAGCCTCGACACCTAAATAGAACACGCATGTTATTTAAAAAAAAAAAACAAAACAAAACAAGAAAGTCCTTTTCTATTACTTTCATGCCATAAAAAAAGAAAGAATGCAATACAAAGATGATCACTATAAGGTCAACACATAATTTAGTGATTACAAATCATCAACACTGGCTCTAATCTAATATGATACTAATAAACAATTCCATTTAATATTACATGGCAATTTCTTAATTCCATTTAGACCACCCATAGTGGGAGGGTGAATAATGCTAGTCGGCTAGTCAGCAAAGGACTCTAGGTTAGACCACCCATAGGTGTTTTTCGTCACGTGTCATCCTAGTCAGTAAATGGACGTTTTTCACAAATGGGCATAGTAAGGATAATACCAAATAATCCTAATTTTTTGATTAAACTAATAAAATTCATTAAATAAAAACATTACATTGTTAAGAAAAACCGAAATAAGAAAAAAAAATTACAATCCTAAAAAAAATAAAAAACCGAAAAAAATAAATAAAAAACTATTAAGCTAGAGTCCGTATTTTTGACGGATTTGTTGCCGACACATTTAGGCTAGGATCAACGCGTCGCCGGTGAGATGGTCGATGGGTTTAGACAAAAATTCGATATCTTTCTCCATTTGCTTCGATTCTTGTATCACGACAAACTTTTTGTTTTCGGCGTTTCTTTATTCCATAGTTTGTAAACGCCTATGACCGAGATCTCGAATGTATTGAAGGCGTTGATTCATCTTTTTGAAATCTTGCTTCAATGTGTTGGGATTAGATGAACAGGACTCCGCTTTTTTCCCTTATTTTTGGTGCTTCTTCTACCCGGCGGTCGTTCCAACTCCAAATCCTCGTCGTCGTCTAAAATAATATTTAAATCGACGTTACGAGCATCTGAGGTGGGTGTGTCCGGGTCAACCGACGATGATGTTTTTGACCGCTTTGATTTATGTCTACCACTATACGTCATCGTCGGTACATTTGACCATTTGGGACTTCCTCGTAAAAGCTCCCAACATCTCAAATACGTGAAACTGCCTTTTGTAGCATCATGGTCGGCCCTGAGGGTGAGCGGGGAGGACCACCGGCCAGGGCCCGATATTTCGAAGGGCATGTTATTCTTGAAAAAATCCGATATGCATATGTAAAAAATAAAATAATAGGGTATACCCATACAAACACCAACATAGACCCACTTACAAAACTATTTTTATGGTTTATATTAGTTATTAGCCTATTGACATTAGGTTTAAATCTTTAGTGAGCCCAATACTCAATTTCGTTAAGGCCTACGGACATGTTTTTTCGAGCTCGAACAGGGTACACAAGTTCTTAGGGCCGGCCTTGTGTAGCATTGTATTCTTCCAACGCTCTAGTTAAAATATTTCCATCGTTTTGGCCGCTTCCCCAGTTGTCCCAAGTACGTTGGAAGACCTCTTGAAACTGATGACATTTAGAGTTGATATCGGTCAATTTGCTCGAAGAAGAATCTTTATCTCGATATTCATCTTTCCCCATTGCTTTAAAGAACGTTTCACGATTTTTTTGCCAAAAAACCGGTGACGTTTGATAATTTGCTACGAACAAAATACAAAAATTATAACGTTATATTTTTAAAAAATATAAAAAAATACATGGGTCGAATTATGTGAAAAATAACTTTTTAAAACGGTTACCAATATCGGGGGTCCTCCGATATATCTAGCCACGCACGTGCCAACGCGTATTCCTCGTCTTTCGTCCATGCTAGATAGTTTCCTTTTCGACGAGGAGCGGTTGGATCTTTCTTTTTGTGAGACCTTTTTCTACGTTTGGATCCCTCGACAATGGGCTTGAGTTGTGTCTCTGGTACCATTTCTATCTCCGGATCGGTATCTTGAGGAGAAGGTGGCGAACCGCCCATGTTTGGAAAGGTTTGCAGAACTTGAAAGAACGGTTGCGAACCGCCCGTGGCTCGTATTTGCGCGTACACAAATAAATTCGGATCCATATCTTGAAGGTTAAAGTTCGGTTGTGGTTGCGTGGTGTTCGGCCGATATGTATTGGGGTTACCGGGTCTCAATGGCACACCGAATGGGTGTCGGAAGGGATTCATGATTTACTAATGAAAAGAAAGAGTAGAGAAAGTTTCCAAAAATAGAGGTGAAAAGTAGAGAATGTGGGTGAAAAGTGGAGAAAGTTTATAAAAAATGTGGTGAAAAGTGGGTATTATATAGGTTAAAAATTGAATAAAATAAAAGAAAAGTTAAAATTTTAATTGTTTTGACCGTTGTTAAACGGTCCAATTTCGAATAAAGTGTCGGGGGAGAGCGTTTTTAAACAACACTTGTGATTTTTTGGCTCAAAAACGCCCCAGGGGCGGTCTTCATGGCGTGAGGGCGTGCTTTATTTTGAAAAAAACACCCAAAATTTGGGCCACTACGAGTGGTCTAATGCCAAATAACAATTTCTCCTTCTCATTAAAAAATATAATTCCATACTAATTAATTCATATGTTACTTTTATTTCAAAATATTGTTGTTATTTTAGTTACATAGATTTGTTATTTACATATTTGCAACTATTTTCACATAATCTCATGGATAAGTGTAACACACACACGTGTATGTATATATATATATATATATATATATATATATATATATATATATATATATATATATATATATATATGGAGAGTTTAAATTTTCTTCTCAAATGAACCTTCCCCTATATAGTGGAGAGTTCAAATGAGAAGAAATTACAAATTAAGAATAAAAAGAATAAAGGATACAAATGTAATTTAAACAAATCATTTAATGAGTCTATTATCTATTTTTGCTATTCAAATTAATGAACTCTAATCACTTAATGAGTTTATCTTATAAAATAGTTATGCACCTTACACAATAAAAATAATCATGCACATGATCTTACATATTTAACGTTTCCTACACTATTAAAAACTATGTTTTGGTGTAGGGTACAGAATGTGTAGGACTTCAATACTTTTAAATAATTTTGCGACTCATAATAAAATATGTGGAGGACATAACACCTTTAAATAATTTTGTCACTCCAAATAAAATTAGTGTAGGATCCAACACATTAATGGTGGTGAAGGAGAAAATTATGGTGGCATTAGTGAGACTTTTGTAACTCTTCAAAATATTTATTAGTATTCTATATCAAATTGTCCATACTACCCTTAGTAATTAAAACATTAATTAAAAGTAGATAAAAATAATATCTTAATTCTCAACCATTGATTAAAAAAATATAGGGTCTAGATTAATTTATTTTTCTTCTTTCAAGAACATTCTTCTCAAATGAACCTCCCCCTATATATATATATATATATATATATATATATATATATATATATATATATATATATATATATATATATATATTAACGGGATCAGGAGAAAACGCCCTAAAGTGTGAGAACGGTGAGACCGCATCCTGATGGAACACGTGGTGCGGGATATAACCATGGTGGGAGGGGATTTTTTGTCTTTTTAATCATCTTTTTTGCTCATTCGTGTGTCACAATACTACTTCATTTTTGGCGTTTTGTTAGATTCAATAACTACCTGGCGTTTTACTGTTTTTTTTTGGATCTGTCTCATTGAATTAATTGTTTTTCTGTCACATGGATAATTTTTTTGGCATTATGGCATTCCCAGGTGAATTAATTCCATATATGTTATAAAGGTAAATATTTTGGCGTTCATGTCGTTGTTAATAATTCATTACCATTCATTAATATTTCATAAGATTGCAATAAGACGAAATCAAAACAAACTAATAGTCTTCTGTATATGGGATTACATCAGAGATGTACCCTTTGTTCATCGCTTTCTTCAGATTCACCATCATCATATTTTGCATTGGTGTATAATGCCATCATCTCGTCTCTTCTTTGCTGCAGCCTATACTTAAATATCATTACAACTCTAGATCTTGCATCGTTCGAAGGTGCTAAATCACAGAGTTGTTCAAAAAGATGTAGTTTCTTTGTCTTCAACATTTCGTCCATTGGCAATGAATATTCCACCTCGTGTCGATAAGTCACTTTAACCGTTCTTGCTTCTTCATCCACCACCCAACTGCTAACTGTTGGTAGAGGAGTATCGTCAATATCATCATCATCATCATCATCATCGGCTGGAAATTTTCTATTCAATCTTCTTATTACCTTTTCGAGTCCTTTCACAATCGTCGGCCCTTGGAATCCCAAGGGACAGAATATCCCTCTGAATCGCTTCATCCATACTAGTATGGCCTTAATTGTCTTGACCTTCACCCTTGTCCTATCGGAGAACTTTAGGATGAAACGTCTCTCTGACCTCTCAAACTTCCATGCAATAACCTTAGCCATTTTTTAATCTGTATGACGTTTTTGACAATGTGTGGCGTTTTAGATAATGTGTGGAGTGTTAAGTTGTGTTTACCTGTTCTACTTTTATAATGACTTTTTTTTGCCGCCATGTAGGATGCAGTCCTATAATGTGACAGGTAATTATGGCGTTTTGAAAAGATAAATAAATTCAATTACCCATGGAGTGACTTTTAATATAATAAATGTTAGTAATAAAGTTTTCGTCACTTCAGTTTACTGTTTGTATTTACTGTTTCTTCAGCTTCATCTGTTTATGGCTGTAACACGTCCCATCTTTTTGAGATTTTGGCGTTTTGTATTTTAATGGCGTTTAGATAAAGATGACACTTTGTTCTATTCTCTTGCACATTGTTTTTTACATTTTTTTGAGTTTTTAATAATGCTTGTCCAAAGTAATTTTATTAAAGTTTAGGAGTTTTGGCGTTTGTGGTATGATGGCATTTCACAAACAATTTTTAGAGAATTAATGTATTTGTTCTTAGCTGAAAATTGCATAACAAACCACAGAAAAAAAATTAGAAAATAGAAGGAAAAAAATAAATTAAAAATCCGAATCCATTTTATCTTCCTAATCTTCACTGTCATCAGTCTCTTTCTTCTTTTGAAACTACAAGAACTGTCACAAATAAATGGCGTTTTGGTGTTGGTGTGGTCTTTTGTTGTTTGTGTGTTGAATTGGCTTTGTGGATGTTGGAGACATAGATCAACGCCGTGTGGGTGGATGCTATTTGTTCGCCATCTTCATTATCATCATGGAGTCCAAAATAGCATTTACACTGGGATTAGTCTCTTTTCCTCTTCCAAGCCTTCTTCAAGAACAAAGAAGACAAAATGACATATGACTATCATCAGTCTCTTTTTCTTGAAGATTTTTCCATCTCATGCAACAAAATCTTACTCCCCTCATGTAATAAACCATTTAGTGAAACTTCACGCAGAAAAATACTGAATATCCAAGAAACGATGTTTGCCATCGTTGATTTTTTAAACTTTTTGGCGTTTTACAGTGAGTGATATTTAGGAACCATGGTGTATGTTTTTTTGGTGTGATCAATGGAAGGTGTTGTGAATTCAGGATCTGGATCGATTCCTCTAGCTGATGAATGCGTACAAACACATGAAATGTGCGGAATCCAATCATGTGTGTGGATAGAGCACGAAGACGTAATTATACATTGATTTCAATTGATAATCTGACAAGTACAATACCGAGAAATCAAACGAGCAGAGCTTCGCCTCAAAGTCTAAAAAGTTACAAATGACAAGACCCTACTCTCCTATTTATAGGCAGTCTCCATCCAGATGAAACAAGCTGGCGGATGGGCTCCATCCGGACGGATGGGCCTCCATCTGGACGGATGGACTCTAACAATTAACACCGGATGAACCTGTACTACATCCGTCCGAATGGACCTAATGTTCATCCGTTCGGATGAGCCTTAATACATATCAACTTTATCTTTTGTTCAGTTCAGCACTGGTCTTGCATCATCTGATTCAGCTACGACACGTGATTGACGTAAGCGATAGACATATACACTCACAAACTCCCCCTTGGATATTGCTGCAGTCAATATTGTAGCTTTCTATTTCTCTCTCTCTCTCTGAGTCTTCATGAAGCTTTGAGAATTTCAGCACCACAGACTCTCCTTTATTCTCTAACAGCTCTATCTGCTCCCCTTTTCGTTTAACTCGATCTTCAGGCTCCCCCTTGCTTTAAGCTTCCATGCTTTCAGCTACTAGGATCGACACCTGGATTTTACATCTACAAGCTCCTCCAGAATAGTTACCTGACTCTTTGCAAGCTCCCCCTTGCTTTGAGCTCGTCTTCAGACTCCCCCTTATGCTCAGTTATCGGGATCGTAGTCTGGCTCTTTCATCTGCAAATCTCAAACCATTTATAAGATATCTGACAATTAAAGACCAGTAGTCTAAAATCTAGCTCTAAACATTTAATATGAATAAGTTGGATCATTTCAAATATGTGACTGCACAGGACATCGTTTGTTGTGACCTAGCTCAAAATATCCTAAGATCGAGAACTTGGCTCACATTTAACAATTTTAAAGCTATTTAAGATTTTCAAGAACAATTTCCTGGCCTTTCAACACATATATTCAATATCCTGGCTCTAAATGCAAATGTAATAATATGTAATTTTCCATGATTTCCTAACTCTCTTCCTGTAACAACCCGACTTTTTGGAGTCAAAGTACAAGTCAAAGGAAGTAAAGATTGCTAATTCGATCTGTCATTTCTTGCTTAATTATTGATTGTACTCTTGACTCGATAATCGATACTCTAATTTGTGTTACTCTAGTTGTATTATGTGGAGTAAATGCAGTAATCGCAGTTTATCGCTAATCTACTTAACGATATCTCATCGCTATCGCATGGCAATACGAATTATGAGTTTTGGATATTGTTTTACGTGTGTCTGCTATTATGTATTAACTGTGCATGTATATTTATGTTTGAAGTGGTTAATCGAAAACCCAATCACAACACTATCGCAACGCAATCTCATCGCAAACTGGAAATGCAAGGTTACTTATGTTGTTGTATGTTAGTTAGGTTATTTTTGTAATTATTGTTTGATACTATCGCGTCGCTTACTCGCTTAAACGCATCGCAACGCTCAACGCACGAAATGAAAAGTCAGACACCAACGCACTCGAACCATCTGATCGAAGGACCATTTGATCGAATGGTCATCCGTCCGGATGACCATCTGATCGGATGGCCATCCGATTGGATGGCCATCCGATCGGACTGCCCTCTGATCGCACTATTACGTCGCCTCTCCTCTCTTCACACCTATAAATAGCACCTGTCACATCACTGTTCATGTGCTGTGACAGCTCTCGTCCGACCAGCACACACTTGGCCAATTTTCTCTCGATTTCTCGCGATTCTTGTAAGTTTTCAACTCAAATCTTGTACTTCTTTGATCTACACACACTTCTTCATCATTTTCACCATCAAATCTTAACTTTTCACCATGAAATCGGCTGATTTGGGCTGTTCTAGGGGGGTGTCATCATGGGTTCTCATGAACTTCAAAGTATGACCTCATTCCACCAAAAACAACTCAGATCTAATGATTTCAACAATGTTTAAACACTGATTTCTCCTAATTCTAAACAAAATCAAAGTGTTTCAAACTTTTCTTCAACATTTCACATAAAACCGATAGAATCTGAGCTCGTTCGGGCCTACTACTCATTCTCTAGTGAAGTGCCGGTTTGAGAACTGGTTTCTATCAACGAGATGGCCGACTTAACAGGTTGAACAATAAGTTCCGTTAAGAACAGTTAACTGATCAGATGGGGTGATTCCCACCCGATCGGATGGCTTGGACTTGATAGGATTTCCGTTGTTTGACACGTTGTCATACCGTCTCGGTTCAATCAAACTATTATACTACGTGTTACATGCTGGTTATGCGCAAATTCGCTTTCGCTACTATTATACTATCAAACTTTTATGCTTACCTTTACACTATGTGTATTGACTTTTATTTTAACGTATGTGACATGTGTTTAGGATGCTTGCTTTAATTGCTGGATGTTTTGGAATCGAGCTTAGGGGAGTCTAGAAACAAATAAACAATTTATGAGTTGTCGAAACTAATATTTGTCTTTGAGAACAACTTGTCTGTAATAACTGCGTTATTTTGATATGTTATGGTATGGGACGTAAAGTTAAATATCTGGTAATTTAGTTGTTATGGATTCTCTTGGACAATTTGTTTCGCTCAGTGTCGCGCCCCGATGTTTTCGCCATCGGTTGGGGTTTGACACTTCCTCTATCAACTAACTATGTCTGACAATTTAAGTATCCAAAACCCTCTTAGTTAATCATTCAAGTCCAAATTAATGACCTTGGAGATTTCACAAATTGTTTTTGTATTTCATTTAAAACTTCAAGTTTCAAATTAATGAACTTGTTTATTTTCAGAAACGTGTTCAACATACTTAGATTTGAAACTCGGCTCTTAGACATCGGTTTTCGAAAATAAAGCGGAAACAAAATCTTTTTGAAATTTTTTCTGAGACATGAAGCAGTAAAGAAATATTTACAAACAATATTTTTGTTTGAGTTTGCGTTAGAGGATCATATCAGTTTATGACAAATCACTAGTACCATTGAGCTATAAACACTTTAAGTTCTAAACAATTCACGTAGATTGTCAGTATACTGGTCAACGTAAATTTTCACACAAAGTTCAACTAATTTGAGATACGAGTTTAATGTTTTAAGCACTTAACTTATTCGCGTGTCCCACCTCAGAATATACTCTCGTATCAAGATTCCCTAGATTCAGTCTTACAGGTGAATATACTATATTGATATCTGTATTCTGGGTTAGTGCGAGACCTTGAGACCTCAGGTATGAACTACCGTTCAGTCAATGAGTTGAAGGATCGACTTTAGGTGTGTCCCACTTAGGAATCTTCTTTACAACTGCACTTGATTCATATCTTTCGATATTTTTCAATTTTATGCAGAGGGAAAGCTTTTAAAGTGCGTAAAGTATTATACAAGGTCTAGGCCATTGCTGACGCAAAATCAGAAGACCACGTATAATAATACCCCAGATATCAAACAACATAAAAACCTAGTATCTCAGAATCAGGCAATCTCTTAAACAAGATTCCGGGGGTTACCTATATATCCGAGAGATGTTCCCCATGAGATAAGAAAGTTATTGATATTTAAGTTTATATCTCGAAAACAATCTACTAAGCGTGTAAAAACCTACTCGCATATCATCAATGAGACCGTTTATCACTTTAACTTTCCAGTTCTTTAGCATACTGTGATTGTCTACTGATGTACTATCATTTCCTCTTTTTACACAAAACTCTTTTTCATTTTCTCATGTTTTTGACTTTTTCAGATTTTCAAATGTTTTTTGTATTTTCAAAATTTTTACTCCCCCTAAAATTCAAAACATTTAAGAAAATTTGACAACCTGATGCTGATAGCTTTGTCTCGCCATCCGTTTTCTGCTTCACATGCTCTATTTTGCATAAATTATCCCCATGACTTACACCACATTGATTTTGAACAATGTTAAACCATTTTCAATTATGAAACCATGTTTTTCAGCCGTGAGGGTTTTGGCATATTCACTCAACAAGTTTTTGAAAATTTTTTATTTTTGAGAGAATTAAAACACAAACATTTTTTTTTCATTTTTCAATTTTTGACAAAATAAAGACATGTTTTGGTTTTTAAACTTTTCAATTTTTAGGATTTCTGAATTATGGTTTATTTATGTACAGAAAACAAACAAACTCCCTGTTTTCAGTTGCATGGATCCTCCTCCTCTGGTGCCACGCTGCTCCTTTGTTCATTCTGATAGTCATATGTCTTCTAGAGCACCTGCACATTCACCTAACTCAATTACTTGAACAAAGCAACCCAAGATGTAACACCTCGTAAAATCGTGTCCAATTATATAAAGACACGTGTCCTAAACCCTAAACGTGTAACGAATTTATTCTAAAGGACTAAACTTGACAACTTTGAAAAGATGTATGCAGAGGGACTAAAAGTGTCAACATGCTAATTTATGCCTCTGAGTGACCTTTTACCAAAACCGAGACTTTATAATGTTAAAACATGCTCTCGGAAATGGTTAATATTAAGTATAAAGTTGAGGGATTAAAGGTGAAAAGATTCAAAATTTAGTTCTCTGATCAATGGCTTACGGATCGTAAAGGGTTCAGGCTTGCGGTCCGTAAGGATTGTATCTGGGCGATATAATTCAAAAGCGGTTACGGACCATAAAGGCTTAGGCTTACGGTCCGTAAAGCTTGTATCTGGGCAAAAAATTTTGAACATCTGCAAGTTTCTGCCATAAACCGCCCTTTTCTCACATGAATCGAAACCTGGAGCATGTTGATGGTTTTTAAAACCACCAAGGACACCTGTGATGATCTTGGACACTCCTTAACACCTGGTTTGATCTTGGATCACCTCCTTCAACTATAAATAGGAGCTTCAAGTGCCTCTTTTAGTTGCCCATTCACAAATTAACTCTTTCTCACTCTCTTCTGAGGTTCTTGATAAAAAAAAGAAGCTCTCTCTAGTTAAAAGTTCGAGCTAGGACCCTTTGTAAGTGTCCTTAGCCACTTTAGTTCAGTTTTTATGTGTTTAAAGACCGAAAGTCAAAGTTGTCGTAAAACGACTTTGACCTTTGGTTAAGACCTAAATGGTCCAGCCATTGTTCGAGGTGAATGTGGCTATGTGATCATAATTAGGTACGTGTTAATCCCTCAAAAGGGCACCTCCTAATTATCACGTTTACTTAGTTAATTATCAGGTCAAAGTATTTTAATAAAAAGTCAAACTGGTCAGCTTTTTAAATAAAAATCAAAACTGATAATGTAGAGGTTATAAATCATATTTTGTCACTTAAACAACTTGGTAAATATTATTAGAACATGTTTAAACATGTTCAACCCGACAATTCTGAGTTTAGGCTCGGTTCGCAACCGAAAGTCGCAAAAGCTTGACTTTTGCTTCGACTTTCAGTTCTGACCTGTTTAAGCTTAAATCCTTTATGTTTTAAGCTTTCCTTGTGACCATATAATGTTATAGTATAACCTTCTGAGGTTATATTACAGGGTCACCTAGAAATTCTGAATTATATGCATGTTTCTATTATTATGCTCATTGTTGACAATTATGCCCTTATGGTCTAAAAATAGGTTTTTTATATAAATGATTATGCAAATGAATTAGGTACTGATTAGTAAACATAAATAAAGTAATTTGACATTTACATTCTGGTCATAAACTGATGTTATGCTAATGATCGAAATTTAGGATTTTATAAAGACTACAATACCCTTTGGGTCATAAATCATGTTTAAAACATAAGTTTGACTCAAAACTCATTACCTACTGTTAGGATATTATTTTTAGGGATTTTTGGAATATTGGGTCAGATTGTATTCTGACCTTATTACTGAGTTTGTGTATAAAGCTTGTAATTGACGATAATGCCCTTTTTGTGAATAAAATGAGTTTTACAAATAATTAACATGCCAAACTTTTTGCTACTGATTCAATATGAAAAATAAAATATTTTGACCATTCAAGGTTGGTCAAAATCTCAGAATCACATAAACTTTACAGATATCGTCAAATATCGGTTTTTACGCTAATTAGGTGCATAGTATGGTTTAAAACCATATTTAGCACCCAAGACTTGTTACCTACTGAAATTATAAATGATTTTTAATATTTTTATAGTAGGTATAAGTCATGAACTCAGAATTCCAATTTTGTCCATAAAAGCATATATGAAATGACCAAAATACCCTTTTGGGGTATAGTTTGGCCATAAATGGTAAACCACACATATGTATAATATCCTACTGTTATAACATCATAAAATAATTTTATTTTACAGAATTTTTTTTACCAGAACATCAGTGTACCTATAAACCTCTCTTATAAATCTTAAAATGACCAAAACGCCCTTATGAGGCTTAATTCGATTTTAAATTCTTTTTGGGCATAAATGTTGGTATTCTACTGATGTCTTAACATATTTTAAGCATAATAAAATATGAGACTTTCATATGGTTCATTCGGTTACCCGTTATGCTTATACGCGTTCAGTTTGGTTTATGTAACTAGTTTGCATAAATTAGCCGAAACGGGTTTAACCTTGTCATTCAAAGTTCAAAATCCAGAATGTATTTAGTTTGCCCATATTATACAAGTATTCATACTTGTTGGGTATAAATTACATTCCATTCTGGTCTCCGCTTAATCTAACGTTTCAAACCGTAAAGTATCTTTAAAACTAACCGGTCTAAGTCTTTGACTCAATTAAGACCCGTTAGTATCCTAATAGGTTAATAAAACCTTCCTTACAGATTAAGTAGCTTCGGTAGAAGATATTTTCATAAAGCCTTAGGAATATAAGGCTTAGTATCAGTCTTTGCATAATTAACTCAGGTAAATACTTTTAACTTATTTTCTCTATACGGGCTTGGGGTAAGGTAAATTATTACCGCTTGGTCGGGTATGTGATTATTTAGTCGGATTGTGATTTAATAAATCCGCATAACCCATTTTAATCTGCTTTTTTTATAACATAAACATTGGGGGTTAACGACCGTATCCTGGATATCCTCGGCTCATTTAAGTTATTAATGGCCACGACCTAGGCACGGGGTGTAGGCATACACCTGACATATGAAAATGCTAAATGTTAAATTACCCACAAGTTGGGGATAACTCCTTTATGGGTTTTATAAGTGGTGAGTCGGTTAATCATGACCGGCTTTCAAACCGGCCCCAATTGTATGACAAACATGTAAATATGTATACAAGATTTTAGTAAAAATTGTCCCAAGTTATAAAAGGTTTTATGCTTTGTGCGCCCAAATCAATTTTCATAATCTCTTTTCAAATGAGTCAGTTAATTGTATTTACCAGTGAAAACTGACGTATTTTCCAAAGAATAAGTGACAGGTACCTCTCGAAATTAGGCTGGAGCTACTTGGCATATATTAAGAGGATCTTGCAAATCCCTAGATGCCTGAAGTCTGTTAAACTCAGTTTTATGTATTTGTTTTATGGTCCGCCTGTGGATCTCTATTACAATCCGTCTGTATATTCTTTTGTTTTGAACTTTGGACATTATGGGTTGTAATAGTATTTAAACTTCCAAGCCTTCCGCTGTGCTATAATTGTGTTTAATTGTTTATGATGATATCAACTACGTCACCATACTCCCCACCGGGTCCACCATAAATATGTGGAAATATCGGGGTGTACAGTTGGTATCAGAGCCAACATTGAGTGAATTAAACACCAGCCTTTTGTGTTTAATCTGAATGACACAATAGTACCTTCCTTGGACTTCTGAGTCTAGGCAAATTACCTAGGATTATTCTTAACCTTTGTTTTATTTATATATGTTGTTTTCTTGTTTTGACAGGTTTTATAAAAATGCCGCCACGTGTCAGGGGAAAAGGAAAAGGTCCCATGAAGGGGGGACCATCCAGTCACGCCTGACCCTCACACCGACGCACGCCTTCAGCGTCATTCAGCAGCTCCGATTCACATAATGATTGGAAACATTCTCTTGAACCAGCGAGATGCTCCGTTTCCCTTAGTACCTCACCTTCATACCATAAATCATTTGGGCCTAACGAGCCCCAACATTCACATCACTCGTAGCATTTGCTGCATTCACACTCATTCCACAACTCTTCTCATCATTCATCACACCATTCTCATTCCCATAATTCTTACTCACATGGTCACTTTAACCCTGATGATTACATCAATGCACCACCAGGATATAACCCGTTGGGCCCCGAGGACCACTTTTCACAAGACATGGATATGGATGATGATCCAGATCCAGCAATGCCACCGTCTGGGACGCCTATGCATTCCATTGATATTTCTAGCGGGTCTTCTTTTGCGGGATCTCCCTCTCGAGGTTCCGATACTTATAAAGAATGGTTTGGGCAATGGGATTTTGTAAACACCCATTCTTTTCATAACACCCCACCACAGCAGCCACATGGGGAGCCGCACTTCGAAGCGGTGACTCCACCACCACTGCCAGCTGAGGAACCACCTCAGCCACCTCCTGAGCCACCAAGGCGGAGGAGAAACGCACGCATGTCCGTGCTAGGGGGACCAAGATTTAGCTCCCTTCAAGCTTCCAGCAACTACCCTCCGATTCCTGAAGATCCACAAATGGGTGGACCTTCACACGCGGTGCCGAAAATTGATACCACACCGGCCACCTTTGCACCACCGCCACCTCCAATGGGTTATGAAAACCCAATACCTACCTACCCACGTCCGACTGGGTACAAACCGTACGAGCCACAAGCTCCTACTGGTTACCATTATCAACCTCCTGCCTACGACCCATATGTTGAGGCAGTTAACTATAACGCTCTCTATCCTTCACCGTTTCCGCCTGCATACCCAACTGGGTATCCAGTCCAAGGGTATCAATACCCTCCATATCAGCAACAACCACAACCTCAGCCTCCACCCAAACAACAACAACATGGAATCTTTCAAAGGCTAGAAGAGGTTGAACGTAGGGCAGAAGAACGTGATAGAAAGGCCAACAAGTTCTTTAAAGGACTTGTAAAACTTATCAAGGGAAAGAAGCATGATGGCTGAAGATCTTTATTTTATGTTATTTTGTATTTGTTATTTAAATTAAGTCCCTGCGTGGACATTTCTTTTTAGTATCAGTCCCTGTGAGGACTTGTTTCTTTCTTTTTAGTCTCCGCATGGACAATTTATTTTAAAGACCCGTTTAGGGCAGTTCTTGTAATCCGTAGTACTATTAATGGAATTTTCTTTTGAAATCCATATATATGTATTTTCATTACATCAACATGCAAATAATCATTTCAATTTTAGTTGATCCGCTTTGAAATTTTAAAAGAAGTTCTTTAAGGTATAACCTAGCCAAAAAATAAAATGGCTATGATGGTATAACCCTCTTAAGACAATAAATCCTTGTTAACATCTAAAAACATGTTAACACTCCTGGCAGTGTGACTTAAGAAACCACACCAGCCTTCAAGTACTTGGATTCTCCCAATTTCTTACAATAGCCTAAATGATCAATGTGAATCATGGCTAATAACATCGAATAAGATGTCCATACCAAAACATCCAATCGAGATGTTCTGCCTACAGACCAATTTGTATTCATGACAAAGATAGTTATATTTTATAACTTTTTGTCAAAAGACGATGAACTATGTTCGACCCTTAAAACATAAACATTGGGGGTTAACAACCCTGTCCTGGATATCCTCGGCTCATTTAAGTTATTAATGGTCACGACCTATGCACGAGGTGTAGGCATACACCTCAAAGATGCAAATGCTAAATATTAAATTACCCACAAGTTGGGGATAACTCCTTTGTGGGTTTTATAAGTGGAGAGTCGGTTAATCATGACCGGCTTTCAAACCGGCCCCAATTGTATGACAAACATGTAAATCTGTATACAAGGTTTTAATAAAAATTGTCCCAAGTTATAAAAGGTTTTGTGCTTTGTGCGCCCAAATCAATTTTCATAAACTCTTTTCAAATGAGTCAGTTAATTGCATTTACCAGTGAGAACTGACGTATTTTCCAAAGACTAAGTGACAGGTACCTCTCGAAATTAGGCTGGAGCTACTTGGCATATATTAAGAGGATCTTGCAAATCCCTAGTTGCCTGAAGTCTGTTAAACTCAGTTTTATGTATTTATTTTATGGTCCGCCTGTGGATCTCTATTACAATCCATCTGTATATTCTTTTGTTTTGAACCTTGGTCATTATGGGTTGTAATAGTATTTAAACTTCCAAGCCTTCCGTTGTGCTATAATTGTATTTAATTGTCTATGATGATATCAACTACGTCACGATACTCCTCACCGGGCCCACCGAAAATATGTGGAAATATTGGGGTGTGACAAAGCCTGTTTTGACTCAGGTAGCCATACATGTATCTTTCTAGGTAAAACTGGATAATTTCGATCATTCTTTTCAAAAAAAATTTCATGTCTATCACTCACAGAAGTCATTTGTTTCTTTTCCATCCAAATTTGACCTTTTGAAACCTTTCTTTGATAAAATCTTGGATCAATTTTTGGTTTCCAATTTTGTTTTGGTCAAACTTGGATTTCCAAGTTCGTTGTGGCTTTTGAAAATCAACCTTTCGTTTCTAAATCTATTTAGGCTCAACTCTGGGTGTCTTTTGTTTTGGTTTCCAAGTTTGTTTTGATTCAAACCTGGTTGACTTCTGTTTAACAACATCAACAGGTTTCAATTTAGGACATTTACGACTAAGATGTACAAATTGATTACACTTATAACATGTTCTTTTGGAAATATCTTTAACCTTTTGTTGTTGCTTTTTCTGAGCATAGAACTCTTTATTAGACTACCGTCTAAATTGGAGTTCTTTCTCTTCTTCTTAACTTGTTCCATAAACAAAATTCATCTATTTCTGATAATCTGTCTTTTCAAAACATTTCTTTTTGTTTTATTGCTGTTTATAACCCAACCCAGCCTTCATGTTCTTTTTTTTGTAACTAGGTTTGTTATAAAATGACTTCTTGCTCTTCCCAACAAATTTTGAAATTTCAGACCACTGATGTGCGTGAAGTGTGTTATATTTTTGATGTATATTTAAGCCCCTTTTACACTTTTAGCCAAGTTTTAAATTTATAAAACACGATATTTACTAACACTAAACACACATATGGGCAAGTGCACCCATCGTGGACGTAGTATAGTGTTGGTAAGATACCGAGGTCGTCCAAGGACACAAGAGCTTTTAATACCGGTTTATCCTCAACGTCTAATCAAATCAAAAAGTGAGAAAAATGTTTTTAACTAAGAAAATAAAAACTAACTAAATGCTGAAAAATAAAATAAAAACAGATAGACAAGATGAATCACTTGGATCCGACACGTGTATTAGTATAACCTTTGATTATTTTCGCACTTTTGCACTTGTTTAAGAGATTATCTTAGTTATTGTAGTAGGCCCCTCTTTTGAAGGCGACGTTACCCTCAACCCAGTAGTTTGAGTCAGCAAGGATACAATCCTAAAGGGTCGGATTATTGAAAGATAATGAATTAAGTTATTAATGCAAATTGTGGTAGGCCCCGCTTTTGGCGGTGACGTTACCCTCGGCTAAGTAGTCTGAGTCAGCAGGGATACAGTCCTAAATAGCTGGGTTATAGTATTAATAGTAGTTAACTTATGAGGGGGTCAAAGAGTTTGGATCCCCGCCATCCAATACCTATGGGCATTGAAGGAGATCCTACTAAATTTGACCCAGGTCCCTTGCAGGACCTCTAAACGCTGAACAAGGGCAAGACCCTTACCAAACCGTTCCCTTAACCCCCGACCAGGTAGCCAACATACCTCCATATAGACCGTGGAGATATGAATGGTGAAAATCTATTATTTTATATAGACAGTAAAATAATGCCAAGACACCACGGACAAACGATAAGGAAAGATCACCTTCAACATAAGCAACTAATTATTAAAGTCATTAATACAAAACCAAATAAAAAGTGCAAAAGATTAAAAATAAAAAGTATTATACTAAACACTTGTCTTCACCAAGTGATGTAAGAGACTTAGGCAAACATGGCCTTGATTGTCAAGAACTCTTACGATCAATCTTGGATCCCGAGACGACTCACACACTCTACGATGGACAATGGATGATGGTGGTGGATGATGGTGTTATGGTGGTGGTGGGTGGTGGATGAAGTGTGAGAGAGGTGGTGTGCCAAGGGATGAGATGGAATGAAACCAAGCACCCCTATTTATAGGCTGAACAGAAGGCTGGGCACGGCCCCGTGTCCGCTGGACACGCCCCCGTGCCCGTCTGACACTCTCTCTCCTCATTAATTGTAATTCGCAATTACAATTAATGCGCCTGCTGTACTTTCTCCATGCCCCCGTGCCCGCTGGACACGGCCCCGTGGTGGGCAATGGAAGCTTCTATAAGTTTGTCTTTTATGCTGCTTCTTGGGCACAGCCCCGTGCTGGCTGAGCACGGGGCGTGTTCAGACTTGTGCTTTCTCTTCTTTGCCTTGAAGGATGCCGTTGAGGGTCCGGGCAGTCTACTTTTATTCCTTTTCTTGTATTTATGCTAGAATTAGTTGTCTTTTTACTTCTTTTGTGAATTTGAGCTCATTTCATCCTGAAAATACAAAAGAAAGACAAAAACACTCTTTTTCCAACATTAGTACTTAAAAAGGGTTAGTTTTATGCCTTAATTGATGTGATTTATATGTTGTATTTTACACACATCACCACTGACCACCTTGACACCATTTTGTTGAGATTTTGTTAGTACAATCATGGTATTTGATAAAATGCTATTAGATCTAAAGAAGAAATTAAGGTGAAAAAGCATGAGCTTTGGATTAGGAATAAGATAGAGAGAGAGAGAGAGAGAGAGAGAGAGAGAGAGAGAGAGAGGAAATGAATAAAGAGAACACGTCTCTTGAAAATGGAAAAAAGGACTTGATGAGATAGGAGTGGATGAGTTCACCTATTTAATGCAAAAGTGATGTACACACAAAAATTGTCAGCCATTTAATGAAAAAGTGGATGAGATAGGAGTGGATGAGTTCACCTATTTAATGGAAAAAAGTGTCAGGCATTTAAAAAAGTGTCAGCCATTCTTCTATACACACAAAAATTGTTCCCATAATACCCTTCTGTGCATATGTAACAATGGACATGTGGCTTAAGGAAAACGGTGAAAAGTGTGAGAACGATGAGAACACTTATGGATCGTCAGATCAAAACAATCTATTGACTAGATTGGCGCGGTGGCGTTTTCGTAAATAACATCAATTTTATTACTTGAACGTGCTTCATTAAGGGTAAAAGGGTAAACATCCTTTCTTACATAAGAACGCCATTAAATATAAAACGCCAACTAAATACAAAATGCCAATTTTATTACCGCGTAGTTTTTTCTATGTTTTAGTTAACGTCTTCGCCTACAAAACGCCATAAAATATAATACGCCATAAAATATAAACGCCAAGCTTGAAAGATGGGATGTGTTATAGATTTAACAGGTAAAGCTGAGCAAAACTGGATACTTTATTAATTGCATTTACTATTATAATAATATCCCGCCTAAACTACGCGCCAAAAGAATCCTATAAAGAGAAATGTCTCAGCACCTGTGAGTACATATGTCTATCGCTTACGTTAATCACGTATCATAGCTGAATCAGATGATGCAAGACCAGTGCTGAACTGAACAAAAGATAAAGTTGATATGCATTAAGGCTCATCCGAATGGATGGACTTAAGGTCCATATGGACGGATGTAGAACCAGGTTCATCCGGATGTTAATTGTTAGAATCCATCCGTCCGGATGGAGGCCCATCCGTCTGGATGGAGCATATCCATTGAGTATAGCCATCCGAATGGAGGCCGCCTATAAATAGGAGAGTAAGGTCATGTCATTTGTAACTTTTCAAACTTTGAGGCAAAGCTCTGCCCGTTTGATTTCTCAGTATTGTACTTGTCAGATTATCAATTGAAATCAGTGTATAATTACGTCTTCGTGCTCTATCCACACATGTGATTGGATTCCGCACATTTCACGTGTTTGTACGCATTCAACGGTTAGAGGAATCGATCCAGATCCTGAATTCACAAGTGGTATCAGAGCAGGTGATTAATTGCACAGATTGAATACACGAAGATTCAAGTTTCTTCATCAGATTCAGAGCCAAAATCATCATCTTCTTCTTACATCTTCTTTTACTCATCTTCTACATTTCATTTTGGACTTAAAATTGGCTGAATTTTGAATATGTTGTTAGACAAACGTTTTTGAACAATCCTACAAAGTTTCAAATCAAAATTCAAACAATATCATACTCAAATCAGTAAAAATCATGAACTTCGAAACTGAGTTTGCTAACGTCATTGTCCATCCGGACAGATAGACTTATCTATCCGGACGTATAGACTTATTAATTATTCATCTGGACCAAAAGCTCATCCAGACCAAAAGTCCATTCGGACCAAACCTCATCCGGACCAAAGTCCATCCAGACCAGTTCATCCGGATAACAACCATTTAGACGTATCAAGTGTTTAGATGGTGTTTGATTGCACAAGTGTTTAGATTATTTTCACAACGGCCAGATCCTGAATTCACAAGTGGTATCAGAGCAGGTGTTTGATTGCATGGATTGAAGACACGAAGATTCAAGTTTCTCATCAGATTCAGAGCCAAAATCATCATCTTCTTCTTACATCTTCTTTTACTCATCTTCTACATTTCATTTTGGACTTAAAATTGGCTGAATTTTGAATATGTTGTTAGACAAACGTATTTGAACAATCCTACAAAGTTTCAAATCAAAATTCAAACAATATCATACTCAAATCAGTAAAAATCATGAACTTCGGAACTGAGTTTGCTAACGTCATTGTCCATCCGGACGGATAGACTTATCTATCCGGACGTATAGACTTATTAATTATTCATCTGGACCAAAAGCTCATCTGGACCAAAAGCTCATCCAGACCAAAAGTCCATTCGGACCAAACCTCATCCGGACCAAAGTCCATCCAGACCAGTTCATCCGGATAACAACCATTTAGACGTATCAAGTGTTTAGATGGTGTTTGATTGCACAAGTGTTTAGATTATTTTCACAACGGCCAGATCCTGAATTCACAAGTGGTATCAGAGCAGGTGTTTGATTGCATGGATTGAAGACACGAAGATTCAAGTTTCTCATCAGATTCAGAGCCAAAATCATCATATTCTTCTTAAATCTTCTTCTACTCAAGCAAAACTCTTTAAATGTGGCTTACACTCCCAAATGGAATAGGTAGAAGAGAAAGTTTTTGGCTTGTCATAGAGTGTCGGGAGTCCAAGATCTTTGTAAGTTTTATTTTTATTTATTTACAATCCTATTCGTTATGATTTATTTAGAACGTTTCACAAGATAAATTACTTATTCGGGCATAACATGCCTTATTAAAATTCCATTTATATACAAGTTCACATACCTCACGAGAGATCACTCAACACTCGGCCGAAGGTGTAATTTTTTTAGTGAATCACTCGAGAGCGGCATGGAACTTACGCCTTCCATAGGCTTGCCAAGCAATCAATCCTCCTCCTTTTTAACTTTTTACCTTTGTAAATATCAAGAGGACTTTTTGGGTGAAGGGTTAGGTGTCACACCCTGACTTTTGCGGAAGCGTGATTATGGGGTGACTTACTTGTTATCATTGCATTCAACCATATCAAACAATCTATATGATAATACCAAAGATTTGTCATCCATAAAATGAGTTTAAAACATAACAACATTGTCTAAAACGTAGACTTCAAAATTTAAGTTTTACAAACCAGATGAATTGTGTAAAAGTTTGCTAAGGACTCGTCAAAGATAATAGTTGTAATCAAAGTTTGGAAGATGTGTCTCGTCCAGGATTAAGACACACTGGCCAAAACCCAAAAACCATGGATGACATCTTTATACTTAACATGACTTGAAATTCCAACGCCCGCCAGATCCATACATAATTTCCTGAAATACATGTAGTTTGAAAAGTCAACAAAAAGTTGAGCGAGTTCATGTGTATGTGAGTTTGTACAAATCGTTAGTATATGTCTGCATAAATTGTTAAAATGTGTCTGTATGTCCTTGGTATGTAGCAATAAGGAAAAACAGATCAATTAATATGTAGCTAATACATTAATAAGTGATATGGCCTAGGAAGCACTCAAACCTGTAACGCGTACTTCATACCGGTCCTTCCGGCGGAACGACATAGTCACCACATGCAGCCACACGCTGGCCCATGTGTGGGGCTCGCAACACCCAATAGATCTATCACTCATGCCTCTCGGTCCTTATACAAGGATTAATGGTCTTACGATAATAGCCTATCCATTCACGTGATCTAACAGTAAATTCCTTAGCTAATCATACCATGTATAAAAATGTCTGTAAATGTCTGTAAAAGTCTGTAAATGTCTGTAAAAGTCTGTAAATATCTGTAATAATTGTAACATGTATTTCACCCCCGAAGTATAAAACTGAAAACGGTTAAGAGAAAAGGGGGACATGAACTCACAGTATTGCGTCTTCGGTACTCGTAACCCTAATCTCCTCAGCAAACACGACTACCTACAATGGTCTAACGTCTATTAGACGGACGGGCCATGCCTTGACTTAGAGTTTAGTGTTTTGAGTTACGTTACATTGGCATTAAGTTGTTAAAATAATAATAATTATTTTAACTTTATTAGAAAAATAGTTAGACAACTATTTCGTATTTATTTTCTCGAGTGTTTTACTAAGTGTTCGGATTCTCGGAAGATTTCGGCAGAGTCTCCTCTGTAAATAGAGGTGTCCATGCTTAAATAGCATATCATTTTCTTTTATATATATCCAATAGTTCATTTTCAATAATCAAACCGACATATCGACAAACAAAACATTACTTACTTTATTTCAGCTTTATTACTCAAAACCAGACTGTTTTCGAGGATTTTTATAAAATAGTTAACCTTTTCTAAAAATTACCAAATTTTCACAGAATGTCACACATGTTCCAAAGTTTATTGTGTAAAAATATCAAAGTCCAATTCGTTACCCATATTTTATAGAAAATCATTTTCTCGACTGCAATCAGATTTGTTACCTTCTGATCGCAGTTTACGGAAATATTCACTAAAAATCAACCGTAAGTCCGTTTGACGAAATTCCAGTTGGAGGGTCGTCCTGACAATGGTGTCTATCTACTGTAAAAATTTCATGAGTTGATTTTACTCAGGTTTTAAGTTGTGACTCCGAAAATAACCCACTTTTTCTGCAGTAAAAATGCAGCTTGAGCTGCTGTCCAAAAATAACCTTTTAAAAATAGTAAACGGTCTCGAAAAATTATGATTCCAGCGCCATTTGTTTAGTTATTCCAAAATACTCATTTTAGGCTTTAGAAATTCCGTTTTACGTTTTAAAATGATCCCGTTACAGCCTGTTGAAGTTGGCTGAAAATCCAACTCAGCAAGCTGTTTAAGCTTTTGTGTGTGAAGAACATTCAATAATCGAACAAGAATCGAAGTGAGACAAGAGTATGAATGGACTTACTACTAGCACAAGGCTAGGGTTGTAATCTTGAGATGGGATGATGAAGAATGATAGTGAGAAATGGCTTGAACAAGGCTTCTTGAGAGCACTTCAACTTCTCACTTCTATGGAGGATCTTGGAGCTTGGAATGGGGTTTACTAGTGAAGGAGATGAAGATGGTGAGGGAAATGAAGATGGAAATCAGTTGTGATGAGAGGGGGGTGTATGTGGGCCGATTTTTAGAGGGAGGAGAGAGAGGAGTAGTAAATCTTGAGGAGTGATGGTGATTTCTTGGAAATGTGTATCTAGGTTGTAGGGGAATTATGACATGAAAAATTGGCCAATGAATACAAGATCTTCTTTACAAAAGATTAACCAAAATATATGTTAATGATTATGGCAGATTTTCGGTTATGGGGGGGGGGGTAAAGTGTAAAATTTTTGGTTAATTAGTAGGTAATTACTAAAAGGTTAAGGGTATTTACAAGTATAGTGGGTGTATGTCATGTTTACATGGTGTATAGGGATTTTTGTGACCATGATTAATTTAAAATAATAAAATAATATTTCTAACAATATTTTCATGTCCCGGGTAATGTCTGGTTGTTCGGTTTCGCATCGTTCCGTTAAAGCGTTTAATTGACCCGTAAAGCGTCTTTTGTGCATCTTTTTGTAACGAATTTAATTCCAACACTTAGGAAAGTGTCCAGGACCATTTAGTCAATACTCTGTATAATATGAGTGTGTTAAAAGCTGAATTGTTACTGAAAATGCGGAATTCTGTAATTAAATTGCGTTTTAGGCACTTTCCGGCACTCAAACTATCACCTAGTGACATAGTCTTATGGTCCTCACTTCCCTACACTCCACACTGGTGTAGTGTTTTATCCCTGGCCCATACTGGCCTAAAAATAGTATCTGTCTAAGTGCTGGCATTGTCAGCATGTATCTGAGTTATTCGCTCACTGTACTAACTGTGCTTTGTGCATCAGGTTTGTCACTAAGAGTCTGTATGAGATAATTGAAGTGACTGTATGTAAAGAATGCACATGTATGTATATAACATAAATCAGTAAGCAGTTTAAAGCATCAGATGTAATCAAACACAGTCATTAAGCTCATAATTAAAATTAATTAATTGTACGGATGCATGCAAAATTGACGGTTGTCACATTCTCCCCCCGTTAAGAAAATTTCGTCCTCGAAATTTGTACTTCCTTAACTCCTTAGTGTTTCATTATGTATGTATGCATATGAATAGTACCGAGGTAGATAATCACCAAATCGAATCAAACCCTATTCACATCAAGTGAGTCCAAGAACATATATAATATCACGAATCCAATGGTTAAAAGGTATGTGCTTTTAGCATTTAATGTCAAAGGCATAAGTCGTATTGACGTGTAGTCTAGTGTAATCCAGTTACAGGGGTTCCACAAAAGAGGAGTTTTGTCCAATAGGATTCTCAAATGATTGGTTATAGTATGCAAATTTTCACAAACCATAGCATCCGCTACATGAACTCAAAATCAACAACTTGGAGATGAAAATGACCTGTCAGCTTTCGAATGAGTAAATGATAAGAATTTGTGTGCTGACATTCTCGAATTGCGAAAATACACTGAATGAAATACAAGTGAATCTGGTGTATCATTGTCTTGATTCGTAGTTGTATCAGGAATGTTTAAATGACTTAGTTCAAACAAAAGTATATGTAGTTTTGTGTAAAACGATCGACCATGATTAGCACAAGCTGCAAATTTGCAATGACACCACAAGGTGTTGAAATGACGAGAGATAATAATGGTGACTGAACAAGTTCATCGTGCCTGAAATCAAATGAAAGTGTACAAAGACAACCCGAAGGTTTGATTTACACAATGTCGTAAAGTTTCCAGTTGAACAAAGAATATCAAAGAGCCACTGTTTTTGATCGAAGGTGAAAAAAAAATATTAAATACCACAAGGTATTCGATTTGTCAATGAAAGTATCGTCAGGAGGTACATTGGGCTTATGAAATGAATCTATGTACCATTGCCTTAACACACAACTGTATTGAGACTGCTTTAATCATGATAAACAAAACGGATTTAGTGCAAGTCAATAAATGATCAAATCCGTGTATGAGGTGCGTAACGAACTTAGCACAAGCTTCAATTCCGTGAAAGTATCACCGCAAGGTATCGAAATCAACATATGATTTAGTGGAGTCGTAGGCCAATCAAGTCCACTATGTCTCGAAACAAAAGAACCTTTGCAAGAATATTTGAATGTGATGTTCCCAATACATCACATGGCGTCTCATATTAAAACATGTGAAATCGATAAGTTCAAGCAATTGAACTTATTTTTAGCATAACGCGACAATAAACGTATGTACCAATAAGGGAAATCTCAGCATGGTTAATGTATCTTGAAACAAAAGAAGTTTTCGAGAAAGTGTGTTGACTTGATAGCAGAAGAGTCAACCGTTACTATAATGTAGGCCATTCGAATCACAAACCAGTAGTTAGATTTAGCAACATAATATTCGAATTTCAATGAAGCGTTCGAAATGAAACCGCACGCGTAGCAAAAGGTGCATGCGTAATATGTGAGTTTTCAAATAATGACACAATGAGTATGAGGTAATGACCAAGTATCGAAGCAAATGTGTGTTCGCTCTCAGCGAAGAAAATCAAAGCGATACAACTACTTTAAGGGGAGTAGAGATGCAAACATCTACTCGGCTAGAAGCAAAAATGAAGATTTAAACGAAAGAATTTTCAAGTACTTTCTATTCTGTTAACTGAAATGGCATATATGTCAGGTTAATAGTGTTCGATTGAGTTAACAGATATGGTGTCTAAGTAATAACCTTTACAAGTTTGGACCTGGGTTCCCAAGGGTCCTAATCATATGTTTTCTAGATCCTCAAGGTTTCATATTCTGTGTAACTCGGTTTTGAGCATTGTGTAGGAAACACCATCTTGGGTGCGTCTAAAGACAAGTTATCGTCCCACGATTTTCCCGATATACTTTCTTCCTGAATTCATCGCTAACGACACCCGATCGTCAATCAGTCATGTAATAGTAGTTGGATCCTCACAGTTAGTTAAATACGTAATTCGTTAATCATTTGCGAGAGTCACCGACTCTCGTGGGTTAGCTCGTTCGGCTCCTAGTAATTGATGCTCATTTGAAAGTCACATCCTTCATCTTGATGAGCAGAGCTGGGGTTACCCAAAATGGGAAACTTGGTCTGTTATCTTCCTTCTCTACCAGCTACTGAAGCTACACTGTCGATCCTTGCATGTCTGAAGGTGTAAATTGCCAAGGTGTATTGGCTGCAAGCGCGGCGCCTGGAAATCAAATCGATGCAAAATTCGACTTGTCACTGAGTAGATAATTCTGGCAAGTTTTCGGGGATGGCTTCAGGATATTCTTTTATCACAGGGACATCTTCGAGTTTTAGTTCTTCGGCTCCCTTGTCCCCGACATGAGCCATAAAACAACCCATCCTTTTCGTAACATTCTTTGTGCCTTCAAGCGATTTGTAATTTGCAGAGGCGTATCCTGCTTCTTGAGTCAAGATCACTTCTTCGTTCACCATCATGGTGCGGATATCAATCTCCTATTCATCATTTGTCAACCAATCCCTCCAACTACCTTCTTAAAGTCTCCCAATTCATTGGCAGTAGCTCAAGTGTAATCTTACGCTTCCCGGGTTCTATCTTGCCGATTCCAGTTACTATGTTGGCTTCCACTAGCTTCCCCTAAGCTAGTTCTAATGGGTATTGGGATATCTACTTACTCGCTGCTTAAACCAATTATACTCTCGAACTCTAGAGGTGCGAATCGTAGAATTTGCAACAGTATTTGGCAATACAGATGCATAACATTGAGTAGTATGGGACGTACCGATATCCATGCTTGGATTCCTGGCGTGCTTCTCTGGCTCCGGTGTTAGACATCTTTCCCATGATTTTGCTTAATCTCCCTTGGGCAATCTTTCCTAAAGTGCCTCATATCCCCGCAGGTATAACATCCTTTATCTTTCTCCTTTCCTTTCTTTCCACGCTTCGTCTCACTCCAACACGTTTCCCTGTTGTGTCCCACTTTGCCACAGCTGTCACACTTCCCATTTTTACATCGCCCGGTATGATGACGTCGGCACCTGTCGCATTTAGGTAGTTTACCCATGTACTCTTTTCTCTTTTTGACCTTGTTGTTGCTATTCGTCTGAGTACTCTGCTTGAAGTTTGCGAACTTCCTCTTGTTGTCTCCAGATGACTCTACATGAGTCTCCTTCTTCTCCTCAGAGGTTGAAAATTTGTTCATCCTGATTGCCTCTTCAGTCAAGGCCACACTTAGATTAATGGCTTCAGCGATCGTTGTAGGCTTCGATGTCGTCACCATGCTCATGATTTGGGGTGCCAATCCCCAAATGAAACGCTCAATCTTCTTAAACTCTGGGTCTACCATGTAAGGAACGATACGCGACAGAACTTGGAACTTCTCCACATACTCAGCTATTTTTGGACCTTCCATCTTCAAGTTCCAGAACTCAGTTTCCACCTTCTGGCTTTCTGTTCTCGAACAGTACTTTTTATGCATTAGCTCTTTCAGCTCGTCCCATGATAAAGCATACGCAGTAGTCTCGCCCATCGTCTGAACCCGGAGTTTCCACCATGACAGAGCCCCATTTTGGAACAGTCCGGAAATGTATGTGACCTGGTGCTCTGGGGCGCATTTGCTCGCACGCAAAACAGTGTCCGTTTTCTCAATCCAACGCACGAAAGCTACGGCACCCCCAGTGCCGTCGAAATGTAGGGGCTGGCAGCCTAAGAACTGCTTGTAGGTACAGCCGTTGGCTGGATTATTTCCCGAGGTACCTCCGCTGCATTCAGAGCGAAGGGCCTCGTACTGTGCGATGATCTGTATGAGGCGTTCTTGAAATTCTGCCTCTGTCGTTGGCAGAGGGTTGCTGGTATTGGTGTTCCCTGGAGTCGACATCTTCCTAGAAGAATGTCGGTTAGGTCAGGTCTTGTTAAGGACACGAGTACACAAGTCTCTATTTAACGAATAGGACCTCAGAGGTATATTACATATATGTATATTCGCAGTCGTTGTAACATTCAATCACGTATCATCACAATTATTGCACAACTTGTAAATAGGAACGTAACAAGTAAGCATGTAGCATTATAGTTATAGCACAAATATGCTGATCAACAACGTGCTTAGTGGGAACATAGCGACTGAGTTTTTCATTAGTTATTAGTCATAAGTATTGTCGCATGGTTAAAGATGATTGGGCTTTCGTTATCCTCCGGCCATAATCACTGTGTCTTACATAATGTATCACATTAGGAAGGACACAGGGTCACCCTACCCTTGTCCAACACGTATATTAGTGTATCAAAATTACGTAGTCAGAAGTGGTCTTCAAAAGTCTTCGCAATCCCGGCTTATTATTGGTGTCTTTACCCAAGTGTAATGCAATCCGCATAAATCCAGAAACCAACTATACTGGTGACTGAGGAAGAGGAGGAAATGAAAGTAAACTGTTAACGCGCGTGGACTTCCTCCTCGGGCTTGTGTACATGTCGAAGTAATTGTCTGCTCTGCTGCTCGATAGTAAAGAAATGAGTATCAGAATCCTGGGAACGGTGTGATAGCAACGGTCGAGAGCGCAAAAGGAACCTTGATATATGTGGAGGTTCAATGTATACTGGCAATAGACAGGGTGGAGGGCGTGGTGTCTTACATAAACTTTTCAGGCAATATGCTGTCTGGTGATGTTAATACTTAAATCATGTTTTCAATTATGCAATGTTTTTGCATTTGAAGTTGCCAAATGTGGTGTCAGCTCAAGCTCCAACACTCTACGAATCGTATCCTCAAACTGTAGCTCATGTGACAGGTGTACTCATCCCGTGTGTAGCCTCCATAATGTGAGGGATGACAAGGGTCTAAAATCAACATAGTGTAGCATAGGGATCCATCGAAATGACTTGTCCAGCGTTGTAGAGGTGAATGTAGCAAACGGCGCGTCTTGTAAAGTTTAGGAAAAATGTTGTCATAGCAGAAGAATCGTTATGCGGGTGCTGACCTGGAGCGCCTTCCCGGGGTGCGGGTACGTCTTGAAAGAGAGCGGTAGGCATGTCGGTGCAATGGACGTCGGTCTTCATAGGTGCAACATCAGCGGGTGCAGGTGCGGTAGAAATGTCTCAACAAAAGAAGATTAATAGGTATAGGTACTGGGTCTGGTAAGAGGAGTGCAAGGTATAGTAGTCCAAAGGAAATAATGTCACGTTTAAATAGGTTCAGTAGGTGCAACATCAAGCTGGCCCGCAAGGAACTGGAGCTGCCTCAGGGGCAGGTCCTGGGGAGTGTGAGGGTATATGATCTTGAGCAAGTGTTAGTGCAGTAGTCAAAGCGGCGTCGTCGTCCGTGTCTGGAGCAAAAAGCGGTAACCTGCCTGTTTGTAAAGTCGTAAATGTCGCAGACTCGAAGGAGTCTGAAATCGAGTGTATACTAGAATCAGAGGATAGTTTGATAATAGGGATCTCAAAACGTAGAGTTAGTAACAACGTCCTCATCTAACTTTCCATCATCCTGGGTATCAACGGACGGATCATCAATAAGCAAATTAACGTCGTCATCAAACAACTTGTCCAAGAGGTACGGCGTCGAGAATCGGAGCCACGATGTGCACGTCATCGAAGTGTCCAAATGATGAGGTAATCCTGGACCGAAACATCTGCAAGGGTAATTCATCACCAGAGTCTGGCAGCGCGGATGGTTGGCAGTCGTCCTCGTTCTTGGTCAACATGTCAGGGTCACTCTCAGTGTCTGACGTAAATATCTCCGGCGCAAGTGCAGTCTCATTATTTATGGCGGCGGCCATAGGGTCATCAATGTTTGACAACCCGCTTTTCGGTGCATGGTAGTCATAGTATGTATTTCCATAGTAATCACTATCAGTTAGCGTATGCAAACAGGTTCCACATATGCACATTTATCAAAAATCAGCAACTAACCACGCATGCGATAACAATGTAAGCAAGTAATCATCCTAGTCTTCCCTAGACTATCTCACCCAGTCTCTTAGACCGAACTCCCTAGTCTCTTAGACTAACTCCCTGGTCTCTAAGACCAACTCCCTGGTCTCTAAGACCAACTCCCTGGTCTCTAAGACCAACTTCCCCAGTCTCTAGGACTAAATCCCTGGTCTCTAAGACCAACCTCCCAGTCTCTAAGACTAAATCCCTGGTCTCTAAGACCAACCTCCCAGTCTCTAAGACTAAATTTTTCCCCAGCCTCTAAGACTGAACCTCCTCAATCTCTAAGATTGAACCCCTCAGTCTCTAAGACTGAACCTCCCCAGCCTCTAAGGCTGAACCTCCCTCAATCTCTAAGATTGAATCCCTCAGTCTCTAAGACTGAATTATAAACATATATTTTGGAATGTGTATATGTGCCTTTTGTTTGTAAAAATGTTTGTTCCCTGGATCTGGGCGTTTTGTGTATGCAATGAAAACATGTTTGTAAAAGCGTTTTCGTGAGAGCCCTATTGATGGTAGTCTAGACTCGAGAATGAATCCTAGTTCGCTACGATCGAAGCTCTGATACCAAGCTGTCACACCCTGACTTTTGCGGAAGCGTGATTATGGGGTGACTTACTTGTTATCATTGCATTCAACCATATCAAACAATCTATATGATAATACCAAAGATTTGTCATCCATAAAATGAGTTTAAAACATAACAACATTGTCTAAAACGTAGACTTCAAAATTTAAGTTTTACAAACCAGATGAATTGTGTAAAAGTTTGCTAAGGACTCGTCAAAGATAATAGTTGTAATCAAAGTTTGGAAGATGTGTCTCGTCCAGGATTAAGACACACTGGCCAAAACCCAAAAACCATGGATGACATCTTTATACTTAACATGACTTGAAATTCCAACGCCCGCCAGATCCATACATAATTTCCTGAAATACATGTAGTTTGAAAAGTCAACAAAAAGTTGAGCGAGTTCATGTGTATGTGAGTTTGTACAAATCGTTAGTATATGTCTGCATAAATTGTTAAAATGTGTCTGTATGTCCTTGGTATGTAGCAATAAGGAAAAACAGATCAATTAATGTGTAGCTAATACATTAATAAGTGATATGGCCTAGGAAGCACTCAAACCTGTAACGCGTACTTCATACCGGTCCTTCCGGCGGAACGACATAGTCACCACATGCAGCCACACGCTGGCCCATGTGTGGGGCTCGCAACACCCAATAGATCTATCACTCATGCCTCTCGGTCCTTATACAAGGATTAATGGTCTTACGATAATAGCCTATCCATTCACGTGATCTAACAGTAAATTCCTTAGCTAATCATACCATGTATAAAAATGTCTGTAAATGTCTGTAAATGTCTGTAAAAGTCTGTAAATGTCTGTAAAAGTCTGTAAATATCTGTAATAATTGTAACATGTATTTCACCCCCGAAGTATAAAACTGAAAACGGTTAAGAGAAAAGGGGGACATGAACTCACAGTATTGCGTCTTCGGTATTCGTAACCCAAATCTCCTCAGCAAACACGACT
The DNA here is from genome assembly GCF_002127325.2 of Helianthus annuus. Classification (NCBI taxonomy): domain Eukaryota; kingdom Viridiplantae; phylum Streptophyta; class Magnoliopsida; order Asterales; family Asteraceae; genus Helianthus; species Helianthus annuus. The sequence continues at coordinate 5,959,606 of NC_035439.2, forward strand.
ACCTACAATGGTCTAACGTCTATTAGACGGACGGGCCGTGCCTTGACTTAGAGTTTAGTGTTTTGAGTTACGTTACATTGGCATTAAGTTGTTAAAATAATAATAATTATTTTAACTTTATTAGAAAAATAGTTAGACAACTATTTCGTATTTATTTTCTCGAGTGTTTTACTAAGTGTTCGGATTCTCGGAAGATTTCGGCAGAGTCTCCTCTGTAAATAGAGGTGTCCATGCTTGAATAGCATATCATTTTCTTTTATATATATCCAATAGTTCATTTTCAATAATCAAACCGACATATCGACAAACAAAACATTACTTACTTTATTTCAGCTTTATTACTCAAAACCAGACTGTTTTCGAGGATTTTTATAAAATAGTTAACCTTTTCTAAAAATTACCAAATTTTCACAGAATGTCACACATGTTCCAAAGTTTATTGTGTAAAAATATCAAAGTCCAATTCGTTACCCATATTTTATAGAAAATCATTTTCTCGACTGCAATCAGATTTGTTACCTTCTGATCGCAGTTTACGGAAATATTCACTAAAAATCAACCGTAAGTCCGTTTGACGAAATTCCAGTTGGAGGGTCGTCCTGACAATGGTGTCTATCTACTGTAAAAATTTCATGAGTTGATTTTACTCAGGTTTTAAGTTGTGACTCCGAAAATAACCCACTTTTTCTGCAGTAAAAATGCAGCTTGAGCTGCTGTCCAAAAATAACCTTTTAAAAATAGTAAACGGTCTCGAAAAATTATGATTCCAGCGCCATTTGTTTAGTTATTCCAAAATACTCATTTTAGGCTTTAGAAGTTCCGTTTTACGTTTTAAAATGATCCCGTTACAGCCTGTTGAAGTTGGCTGAAAATCCAACTCAGCAAGCTGTTTAAGCTTTTGTGTGTGAAGAACATTCAATAATCGAACAAGAATCGAAGTGAGACAAGAGTATGAATGGACTTACTACTAGCACAAGGCTAGGGTTGTAATCTTGAGATGGGATGATGAAGAATGATAGTGAGAAACGGCTTGAACAAGGCTTCTTGAGAGCACTTCAACTTCTCACTTCTATGGAGGATCTTGGAGCTTGGAATGGGGTTTACTAGTGAAGGAGATGAAGATGGTGAGGGAAATGAAGATGGAAATAAGTTGTGATGAGAGGGGGGGTGTATGTGGGCCGATTTTTAGAGGTAGGAGAGAGAGGAGTAGTAAATCTTGAGGAGTGATGGTGATTTCTTGGAAATGTGTATCTAGGTTATAGGGGAATTATGACATGAAAAATTGGCCAATGAATACAAGATCTTCTTTACAAAAGATTAACCAAAATATATGTTAATGATTATGGCAGATTTTCGGTTATGGGGGGGGGGGGGGGGTAAAGTGTAAAATTTTTGGTTAATTAGTAGGTAATTACTAAAAGGTTAAGGGTATTTACAAGTATAGTGGGTGTATGTCATGTTTACATGGTGTATAGGGATTTTTGTGACCATGATTAATTTAAAATAATAAAATAATATTTCTAACAATATTTTCATGTCCCGGGTAATGTCTGGTTGTTCGGTTTCGCATCGTTCCGTTAAAGCGTTTAATTGACCCGTAAAGCGTCTTTTGTGCATCTTTTTTTAACGAATTTAATTCCAACACTTAGGAAAGTGTCCAGGACCATTTAGTCAATACTCTGTATAATATGAGTGTGTTAAAAGCTGAATTGTTACTGAAAATGCGGAATTCTGTAAATAAATTGCGTTTTAGGCACTTTCCGGCACTCAAACTATCACCTAGTGACATAGTCTTATAGTCCTCACTTCCCTACACTCCACACTGGTGTAGTGTTTTATCCCTGGCCCATACTGGCCTAAAAATAGTATCTGTCTAAGTGCTGGCATTGTCAGCATGTATCTGAGTTATTCGCTCACTATACTAACTGTGCTTTGTGCATCAGGTTTGTCACTAAGAGTCTGTATGAGATAATTGAAGTGACTGTATGTAAAGAATGCACATGTATGTATATAACATAAATCAGTAAGCAGTTTAAAGCATCAGATGTAATCAAACACAGTCATTAAGCTCATAATTAAAATTAATTAATTGTACGGATGCATGCAAAATTGACGGTTGTCACATTAGGCTTGGGTTAAAGGTGGGTGGTTGGGTTAGTGGTTAGTAAAAGGGCGAAAATCGTAAAAAGCGTCGGTTTTCGTGACACACCTTGTTTTTAGTGACTTTTTGTTTTGAAGTATTTCTCCAAACAAGCTTTTATATAGCTTTGTTTGTTCTTAACTTCATCATATTATATATATATATATATATATATATATATATATATATATATATATATATATATATATATTTGTTTTTAAGTCACATAGAATAGCGAGATTACGAAAAACCGAGCTTGTTACTAAAATAAAGGGTGAAAAATAAAAAAGGGTTTTTGGTAGGTAAAAAGGGTTTTAGGGTAATGAAATGAAAGGTTTAGGCTCAAAGGGGCTAACTAGGGGGATTTTGGGTAGGTGGTAAAAAAAATGAAAAATAATGGTGTAGAAAGAAAAATATGGTTAGTCCTAATGCCTCCATCACTTACTTACTTGGGTTTAAGTTGGTAAGGACCGGGAATGTATCGTCGTGGCAAGTTCTAGAGTTGTAAGAACCAAGCGGCTATTCACACAAGAAACGAAAAATGAGCATTTAGTCTAAAGATGTATATTTGTATGCTCAATAAAGGCTCAAAACTCACTTTTGTGGGAATGGGTTTTTAATGCGATCAAGTATATAATCGAATTTTTAACTAGACTTGTTATGCCGTTTCGTAATTTTCTTATGTTGGTTCTTTGTTATCACGACGCTATCGGTTGTAAATTTGTAAAAATATAACCTTTTTAGAACTTGTTATTCCCAAATTAAACCAAAACAAATAAAAAAAAACGAAAAGTTTTTGAAAAAAAAAAAAATTTTGGGGTGTTTAGCGGTTCCAATAGAGTTTTGTGTAAGGCTTGTAATTAGGATTCGCAAAATTCAAGGTTTTAGCATCCCCCCACACTTAAATTACACATTGTCCTCAATGTGTCCCAAAAATAATATTTTCGGTTGATTGGAATATGTAAAAGTGGGTTAATAAGGCAAAGATTTATGTTACTGGCAGCATGGACACGGCCCCGTGTCCACTGGACACGGCCCCGTGGCGAACTGCCAGTAATGAAAACTTACAGAAGATGAACACGGGGGCGTGTCCACTGGACACGGCCTCGTGTCTGGCAAATAATTGCAGGTCAGTAACCAATCAGCAGGTCTGGGAGATGAACACGGGGGCGTGTCGGCTGGACACGTCCCCATGTGGACAGTCTGTGAGCCTGAAAAACAGGTTTTGTCTCCCGGTTTCTCCATTTTGGGGCTACAAGTGCTAAGGTTTAGCACTCTAACCCTTGCATTGTACCTGTTTAATCATTCAATACCACACCAAGCAAACATAAACCATCCTAATTTACCAACGTTAATTGTCTCCAAGCATAAAGTGAAAATAAAACGAAAATAAAAAAGAAAGTAAATTGTTCAACAAGCGGCACGCAGGCCGTAAATTGTTCGATTGAGAAGGGTACTTAAACCTGTGGGCTCATCACCAACCTGCCCCTTGTTCCTTCAAACGTCCATGTCTTCACCGCTATCATCACCTCCATCCCCATGCCCTGCCATGTACTCCCGGATGCTATCGATATCATCTTGTATATCGTTGATGTTGCGCTCAATAGCTCCAGCCCGGTGGTATGTGTTGTTGGCGAGGTTGTAGGTGTTCCTGGTACACATGAGGTTTTCCTGCAAGAGATCATGTAAGCTTTGAAAGTTAGGAAAACCGCCTCCTTGTGAGGAGGATTGACCCGGATCGCCATGGGGTTGGTACTGGTAGTGGGGAGGTGGTGCGTGGAGAACTAGGGCCTCTTGTGGGTTCCATGCATAGCCTTGTGTCCTTTGGAAGCTCACCGTCCCGTCTTCCGCCTCATAAAGTAAGTTCATGGCTCGGCAAATGTGGTAGTCAACTCGTCCCGACCATGGACTCCTTTCAAAGGACCTTGGGATTCTCGTGAAATGCTTGAAAAGACGGTACACCCATCCCCCGAAGAAGATAGGCGTAGGAGCGTGAGCAAGGCGATTGAGGTGCATGTTTCGTAACAAGAGATATGGAACATCGAGAGGCTTCTGGTTGTGGATGCAGTGAAGGACAACCAAATCTTTTAACCCTACAACGCCACTACTGTCGTGACGCTGGTTCAGCGAGTAGGTGAGGAGCCTGTGAATGTAGCGGTAAAGCGGGTCCCTCAGTTTGGTACTCTTGGTGCTGCTAGGGTTGTAGATTCCTTCACCGATCTGAGCCCATGCGGCTTGACGTTCAGTTGCATCCAAGTCTCGTAATCCCCCGGTATTCTCCTCATTCCCCGATTCTTCTTCCCCGTACAGTCCTATTATAGCTCCAAACTGTGCCATGGAGATCGAGTACCTTGTCCCGCCACACCGAAATGCAACCCCTTCATTGTCAAACGGGTCACACCTCGAGGTGAAATTGAAAGTACTGTAGAACTCCATGGTGCATTGATGAACCGACCGAAGCCGAGTGTTCAATGCAACTGCTAGTGGCCCTGTCACGATGTTGTTGAATCGGTCAAGTTGATTCACCATGGTTAACAAGTCGGTACATGCCCGCCTAGGGTACTCCTCGGGTCTTGTTTGGAGTGTCTCATACCGTGCCCTAGCATCGAGTTCGCTTGCGTTGAACCTTGTGAACTTTGACATCTGAAAGAATACACCAAAAGTTAGTACGAAACAAAGATATTTGGGGTGAAACTGCAAACAGTGGGCTGGACACGGCCCTGTGTTCAGCGGACACGGCCCCGTGTCCAGGCGTCTGTAACCCAAAAACTTCATTTTTCGTCCCGGTTTCGAAAACCTGAAAATTTTTAGCCCAATAGTAGCGGTTTCCCCCGAAAATGAAACCCTAAATGTCGTTTTTCCCAAAACAAACCGTTTACCCTTCCAATTTCGTGTTTTTCGGTTAAAAAACAAGGGTTTGGGGTTTTAGTGGGAAATCGAACGAATCTATCAACAATACATGTTTATTTACTTTCTACTACACTAATCTAAACTAATACTAACAGATTTCATCAAAAATTTGAAGTCCGATCCGGATGAACACGAAGAACCCTAGATTTTTCCCCAATTTTTGATGTTTTAACTACATGCAAGTAACTAATCTAACTACTAAAGATGATAGAATCATACCTTGATGTTGTTAAACATGGTAGTGACGTCGGAAATCTGCGGAAAATCGCCTGGAACCAGAGCGTTTTCGGCGAAACGGGGCGTGTGGAATGAGGTAACTGTTGTGAAAAGAGGGTTTTATCCTGACAGTTGCCTCGACACGGCCCCGTGTCCAGCGGACACGGCCTCGTGCCGAGCAAGGTTTTTGAAAATTATATATATATATATATATATATATATATTTTGTGCTCGTGTGCATGCCCCTTTTTCCGAAAATGGTTAGAAGACTTACCGATTTTAAACGTACACTTACCTGTTCGTAACATGTCGGGTATGAGTTTATTCGTTAACCGTTTGAAGTGAGATCTCCTCTTCCTCATCCTCAATGGATCCTCGGTAGAGTTTTAGCCGTTGGCCATTGACTTTAAATGGTATCCCATTTCGAGTTTTAATTTCTACTGCACCATACGGAAAAACATGGGTGACGGAAAAAGGTCCTGACCACCTAGATTTTAGCTTGCCAGGAAATAATCGAAGTCGTGAATTAAACAATAGAACCTGATCTCCTACCCGAAATTCATTAGACTTAATATATTTATCATGTAAATTTTTCATTCTTTCCTTATAAATTTCGGAGTTAGAATATGCATAATTCCTTAGCTCGTCTAATTCATTTATTTGACAAAATCGATTTTTACCGGCAGTTTCTAAATCTAAGTTCACAGTTTTTATTGCCCAGTAGGCTTTGTGAGCTATTTCTACTGGCAAGTGACAACTTTTTCCATAGACAAGCTTATATGGGGTTGTGCCTATAGTGGTTTTATAAGCAGTTCGAAAAGCCCATAAAGCATCGTCTAATTTGTTGGCCCATTCTTTTTTATTTATTCCTACGGTTTTTTCAAGTATTCGTTTTAAACCTCGATTAGTCACTTCGGCTTGCCCATTTGTTTGAGGGTGATACGCTGTTGAGACCCGGTGATAGACCCCATACCTTGTTAATATTTTTTCGAGTTGATGATTGCAAAAATGGGTACCTCTATCACTTATCAAAGCCTTTTTAGAAATTTTACCACTACTCTTCCATCATTTGTTGGAAGAGCCTCTGCCTCCACCCATTTAGACAAGTAATCGACTGCCACAAGTATATATTTGTTTCCCTTTGAAGGCGGGAAAGGTCCCATGAAATCGAGCCCCCACACATCAAAGATTTCACAAACGAGAATGCCATTTTGAGGCATTTCGTGTTTGGAAGAAATATTACCTGATCTCTGGCAGGCATCACATGTCTTTACAAGGTTTTGTGCATCCTTGTAAATGGTTGGCCAGTAAAATCCTGAATCAAATACCTTTCGTGCGGTACTTGCGGCACCATGATGTCCTCCGTATGGACCTTCATGACAATGACGGAGAATTCTTCGTGCTTCATTACCATGGACACACCTTCGGATGAGCTGGTCGGCACACATTTTGAAAAGATAGGGGTCTTCCCAAAAGTAATGCTTTACATCAGCAAAGAATTTCTTTCTTTGATGATGTGGCCATCCCTTGGTGACTATACCGCTAGCTAGGAAATTAGCGTAGTCGGCATACCATGGCTCTTGTCTACTCTCCATCATTTCCAAGGATTCTGTGGGAAATTTCTCGTTGATTTGCTCGTCTCTGGTCGTTTCCAAAGCTGGGTCTTCTAAGCGTGAGAGATGATCTGCAGCAGTGTTTTCTGCTCCTCTTTTGTCCTTGATTTCGATGTCGAATTCTTGGAGGAGTAGAATCCATCTGATCAAACGGGGTTTTGCGTCTTGTTTCTTGAAGAGGTACCTGATGGCTGCATGGTCTGTATAGACTACAGTTTTAGAAAGAACAAGATAAGAACGAAATTTATCAAAAGCGAACACCACTGCTAGTAATTCTTTTTCTGTAGTTGTATAATTTTCTTGTGCATCATTAAGAGTTTTACTAGCATAATAGATTGGGTGGAAATGCTTTTCTTTTCTTTGTCCCAAGACTGCTCCAACAGCAAAGTCACTTGCATCACACATGATTTCGAAAGGAAATTTCCAATCTGGTGCTATCATGATAGGTGCATTGACTAGCATTTCCTTGAGGGTTGAAATGCTTGATTGCATTCCTTGTCAAAGATGAAGGGTGCATCTTTTTCAAGTAATTTTGTTAGAGGCCTTGAAATTTTTGAAAAGTCCTTGATAAACCTTCTATAAAATCCGGCATTCCCTAGGAAACTTGTGATTGCTCTTACGGACGATGGAGGAGGTAATCGAGAAATAGTTTCTATTTTTGCTCGATCAACTTCCATTCCTTCGCTTGAGATTTTGTGACCGAGTACTATTCCCTCTGTTACCATGAAATGGCATTTTTCCCAGTTAAGGGCGAGGTTGGTTTCCTCACATCGGGATAGCATTCGTTCAAGATTATCGAGGCATTGGTCATATGAGTCTCCAAAGATGGAAAAGTCGTCCATGAAGACTTCCATTGTCTTTTCTATCATATCATGGAAAATGGCCACCATACAACGTTGGAATGTTGCAGGCGCATTACATAGACCGAATGGCATGCGTCGATATGCGAAAGTTCCGTAGGGACATGTGAAAGTTGTTTTCTCTTGGTCTTCTGGTGCTATCGGTATTTGAAAATAACCTGAAAAACCATCTAAGAAACAATAAAATTTATGACCGGACAGTCGTTCTAACATTTGATCAATGAAGGGTAAAGGAAAGTGGTCTTTCCTTGTTGCTTCATTTAATCGCCTATAATCTATACAAACTCTCCATCCCGTGACGGTTCTCGTTGGTATTAATTCATTTTTCTCATTAGTTATTACCGTCATACCTCCTTTCTTCGGGACTACTTGAACGGGACTTACCCACGGACTATCGGAGATAGGGTAGATTAGTCCGGCATCAAGCAGCTTGATGACTTCATTTTTAACCACTTCTTGAACATTGGGATTCACTCTTCGTTGTGGTTGAATTACTGTTTTGTAGTCATCATTCATTAAAATTTTGTGCATGCACATGGAAGGGCTTATTCCTTTAATATCTACAAGCTTCCAAGCGATCGCGTTTTTGTGTTTTTTAAGTAGGTTAACTAATTTCTCTTTTTCTACGTTACTTAATTTAGATGAAATAATTACAGGTAAACTACCATTTTTGCCTAGAAAAGCATATTCCAAACCTTTAGGAAGTTCTTTGAGCTCAATGGGTGGGTCTTTAGAAGACACCTTATTTTGTGGCTCATCTATATTAAGAACCTTAAAGGTTTGTTCTATGGCTATCTCTTCCTCGACAAAGTGGTCTTCTTCGTTAGTTGTATCGGGTGGTTCAGCTTCATCTTCAATTAGGGGGTCATTATTGCCAAAAGGATATTTCATTGAACGCTCAAGATCTATGCTCCTTTTGAATGCCCCTAACTGAAAAGGTAGATTGTTGAATTTCCGGTTTTTCAATGCTTTATGAGTTTGTACAAAAGGTTTTCCCAAGACTAGGGGGCGTCATCAAGGATGACGAAGTCGGTTGGGATTACCAATTGATTTGTGTGAACCAAAACATCTTCAACTACACCGATTGATTTTATCACTTTTCGATCGGATAGAAAAATGGAAATTTGAAGTGGAGTAAAATCACTAATACTTAATTTTTCAAAAATGTAGTTAGGCATTATGTTAACACAAAGATCTTTATCAATAGTGATATTACTAATAAATGAATTTTGAAAGAAACATGGAACCGGTGTAATGTTAATTTCAAAAGGGTCTTCTTTTATTAGCGAAGTTTGATCATTAGTTAACTTAACACTCACTATTTCTTTGATTTTAGCACTAGTGTTTAACTCTTTTAAAAACTTGGCATGAGGGGTTATTAAACAATGATTTTCGAAAGTAGGTGGTAAGAGATTAATTTCTTCAAAATTAGACTCTTCATGAATTTTAACATTATCGGACTCACCTTTTTCATTGTTTAACTCATGTGTCGGTTTTTCACTTTCTTGTTCTTCCATTTTTACATTTTCAACTATCTCTACGTTATTATTACTATTCAATTCTTCTCTTGCGCGGGATTCCTCTTCCCTTGCGCGAGATTCTTTCATGTAACGTTCGATAGTTTTAATGTGTTCTAATATCCTATTGGTCACTTCGGTGAGAGAAAAAGAATTTGGATCCTCAAAGCTTAAATCCGGTTGTTCGATCCTTGGCTCCTCATAATACTCATATGAAGTAGATGGTTCACACCATTGTTCTTCATTGTAAGTATATGATGGATAAGGGTCGAAACTTTGTTCTTCATAGTACTCATATGAGGTGGGTTGTTCACGCCATGGTTCCTCATAGTAAGAGTATGAAGGTGGTGGCTCATATCTTGAGTCTTCAAAGTATGAGTATGAAGGCTCATGCCTTGGTTCATCAAAATATGAGTATGAGGGAGGAGGTTCATACCTTTGGTCTTCATAGGATGTGTATGAAGTTGATGGCTCGTACCTGGGCTCCTCATAATAGTTGTATGAATTGGATGGTTGATATGAGTTATTATATTGAACTGAGCGTGCGTTACGACAATTAGTGCAATAATTACCCCTATAATCATCCTCATCATAGGTGTAGTTGTAACCTCCTGAGTATTGATCCATAAGAATCACTCAACAGACCACAACTGAGTCTCGGGACCAGAAAACAAAAATAAAGACGGAAACAGAAGCTGGACACGGCCCCGTGTCTGGTGAACACGGCCCCGTGTTTAGGGTCTGTATCTGGGCGTTTTAATTAAAGTTACTGGTCACGTTGAGCACGGGGGCGTGTTCAGTGAGCACGGCCCCGTGTTCAGACTCTGTATCTGGGTATCTAACTAAAAATATGTAGCACGGGGGCGTGTTCAGCGAGCACGGCCCCGTGTTCAGGCTACTGTAAATGCAAACTAAACTAAAATGCAGAAAAATGTGCGCGCGTTTTAAAAAGGTTTTGAAAAACTGATTAGGCCGTTGATTTTAAGCTTTCTTAAAATCCTTGTGTCCCCGGCAACGACGCCAAAAACTTGATGTGCGTGAAGTGTGTTATATTTTTGATGTATATTTAAGCCCCTTTTACACTTTTAGCCAAGTTTTAAATTTATAAAACACAATATTTACTAACACTAAACACACATATGGGCAAGTGCACCCATCGTGGACGTAGTATAGTGTTGGTAAGATACCGAGGTCGTCCAAGGACACACGAGCTTTTAATACCGGTTTATCCTCAACGTCTAATCAAATCAAAAAGTGAGAAAAATGTTTTTAACTCAGAAAATAAAAACTAACTAAATGCTGAAAAATAAAATAAAAACAGATAGACAAGATGAATCACTTGGATCCGACACGTGTATTAGTATAACCTTTTATTATTTTCGCACTTTTGCACTTGTTTAAGAGATTATCTTAGTTATTGTAGTAGGCCCCTCTTTTGAAGGCGACGTTACCCTCAACCCAGTAGTTTGAGTCAGCAAGGATACAATCCTAAAGGGTCGGATTATTGAAAGATAATGAATTAAGTTATTAAAGCAAATTGTGGTAGGCCCCGCTTTCGGCGGTGACGTTACCCTCGGCTAAGTAGTCTGAGTCAGCAGGGATACAGTCCTAAATAGCCGGGTTATAGTATTAATATTAGTTAACTTATGAGGGGGTCAAAGAGTTTGGATCCCCGCCATCCAATACCTATGGGCATTGAAGGAGATCCTACTAAATTTGACCCAGGTCCCTTGCAGGACCTCTAAACGCTGAACAAGGGCAAGACCCTTACCAAACCGTTCCCTTAACCCCCGACCAAGTAGCCAACATACCTCCATATAGACCATGGAGATATGAATGGTGAAAATCTTTTATTTTATATAGACAGTAAAATAATGCCAAGACACCACGGACAAACGATAAGGAAACATCACCTTCAACATAAGCAACTAATTATTAAAGTCATTAATACAAAACCAAATAAAAAGTGCAAAAGATTAAAAAATAAAAAGTATTATACTAAACACTTGTCTTCACCAAGTGATGTAAGAGACTTAGACAAACATGGCCTTGATTGTCAAGAACTCTTACGATCAATCTTGGATCCCGAGACGACTCACACACTCTACGATGGACAATGGATGATGGTGGTGGATGATGGTGTTATGGTGGTGGTGGGTGGTGGATGAAGTGTGAGAGAGGTGGTGTGCCAAGGGATGAGATGGAATGAAACCAAGCACCCCTATTTATAGGCTGAACAGAAGGCTGGGCACGGCCCCGTGTCTGCTGGACACGCCCCCGTGCCCGTCTGACACTCTCTCTCCTCATTAATTGTAATTCGCAATTACAATTAATGCGCCTGCTGTACTTTCTCCACGCCCCCGTGCCCGCTGGACACGGCCCCGTGGTGGGCAATGGAAGCTTCTATAAGTTTGTCTTTTATGCTGCTTCTTGGGCACGGCCCCGTGCTGGCTGAGCACGGGGCGTGTTCAGACTTCTGCTTTCTCTTCTTTGCCTTGGAGGATGCCGTTGAGGGTCCAGGCAGTCTACTTTTATTCCTTTTCTTGTATTTATGCTAGAATTAGTTGTCTTTTTGCTTCTTTTATGAATTTGAGCTCATTTCATCCTGAAAATACAAAAGAAAGACAAAAACACTCTTTTTCCAACATTAGTACTTAAAAAGGGTTAGTTTTATGCCTTAATTGATGTGATTTATATGTTGTATTTTACACACATCACCACTGACCACCTTGACACCATTTTGTTGAGATTTTGTTAGTACAATCATGGTATTTGATAAAATGCTATTAGATCTAAAGAAGAAATTAAGGTGAAAAAGCATGAGCTTTGGTTTAGGAATAAGAGAGAGAGAGAGAGAGATAGAGAGAGAGAGAGAGAGAGGAAATGAATAAAGAGAACACGTCTCTTGAAAATGGAAAAAAGGACTTGATGAGATAGGAGTGGATGAGTTCACCTATTTAATGCAAAAGTGATGTACACACAAAAATTGTCAGCCATTTAATGAAAAAGTGGATGAGATAGGAGTGGATGAGTTCACCTATTTAATGGAAAAAAGTGTCAGGCATTTAAAAAAGTGTCAGCCATTCTTCTATACACACAAAAATTGTTCCCATAATACCCTTCTGTGCATATGTAACAATGGACATGTGGCTTAAGGAAAACGGTGAAAAGTGTGAGAACGATGAGAAGTGTGAGAACGATGAGAACACTTATGGATCATCAGATCAAAACAATCTATTGACTAGATTGGCGCGGTGGCGTTTTCGTAAATAACATCAATTTTATTACTTGAACGTGCTTCATTAAGGGTAAAAGGGTAAACATCCTTTCTTACATAAGAACGCCATTAAATATAAAACGCCAACTAAATACAAAATGCCGATTTTATTACCGCGTAGTTTTTTCTATGTTTTAGTTAACGTCTTCGCCTACAAAACGCCATAAAACATAATACGCCATAAAATATAAACGCCAAGCTTGAAAGATGGGACGTGTTATAGACTTAACAGGTAAAGCTGAGCAAAACTGGATACTTTATTTATTGCATTTACTATTATAATAATATCCCGCCTAAACTACGCGCCAAAAGAATCCTATAAAGAGAAATGTCTCAGCACCTGTGAGTACATATGTCTATCGCTTACGTTAATCACGTATCATAGCTGAATCAGATGATGCAAGACCAGTGCTGAACTGAACAAAAGATAAAGTTGATATGCATTAAGGCTCATCCGAATGGATGGACTTTAGGTCCATATGGACGGATGTAGAACCAGGTTCATCCGGATGTTAATTGTTAGAATCCATCCGTCCGGATGGAGGCCCATCCGTCTGGATGGAGCATATCCATTGAGTATAGCCATCCGAATGGAGGCCGCCTATAAATAGGAGAGTAAGGTCATGTCATTTGTAACTTTTCAAACTTTGAGGCAAAGCTCTGCCCGTTTGATTTCTCAGTATTGTACTTGTCAGATTATCAATTGAAATCAGTGTATAATTACGTCTTCGTGCTCTATCCACACATGTGATTGGATTCCGCACATTTCACGTGTTTGTACGCATTCAACGGTTAGAGGAATCGATCCAGATCCTGAATTCACAAGTGGTATCAGAGCAGGTGATTAATTGCACAGATTGAATACACGAAGATTCAAGTTTCTTCATCAGACTCAGAGCCAAAATCATCATCTTCTTCTTACATCTTCTTTTACTCATCTTCTACATTTCATTTTGGACTTAAAATTGGCTGAATTTTGAATATGTTGTTAGACAAACGTTTTTGAACAATCCTACAAAGTTTCAATCAAAATTCAAACAATATCATACTCAAATCAGTAAAAATCATGAACTTCGGAACTGAGTTTGCTAACGTCATTGTCCATCCGGACGGATAGACTTATCTTTCCGGACGTATAGACTTATTAATTATTCATCTGGACCAAAAGCTCATCCAGACCAAAAGTCCATTCGGACCAAACCTCATCCGGACCAAAGTCCATCCAGACCAGTTCATCCGGATAACAACCATTTAGACGTATCAAGTGTTTAGATGGTGTTTGATTGCACAAGTGTTTAGATTATTTTCACAACGGCCAGATCCTGAATTCACAAGTGGTATCAGAGCAGGTGTTTGATTGCATGGATTGAAGACACGAAGATTCAAGTTTCTCATCAGATTCAGAGCCAAAATCATCATATTCTTCTTAAATCTTCTTCTACTCATCTTCTACATTTCATTTTGGACTTAAATCTCAGATCTACAACATTTCCATGGTTAAAATTGGCTGAATTTTGAATATGTTGTGAGAAAAACGTTTTTGAACAAACCTACAAAGTTTCAAATCAAAATTCAAACAATATCATACTAAAATCAGTATAAATCATGAACTTCGGAACTGAGTTTGCTAACGTCATTGTCCATCCGGACGGATAGACTTATCTATCCGGACATATAGACTTATTAATTATTCATCCTGACCAAAAGCTCACCCGGACCAAAAGTCCATTTGGACCAAACCTCATCCGGACCAAAGTCCATCCAGACCAGTTCATCCGGACAACGACCATCTGGACGTATGAAGCGTTTAGATTATTTTCAAATGTGTTTGACCTTCTTTGACTTTTGCAGGTAATCATGGCTGAAGAATTCTATAACACATTTTACAAAGCATTCACTTCCGATTCAAATGAGACACCAACTGTTGCACCAAAAATTATTTCTAAAGCTATAAATGATAATATAAAACATGAAAACTTTTACGAAACTCATTCTAAACCACCAAAACTTGATAACATTGAAGATTATACTTGGTGGAAAGAAAGATTTCTTAACTGGGCAAAAGCATATGCTCATGAAAGTTGGTTATGTATGGAATTCGGGTGTAAAAGGCCGAAAAATGATAAAGGTGAAGAACTGGAACTTGGAGATTTAGAAACTGAAGACAGAAAAGTATTTTCTCATGAACAAAGGATGATTCCGTTAATTTAACAATCGATCAGAGATGATATTTTTGCACTTCTTAATCATAATGGTTCTTCAAAGTCGGTCTGAGAAGCGTTGAGAGTAAAAGCTGAGGGAGGAAAGCAAATTAAAAAGAATAAAATTTCATTGCTTAAAAAGGAATTTGATTTGTTTGATAGTATAAAAGGTGAAACAGTGAGGTAAATGATTGAGAGATTTTGTCATTTAAAAATTGAACTTGATAGGTTTGGGATAACAAAAACTCGGGAAGAAATTATTGACAAAGTTATCGAAGCCTTACCACGTGCAGATGATGTGACAACCCTCACTAAACCAGGTATCCGTACGACTTAATTAACTATTAATTGTTGCCTAATTACTGTGCTTAACTGAGATTTCTGATAGAAAGCTACTTGATTGTTGATACTTGTACATATCTGCATCATACTTTGATTTTTCCGTCACTACATTACTTATTTACTGAACTCTAGTGACAAACATGATGCACAGTAGCACAGTAGCATTTGAACGGATAACCTATTGAACATGCTGATATAGCCAGCATCAGGCAAACACTGCCTCTAAAGGCCTGTATGAGCCAGAAATATTTTACTGCACCCATAGTGTGTGTAGGGATACAAGGGTTGTATAATTGCGTCTCTAGGAATAAGATACAGAGATTGGATGTGCCTAAAACGTACTCTAAGCACAAAACACAGCACTTTTATCAACATACTAGCTTCTAGCTAACTAATAAAGTGCCAAAACATGAGGAATTATTCCTGACACTTTGTAGAATAAATTGTGTCGCTAAAAATATTATTTACAACGCTTAAAGGATTACTTAAGCACTTTAACGGATTACTATCCAACCGAACAACCGGACTATACCCGGAACATAAAAATATTGCCAGAAATACTGTTAGCCTTTTTCTGAGCCAGTTAGGGTCCCTGATTACCCTAACACCCGCATTATAACGCGTTAAACAACTAACGGGGTTAACCACTAAAAGTAACCTACTTTATGTAACTGAGCACTAACTGAACGATCAAGATCCAACCGGGTACCCCCCCCTTTGGGCCGGTTTGGTCCCTAACTAAGGGTACAACTTTTTAATATTTTATTAGATTTCGTGGATATCTAGAAAGCTTGAAACCGTTGGACGAAGGAGCATGATTTTTCTATAAAAACCCTCCACCACACACAAGACTTCTCACACTTTCCAACCAACACCTTGCTCTCTCTCTTGCCCTCCTCTCCTCTCGGCCGTGACCACCCACCCCCATCCATCATATTTTCGGTTATTGTCTTGCCATTCCAAGCTCATACAAGTATCGGGGATCACGTACGAGGAAGCTTGAAGCAAGCGGAAGTTGAAGGACCACGTTCATTTGCTTTTATCCACGCCATTTTCGCCAAAGATCTTCCCTAGCCCCGAGCTAGAGGTATAACATTTAAAACTTGTTCTTGATCGTATCTAAAGTGGTTAAAAGGATTTTTAACGGTTAAAAGTCGGAAACCCATCTTTTGAATCTAAAAAGTCTACTAAAACTCGAATATTGTTGGTTAAAAGCATATAACGCGTGTAAAAGTCGTAGTATTCGAATATGTTGGTTGTAGAGACCCGATCTACGATGTGGTGGCTCTTATCATCGTTTAACCCGACTTTGTTAAGATCCCGAATCTTGACATACACTTGTTTCTTTTGTACAAGGGTTAAAAGGTGAAACTCCACCACACGGGAAACATGAACTTGTGTAAAAGTATTTTGACTTGTAAAATAGTATTTAAAACGAGCCGATCTACGTATGTACAAGTGGTATATTCGTAGAACCGGGTGTCGAGAAAATCATGTTTTATATAAGTTGGATAACATGCTAACAAAGATGATTTTTTTTATAAACTACAAGTGTATAAACACTTGTGAAACGAAAGATCCGACAAAATAACAATTTTTATAAAAATTGTCAGGAAGTTGTAAAGAGTGATTTGTTCCAAAAACGGGGTTTTTACAAGACTAAACTATCATATACATAGATCCACTAAATATAACGAGATCTACACAATAGTTTTAGAAAAATTACAAGTTCATGTAATTATGCGATTTTACATACTAGTCTACAAGTTTGAAGTATTGAAACTTGTTTAATGTGTTGGAAATTGATTGGTTGATTTAAAAGAAGTGTTGAAATGATTTTGTAAAAGAAAATGATACGCTTAAAAGCGTGGCCACCTCCAGTTACAGGGGAAACTCTGGCGAAATTTTCTAAAATCTAACACTTAGAATTATTTACAAGTGTTAGACTACTTTTGACCTATTTTCAAATATATATTTCGCCATGACTTTATCACAAATATTCGGAGGTGGGATTTTCACAAAAAACTAAACGTGATAAATATTTATTCGATAAATATATTTTTCCACAACACTGTTTATGATTATTTCGTGAAAATGTATAAATGTTATTTTTAGAGTAAAAATAATATTTACTAACTTTGTCGAACCCAAAATAATACAAACGCTTATACGACAAACATATAAGTTACAATGGTAATTACTATTACCACTTAACCGCCAAAACGTAACTTACGCCTTATTCGGAAATATTCATAAATGCGTATGTTGTCAACATATTATTTTGGAAAGTTTTACACGAAGAGAAAATATATTATTTTTTTGAGAAAAATAATTATATTTTGGAATGAGAAATAAAATATATTAAGTGAGACTTAATATTATAAACACGCATGTATTAATTTCCCCCATCCTTGGGAAGGAGATTTACTACCAAGTATATACACGGAACGGTTGTCTAACCGTTTCCCGAAAAATTAAACTATAAAGCTAAGGCACGGCCATCCGTCTAATAGAATTAGCACATGTAGGTCGTTGCGCAGCAGTTGGATATTTGGATTACTTGGTATTGTGACGCACTCACTGTGAGTTCATGTCCCCCCTTTTCTCTTAACTGTTTTCAGTTTTATAAACTGCGGGGGTGAAATCATGTTACTATGATTATGAATATGTTTATACATGGTATGGTTAGCGTAAGGAGGTTTACTACTTAGATCATGTGAGTGGGTAGGCACAACTTGAGGCCATTAATCCTCGTAGTAGGACCGAGGGACAGGAGCGGTAGATCTATCTGGGTGTAGCGAGCCCAGCCCCAGGTCCAGCATAACGGACCTCGGGGTGACTTAGTGCCCGACGCATAAATCCGCTAGGTTTGAGTCATCCCTACTTGCACTTCACACATATCAATGGCCTTGTAAACCATTGGTGATCTCTTTTTCCTTATTTGCTACATACCAGGTTTTTGATAAAGATAAAGGTTTGTTTACGCACTTTCGCATGAACTCGCTCAACATTATTGTTGATTTTTCAACTTACATGTATTTCAGGAAATTAGCGATCTGGCGCGGTATGGCTTGTTTTCCGCTGCATTAGGCCCGAGGTCATCCAGGGTTCGAGGCTTGTGACTCTTTCCTGGACAAGTCACAGTCCCTGAACCATGTTTACTTTAAGTTTGCATTTGTAATGTTTAGACAAGTTATGGTTGTTGGGTGTTAGCCCGTTAAGACAATGTTTAATATTTTTATTATCAATGGATGATCTTGCATATTTTTAATTCATATAGCTTGTTATGATTAAGCTATGGTATTAAGAAGTCACACCAAATTAACCACGCTTCCGCAAAGCCAGGGTATGACAGCTTGGTATCAGAGCTCTGATCATAGCGAACTAGGATTCCTTCTCGAGTCTAGACTATGATCACTAGGGCTCTCACGAAAACATTTTTCTGCATACCATTTAAGTCCAGATCCAAAACGTTTTCATAAACAAATGTTGAGCATATTTTATTTATTATTTTTAGGCTCAGTCTGGGAGGCTGAGGCTCGGTCTGGGAGACTGAGGCTCGGTCTGGGAGGCCGAGGCTCGATCTAATGGATCGAGGTAGTTGTCTAGTGGGACTAGGGAGTCAGTCTGGGAGGCTGGGAGAATTTGCTAGTGGGACTAGGGAGTCAGTCTGGGAGGCTGGGAGAATTTGCTAGTGGGACTAGGGAGTCAGTCTGGGAGGCTGGGAAAGTTGGCTAGTGGGACTAGGAAGGACAGTCTGGGAGGCTGGGAGGCTAGTGGGACTAGGAGGATTATGTGATTATTATTTGGTAACTTATGTTACCTGATTTACTGATTATTTGTGCATACTTGTGATTGTGTTACAGACACATGGATACATCAGGCACCGGAGACTCAGATACCACTGGACCTCTACCCATAGGGTCGGATGACATTGTGTCATCGGAGCATGAGGTGCATACCTCAGACTACACGAGCACGGATGATGATGACTTCCAGCCGTTCGCTCTACCCGACGGCGCTGATGAGCATACTGATGACTCCTTGCCCTTCGCTTTACCCGAGGGTGCCTATGAGCCTATTGATGGCGATCCTGCTGAGTATCTTCCCCTTGTTGTGATTCCAGCTCCGATTCCTCTTGCTTCATACCCAGCACACGAGTTATTACCAGACGCCGAGGCTGACGGCGACATTGATCTCTACGAGGACGAGCCTTTTGAGGACGAGGTTCCTGATGCAGCCCCTTTACCCGTTGGCGGTCTCTTGATGATCGCTGGTGCCCCAGCTGGAGACTCGCCCGTCCACTCACCAGTCCCAGACTCTTTTGAGTCTGTGGCATCTGTATCGTCTCACGAGGTGAGCACGCAGCATTTTGTTCATGACTCGGACCCCGACCAGGCATCTTCTGCCGCCCCCATTCCGAGCTTTGTGTTTGAGCACGACGATATTGAGGATTCCGATCCCGTTTTTCCTCCAGGATTTGATCCTGACCGCGACATTGAGTATATTCCTATGGACCAGCATATGGAGGACCCTGTTAATCCCGTCGATCCCTTTGATCCAGAGTTTGATTTTGACATGGCTTTTGACGACCCGGAGCCTGCCGTGGCCCCAGAGCAGGCAGCTGCTCTCGATCCTGTACATGAGCATGACTTGGTACATGCTGACGTTCCCGTTGAGCCCGTTTTGGCTGACCCGCCAGTTGGCGATCTTCCTGTTGATGATGTCCCTTTGTTAGTTGCTGATCATGCTGTTGATCCTTTTGTTGACCCACCTTTGATTGCTGACGTCCCTGTTGACCATCATATTGATCATGTTGATCCTGTCATTGCTCCTTTTGATCCTGTACCCATTGAGCCTGAGCACGCTCTATTTGCAGAGCATATGGATCCACCCGATGAGGAGGCTCAGCACGGTTGGATACCGGCTGACGAGGATGTTCCACCGTTTCCCCCACATCACACTGCTGCACATCATGCTGATTTTTCATTTCAGATCCCACCGTTTGTACCTCCAACAGGGCCTGGAGAGGGCTCTTCAGCCCACCCTTTTGGGCACATACCGATGCCTATGCCTTTCGTACCTCAGATGACACCTGTTCCATCTTCTGTTCATGTAGCACCATTCGATCCCACCAGCACGCCACTGCTTTGGTCATCTTCCTCACCGATGCCACCCACTGATCCATATCATCCATTCCATATGGGACATACCATAGAGGACGTCTTGATGTCCTTTGTCCATCAGCATGATTCCCATACACAGCGACTCCAGGAGCTCGAGAGGGCTCAGTTATCACTAGGTCCATATCATGGTCAGACATCTTCATCTTTTCAGCCTTTTCGATCATTACCTCCTGACTATGCTGCCCGACTTTTGACTTTGGAGCAGCAGATCGCTTCTGTTATTCGCACTCAGCAGGCGATGGAGGAGGATTGGCTTCACTTACGCCGCTTGCTCTACACTCACTTTCCCCCTCCTCCACCCCCATCCGCATAGGGCTCATTGGTGCCATAGTGGTAGACGATGGTGAGACGACCGCGATTGTGACTGCACAGCCTTTTGGAGACCATCTGACGATACTGATTTTTGTTGATATTGTTGATGTACTGGATGTATGTGACACTGATGTGATATTGTTTTTGACAGGGGTGATGTAGCCCCTATTTGATTTGTGATTGTATGATACAGTGACGTACTGATACCCTTACCACATTATGGTCCCGATATATATAACAATCGCCGTATTCTCACCACATCTGATTCACTTGATTGCTTATTTATGTTTTGTGACATGGGATGTTGTATGTATGATACTTGCAACATGGGATGTTGGGACATGGGATGTTGTATGTATGATATTTGCAACATGGGATGTTGGGACATGGGATGTTGTATGTATGATATTTGCAACATGGGATGTTGGGACATGGGATGTTGTGTGTGATATATTGATAACATGAGATGTTATATGATATTACTACTACTATATACGTATGTTTATTATGGCCTAATCGACGTACGCATCTTTAGAAGATGGCACCAAGACGTCAACCGCAGCCGATGCCCACTACTCCTGAAGAACTACAGCAAGTTATTGCTGCCACCATTGCTCAATATGCTGCCTCGCAAGGAGGACCAAGCGGAAGTAGCTCGAACATTAACGGCAACCAAAATCCTCCTCATGGTAACCCTAAGTCATTAAGACATACCATGGCCTAAATGGATTCCTTTAGCAGATGCTAATGCCGTTCCTATGATGTAATGTACGTGCAGGGTGCACCTACAAACAATTCTTGGACTGTAAGCCCATAAACTTCGACGGCACAGGTGGTGCTGTTGCTTTCGTCCGCTGGGCTGAGAAAACCGAGTCCGTACTTCGCATGAGCAAATGTGCGCTAGATCAACAAGTCACCTACATCTCAGGGCTATTTGTGGATGGAGCCCTATCCTGGTGGAATCTACAGGTCCAGACCCTTGGCGAAGCCGCAGCTTACGCACTGACGTGGACTGAATTGAAAGAACTTATGCGCAAGAAGTACTGTTCTCGCGCTGAAATCCAGAGGTTAGAGACCGAATTCTGGCACCTGAAGATGGAAGGTCCCAAGATAGCTGAGTATGTTCAGAGGTTCCACGATTTGACGCACGTGGTACCCTACATGGTTACACCGGAGTTCAAAAGGATTGAACGCTTCATCTGGGGATTGGCTCCTCAGATAATCAGCATGGTGACTTCTTCCAAACCTGCAACCATCACAGAAGCCATTGATCTGAGTGTGGCTCTCACCGAAGAGGCAATTCGGTTGAACAAGTTTGATGAGATTGAGCCCAAGAAGAAGGAGACTCATGTGGAGTCATCTGGTGGTAGTAAGCGAAAGTTTTCGAGTTTCAAGCAAAGCACCGGGATGGTGGTTAAGAAGGGAGAATCGAATGCGCCAGCACAAGATACGGCTGGTGGTAGAAAGAAAGGGAAGGGATACATGGGTGCACATCCCAAGTGCAACTCATGCCAAAAACATCACTCTGGTCGTTGCAGCCTGAGAGTTTGTGAATCATGTGGGAAGACTGGTCATACGAAGGATTTCTGTTGGGCTAATGCTGGCCGGGGAGGCCAAGGAGGAAATGGGAATAGGAACAACCGTGGTGGTGCTGGTAACCGCCCATAAGGAAACCAAGGAGGTGATGGGAACCGTGCCAATAATGCTAACCAAGCGGGCGCCATGAATCGGAACCAGGGAAACCATCAAGCTGGAAATAATGGTGGACACGGGCAGAGACCCGGATGTTTCAATTGTGGAGATCAAGGGCATTTCAAGAAGAATTGCCCAGAATTAAACCAGGCACGCGGAAGAGTTTTTAACATGGAAGCCAGGGAAGCACGCCAGGATCCCAATGTTGTCACTGGTACGTTCCCTGTAAACCAACGCTATGCATCCGTTTTGTTTGATACTGGTGCCGATTATAGCTTCGTATCGTTAGAATTTAAGAACATGCTTGGTTTAGCCGCCAGTAAGTTAGATATTCCTTACTCGATCGAATTAGCGAACGGGAAGTTAGTAGAAGCTAACGAGGTGATTCGAGGTTGCGTAATCGAGCTGGGAGAGCGTGAGTTTGCTCTCGATCTACTACCAGTCCAGTTGGGAAGCTTCGACGTGGTAGTAGGGATGGATTGGTTATCAAGTAACAAGGCAGAGATAGTTTGTCACGAGAAGATTATTCGTATCCCGACCGATGAGGGTGAGACCATTGTTGTTCATGGGGAGAAGCGTGAGACGCCGTTAAGGATGATTAGCTGCCTGAAAGCAAGGAAGTGTTTGAGGAAAGGATGTGTTGCTTTTCTAGCACACATTGTGGATAAGAAGGCTGCTGAGCCAAAGATCGAAGACATCCCTATCGTGAGGGAATACCCAGAAGTCTTTCCAGAAGACTTGCCTGGCTTGCCACCTCAAAGGCAAGTGGAGTTTCGCATCGACTTAGTTCCAGGCGCTGCGCCTGTGGCTAAGGCACCTTATAGACTCGCTCCGTCTGAGATGCAAGAACTGTCGACACAACTTCAAGAGTTGTTAGACAAGGGTTTTATCCGACCAAGCTTCTCGCCTTGGGGAGCTCCAGTTTTGTTTGTGAAGAAGAAGGACGGTAGTTTCCGTATGTATATCGACTACAGAGAGTTGAACAAGCTGACAATCAAGAATAGGTATCCCCTGCCAAGAATCGATGATCTGTTCGACCAGCTTCAAGGTTCAAGCTTCTATTCAAAGATCGATCTTCGATCTGGATACCATCAGCTACGGATACAGGAGGAGAGTATCCCGAAGACAGCCTTCAGAACTCGATATGGGCACTACGAGTTTCTCGTGATGCCGTTTGGTTTGACAAACGCACCTGCAGTGTTCATGGATTTGATGAACCGAGTTTGTAAGCCGTACTTGGATAAGTTCGTGATCGTATTCATCGATGACATTTTGATTTATTCGAAGACAAAGGCTGAGCACGAGCAGCATCTTAGAGCTATTCTGGAGCTACTAAAGAAGGAACAATTGTACGCCAAATTCTCTAAGTGCGAGTTTTGGCTAAGAGAAGTCCAATTTCTTGGACATGTGGTAAATGAAGGTGGGATTCATGTGGACCCGACCAAGATCGAGGCGATCAAAGATTGGGAAACGCCGAAAACGCCAACCGAGATTCGGCAATTCTTGGGTTTGGCTGGCTATTATCGAAGGTTCATCGAGAACTTTTCTAAGATCGCTCAACCGTTAACGCTCCTCACGCAAAAGGATAAGAAGTTTGATTGGAGAATCAAACAGGATGAAGCGTTTCAGACATTGAAGGATAAGCTTTGCAACGCGCCAATCTTAGCTCTACCAGAAGGCACTGACAATTTCGTGGTATACTGCGACGCATCGCGTCAAGGATTGGGTTGTGTGTTGATGCAACGTCAAAAGGTTATCGCCTACGCATCACGCCAACTGAAAGTGCACGAAAAGAACTATACCACTCATGATTTGGAGCTAGGCGCAGTGGTTTTTGCTTTGAAGATCTGGAGACACTACCTTTACGGTACAAAGTGCACAATCTTCACAGATCACAAGAGCCTCCAGCATATATTCAATCAGAAGGAGTTGAACATGAGGCAAAGGCGATGGGTCGAGTTGTTGAACGATTACGACTGCGAGATCAAGTATCATCCAGGGAAGGCGAATGTGGTCGCTGATGCCCTAAGTCGTAAAGAGAGAATCAAGCCCATAAGGGTTAGGGCTATGGAAATGATAATTCAAACCGACCTTTCCTCGCGCGTTCGCGCAGCACAGAAGGAAGCTCTCAAGGAGGGAAACCTTGAGGAAGAATATCTCCGTGGGATGGAGAAGATATTGGTGCCAAACAGGGAAGGAACGTTGTGTTTTGAGAAAAGGATTTGGGTTCCTCTGTTTGGTGGTTTAAGAGAGATTATTTTTGATGAAGCTCACAAGTCGCGGTACTCTATCCACCCTGGAGCGGATAAGATGTACCAGGATCTTAAAGATTACTACTGGTGGCCTAGGATGAAGGGCGATGTTGCTATTTACGTGAGCAAATGCTTAACTTGCGCCAAAGTTAAGGCGGAATACCAGAAGCCTTCAGGACTTCTGCAGCAACCGAAAATTCCCCAGTGGAAGTGGGAAGAAATCTCCATGGATTTTATTACGAAGTTGCCAAGGACGCCAAGAGGCCATGACACTATCTGGGTGATAGTGGATCGCTTAACGAAGTCAGCACACTTCTTGCCTATCCGCGAGAAGGATCATACAAGCAAATTGGCTGAAATCTACATGAGAGAGATTGTTACACGCCATGGAGTACCTCTCTCGATTATTTCTGATAGAGATGGGAGGTTCGTATCGAGGATATGGCAATCCTTCCAGGAAGCTTTTGGCTCAAAGCTGAATATGAGCACAGCTTTCCACCCGCAGACCGACGGCCAAAGTGAGCGGACAATTCAGACGTTGGAGGACATGCTGAGAGCATGTGTGATGGATTTAGGCGGTAGCTGGGATAAGCATTTACCCCTGGTTGAATTTTCATACAACAACAGCTACCACACCAGTATTGGTGCCGCGCCATTCGAAGCGTTATATGGGCGCAAGTGCAGGTCGCCGCTCTGTTGGTCTGACGCAGGTGATAGACAATTGGTAGGTCCCAATGTAGTTCAGGAAACTACAGATAAGATTGCGCAAATCCGAGATCGCATTAGTGCGGCTCGTGACCATCAGAAGACCTACGCAGATCTGAAAAGGAAACCTCAGGAGTTTGAGGTTGGGGATATGGTTTTGTTGAAGGTATCACCCTGGAAGGGTGTGGCACGCTTTGGGAAGCGTGGGAAGTTGAATCCGCGCTACATTGGTCCTTTCAAGGTTTTAGAAAGAATTGGGACCGTAGCATACAAGTTGGATCTGCCTGCCGAACTGAATAACGTTCACGATACATTTCATGTATCCAATCTGAAGAGGAGTCCAACTCAAGTTAACGTTGCCATTCCTACCGACGAAATTCATATTGATGACACGCTCCACTTCGTTGAAGAACCCGTCGAGGTCACGGATTGGAAAATAAACAAGACCCGCCGGAGCAGTGTCAAGCTCGTCAAAGTTCGCTGGAATGCTAGACATGGTCCTGAGTTCACCTGGGAGCGTGAAGACCGAATGCAAGAGAAATACCCCCACTTATTTCCTGAGAACCCTGCTTCTACAAGCAGAATTTAAAATTTCGGGACGAAATTTATTTAACGGGGGGAGAATGTGACAACCCTCACTAAACCAGGTATCCGTACGACTTAATTAACTATTAATTGTTGCCTAATTACTGTGCTTAACTGAGATTTCTGATAGAAAGCTACTTGATTGTTGATACTTGTACATATCTGCATCATACTTTGATTTTTCCGTCACTACATTACTTATTTACTGAACTCTAGTGACAAACATGATGCACAGTAGCACAGTAGCATTTGAACGGATAACCTATTGAACATGCTGATATAGCCAGCATCAGGCAAACACTGCCTCTAAAGGCCTGTATGAGCCAGAAATATTTTACTGCACCCATAGTGTGTGTAGGGATACAAGGGTTGTATAATTGCGTCTCTAGGAATAAGATACAGAGATTGGATGTGCCTAAAACGTACTCTAAGCACAAAACACAGCACTTTTATCAACATACTAGCTTCTAGCTAACTAATAAAGTGCCAAAACATGAGGAATTATTCCTGACACTTTGCAGAATAAATTGTGTCGCTAAAAATATTATTTACAACGCTTAAAGGATTACTTAAGCACTTTAACGGATTACTATCCAACCGAACAACCGGACTATACCCGGAACATAAAAATATTGCCAGAAATACTGTTAGCCTTTTTCTGAGCCAGTTAGGGTCCCTGATTACCCTAACACCCGCATTATAACGCGTTAAACAACTAACGGGGTTAACCACTAAAAGTAACCTACTTTATGTAACTGAGCACTAACTGAACGATCAAGATCCAACCGGGTACCCCCCCCCCCTTTGGGCCGGTTTGGTCCCTTTGTAACTAAGGGTACAACTTTTTAATATTTTATTAGATTTCGTGGATATCTAGAAAGCTTGAAACCGTTGGACGAAGGAGCATGATTTTTCTATAAAAACCCTCCACCACACACAAGACTTCTCACACTTTCCAACCAACACCTTGCTCTCTCTCTTGCCCTCCTCTCCTCTCGGCCGTGACCACCCACCCCCATCCATCATATTTTCGGTTCTTGTCTTGCCATTCCAAGCTCATACAAGTATCGGGGATCACGTACGAGGAAGCATGAAGCAAGCGAAAGTTGAAGGACCACGTTCATTTGCTTTTATCCACGCCATTTTCGCCAAAGATCTTCCCTAGCCCCGAGCTAGAGGTATAACATTTAAAACTTGTTCTTGATCGTATCTAAAGTGGTTAAAAGGATTTTTAACGGTTAAAAGTCGGAAACCCATCTTTTGAATCTAAAAAGTCTACTAAAACTCGAATATTGTTGGTTAAAAGCATATAACGCGTGTAAAAGTCGTAGTATTCGAATATGTTGGTTGTAGAGACCCGATCTACGATGTGGTGGCTCTTATCATCGTTTAACCCGACTTTGTTAAGATCCCGAATCTTGACATACACTTGTTTCTTTTGTACAAGGGTTAAAAGGTGAAACTCCACCACACGGGAAACATGAACTTGTGTAAAAGTATTTTGACTTGTAAAATAGTATTTAAAACGAGCCGATCTACGTATGTACAAGTGGTATATTCGTAGAACCGGGTGTCGAGAAAATCATGTTTTATATAAGTTGGATAACATGCTAACAAAGATGATTTTTTTTATAAACTACAAGTGTATAAACACTTGTGAAACGAAAGATCCGACAAAATAACAATTTTTATAAAAATTGTCGGGAAGTTGTAAAGAGTGATTTGTTCCAAAAACGGGGTTTTTACAAGACTAAACTATCATATACATAGATCCACTAAATATAACGAGATCTACACAATAGTTTTAGAAAAATTACAAGTTCATGTAATTATGCGATTTTACATACTAGTCTACAAGTTTGAAGTATTGAAACTTGTTTAATGTGTTGGAAATTGATTGGTTGATTTAAAAGAAGTGTTGAAATGATTTTGTAAAAGAAAATGATACGCTTAAAAGCGTGGCCACCTCCAGATGAGTGGCAAACATTTGTTTTCATATTGAAAAATGATATATTATTCGATGAGATTACGTTGGATACTTTGATAGAAAAGATTGAGAGTCATAAGCTCGAGTTGCAAAAACAGAACAAAATAGTGGCAAACATTTGTTTTCATATTGAAAAATGATGTATTGTTCGATGAGATTACTTTGGATACTTTGATAGAAAAGATTGAGAGTCATGAGCTCGAGTTGCAAAAACAGAACAAAATGAGCAACTCTACTTACCAGCAGAATGTGAGCCTTTACTATAGAGGAGGGTTGCCTTCATCAAATCAATCGTCTAAGCCTGGTACAGCTTTTAGTGTTGAAAATACGAAGGATTCATAGAAGAGTTCATCAAGCTATGACCCAGGTTATCATTCTTCGTCATCAGCATCAAATGCAGTAGAACCTGATGAGATTTATTGTAACATTGCTTTAAAGCTGAAAAATTCTCCAACAATGAGTATCAATGCTGCTAAACAACAGATGAGTTTCTTAGCATCTATTCTGGAGTCATATGAGAGTTTGGTGGCGGGGAGAATCGGAAATCCTGAAATGACAAAAGAGGATTATGACCAGATAGACCCAGAGAAGATGGAACTTATCGATATTAGATGGTGTTTAGCTAGTGGCATTAGAAGAGCGCAACGGTTTATGGAGATCACAGGCAGGCAATGTCTTGAAGGTTCAAACACAAAGCTGGGATTTGAAAAGTCAAAGGTTACATGCTTTCGATGTAAGCAAAAAGGTCATTTCAAAAGAGAGTGTGTCAACCGGGAGGTAGCTGATCATGTCAATCCATTCCATGATTATTACTATAACAAAGCCGTTTATCATCAAAACAGTGATCAATCATCAAAGCAGGATCAAAAGCAGATTGCTGAAGGGTGACGTGACCGTGTCGTCCCAATCAGTCAAAAACCCAATTAAACCTAGGTAGCTAGGGTAAGTCGGGTATCGAATCCACGAAGAGCAGGTGGTTAGTATTTGCACGACTCGTTCGATTAGTTAGACTATTTACAAATGATGTACAAGGTGATTATGAAGATTGCTATTTTTATTTATTTGTTTGGTTTTTAAAATAAATCGGAATGAACCGACAAATTGATGTTATCTAAAACAATGATTTATTAACTAAACTTGTAAACTAAACTACTTAATTGAAAACAGGAATTAAGAATACGGATTACACCCGGTTTCGGTAATTATAAGTCCTAGGGTTCGTACATGTTTTAATTCAACTCAATTGCATACGATTAGCGGATTTAGTGTACCGTGACTTAGGTGCCAATAACTATCAACGTCCCGAAGAACAGACAAGAATGCACTTTGTAATCAACACAAGTAAATCCTAACCACGACAACGCATAACTACACATAACCATTTCGCAAAGTCATAACTTTTAACATTGTTCGACAATTTACGAATACGAAACAAATGTAAACTATTGTCAATGGTTTCAAAAATCAATACAAGTTGTCACAAAGTCGAATCAAAGAACAAATGCATAAACCCTAGAAAATACAACTACCTACACCGGGGTGAATCCGACAAGGCTAGCCGCTCATGATGTGTGACAAATCTTCAAAAGCTTGATATGGTCGATGGTGTTGAGTGATGAAGTTGAGAGACGGCTACCTCCTATTCGATCATAATGTATTGATGATCCCCCAAAAATTATATCCTACGGCTGCCACAAAAAAACTTGATGATGGATGATGATCTTGTTGGGCCGACTATAAGAGCCCAAAAGAATATTGTATTGCTGTCCAAAAATCGTATGAAGGTGAGCTCTTTTGCGAGCCCAAAAGTCTTGAATGATGGCCCAATTCGTGATGATCATAGATTGATTTGAGAGTTGAAAACTTATAATGATTGCTCAATAATTACTCCTGGTGGCTGCTAGTTATCGATGATAAGGCCCAGCCCAAGTTTTGATGTGCAAACCAACCGAAACCCCATGTTATGCCGTAAGCCACAACTCCTGAACGATGTGCATGCTTCTGTTTCCTTTTTGTATGCAAGACCAAAAATCACATGCCCTCACTTTTTGTTTCAATGTTTTTGTGAGTATTATTAATAAAAATGCACCCTCCCCAAAGTCACGTGATGTTGCCTTTCTTATCACCAAGAAACAAAACTAGTTTCTTTTCTTTTTCTTCACATGACTAGGATGTCCATCAATATTGATGATGTGATGAGATTTTATTGACTTCATGTGCCTCCATTGCCATCTCTTTACTAATCTCATCTCAATTAATGATGATGATTATTATATTCTATTAATCATGTAATTTTATTCATCCATATATTGTTGTTGGCTGCCCTTTTATTTTGAGATATAGGATCACTAATATTGGTGAAGAGTAATTAAAATCTTTCCATGTGATCTGAGTCACCTTTCATCTCAATGCACATTTGTGTTTTCTCATTAAACTCCGTAACTTCACCAAGTTACATGTTTTTCCTGCAAAAGCACAAACACTCGCAGTAAACATATTCAAAGCGTATAATTACTTAGAACCGAATAAAACACACAAGTTAAACACTTTAACGCTCGACTTTCACACTCTACATCAAAGGGTCATCTAAAAAGAGAAGAAACAAGCTATGTTGACAATTCGTGATGGTAGTTCTGGATCCAGGACAATTCATGATGATGAAGGGTTCGACTGGAGCAAATATATACCGGAAGAAGATAAAAGAGCTTTAGTTGCTGAGGTAAAAGAGAAAACAAAAGAAGAAATTCTGCAAGAAAAAACTTACTGAGAAAGATATTTTGCAGACTGTAGAATACAAGAAATGCAAGAAGAGTATGAAGATGCTAGAAGCTGCAGAAGATGGGACAAGAAAAGAGAATGTTATATCAATCGAAAAGGAGATCCAGTTGTTGATAAATCCAAAGTGGTGTATAATGATGTCCTTGCAGTCATTCCTATTTCCGGTGAATTCATTCCTAATGATAGTTTAAGTGTCGGAAAGTGCCTAAAACTCACCAAAGGTGCTGAATTCAGCACAATTCAGAAAAAATCAGCAAATTAACACACTAATATTATGCAGAAAAATGGTAAAATGGTCCTGAATGCTTTCCTAAGTGTCGGGAATCAAAAGTGTCACAAAAGATACCTAAAGCGCACTAAACTGCAAAGTTTAGCACCTTAACGAACCAGTAATAAACCGAACAACCAGACACTACCGGAAACATCAAATTTTCACTAGAAGCACTGTTTTAACATTACCAAGCTAGTTATGGTCCCCGAACATCATAACACCCACTACATAAATATATAGTAACTAAACCCCTAACTAATACTTGGATTTCAACCTAAATAACTAACTAATGTTTAAGACCTAGCCTACTACCCCCCTATAACCGGATTTCATGTGGCCCCCACATGAGATTTTATTTGATTATTTTATAAAGATATGTCTACACTTTTATAGATATAATATATACTAGATCTTGAAAGTGTTGGAAGATTTTAAATAAATCCATAAGATCATGACATTCATTCATCACTAACACAACACCTTCATCTTTTCTCCTTCCTCCCTCCATGCTCATGGCCAAGAACCACCACCACCCTACCACCTTCTTCATCTCATTTCCACCCATTCTACATGTATACAAAGGTGTAAGAAGCTAAGTTAGGAAGCTTTGAGTCCTTGGAAGTTCAACGACCATCACCATTTGCTTTTATCCACTTGTTTTCTACCCTTGATCATCCCTAGCCTTGTGCTAGTGGTAAGAGTCTTGATCTTGCTAGTTTACTCCTATTTTAAGTGGTTAAAGAAGAATCATAATCAAAATCTTAAAGAAACACTAAAGAACAAAAGAAGTAAACATGAACATAAGCTTGTTTAATGAAGCAATCTTGATGAAAATGAGTTGGTATGCTAGTTGATCATTGATTGTTTGTAGAAATGATGTTGATCATCACAAGATCTTGCTAGATCATGATTAAAAACATAATCTAGCAAGATGTGAAAGAAGAAATGATGAAGGATGATAGATCCTCCACATGAAGATCATGAACTTGAAAGAATACTTTGATTTCTTGAAAAATTATGATCAAAGTAAGTTGTTAATCATGTAGATCTAAAGATTTATGAATGGTCTTTCAAAGAAACCAAGTTAAAGATATAAGTTTTGTTAAGCCTTGGTTCTTACATAAACAAACTCTATTTTTGGTGGATAAACAAGTGTAGAAACACTTGTGTAACAAGAAGAATGCATAAGGAAATATTATTAGAAAAATATGATTTGAAGTTGTAAACATCTAACATCTTTAAAAATGAAGTTTTTAAAGAACTAATCACATTTTAAAGGGTAACTAGGCTTACTAATAGCACTAGTAAGTTATTACAAATTTTTACAAATAATCAAGTTCATGAAGTAGTAGAAAATGCAGGATTTTTGGCAAAATGGTAAGTAAAGATTATTTGTTGATGATTTTGAATTGATTGTGTTGGTTTTTACAAAAAAAAATGATATGCTTGAAAGCATGGAAACCTCCATTTTTAGGGGAAAATATAGCAAAATTTTCCTAAAAATCCAAACATTTAGAAAAATATTTTTAAACAAATATTTACAAGTGTATTTTAAACCATGAGTTTGCTACAAAAACATTTTTATATAAAAATACAATATTGGAGGTTGGTTTTCATAAATAAAAGTGACTAAATATGTATTTAGGAAATATATATTTAGAAGACACCATGTGTGTGATTATTTGTATATTTTGTGTATTAGTTATATTATTTTAGGATTTGGAATAATATAACACATCAAAATACCAAGAATTACAATCCAAATTATTTACCAAAATTCCATGGAATAAATATACACATTCTACACAAAATATTGGTGAAACCGAACTATGGAATAAGACTTACAAAATATTCTGGAAAATTCATTCACAAAGTATATTTTGGTAAATAATATTTTGAACATCAAAGAAATGAAAATATGATTTTTACAATTAATA
Source organism: Helianthus annuus (assembly GCF_002127325.2). Taxonomy (NCBI): domain Eukaryota; kingdom Viridiplantae; phylum Streptophyta; class Magnoliopsida; order Asterales; family Asteraceae; genus Helianthus; species Helianthus annuus. The sequence goes on from NC_035439.2 coordinate 5,992,387, forward strand.
CAAGAATATATCATATTTTTGACAAACAGAAAAATATTATTTTGGCAAGTATAAATATATATTTTTCTTGAAGTTTTTAGAAGAGATATATTATTTTTAAGAAATATATGTCTTCTTACACAAACATGAAATACAATATTTTCGGGTGAAATGTACATTTTCTCAAATAAATATGAAACATATCATTTTGGAAGAAAAAAATGAGTTTAAATATATTTTCTAAGTTAAGACTTGAAAATATATTAATTTTTGAACTTATGAGAAATTACAAATATTTTTGCCAAAGAAAAATTATAAATAATTTTTCTAAGTAATATTCCTTGAAATATATATTTTGGAAATATATATTGAATCTTTATTAAAGATAATATTCCAGAATAATTAATATGAAATCAAGTATAAAGAATACTTAATGGATACAATAAAAATACGTATTCTCATACGTATAAATACACACCGGAATACGACCCCAAAACATGGCAAAAATATACATGTATAAGATACCCCCATCCTTGGAAAGGAAATACAAATATAAATACTTGGGAAGTATTAAGTTAATATATATTGTTTTAACAATTATTCCAAAAATTTAAAAAATATAATTTAGGTTAAAATATTAATTATTTTAACAAATAATTATGAAACTCGGAATAATCTCAAAGACACCAAAAGAATCGTAACTCAAAGACATTATACTAAGTCAAGGCACGGCCCGTTCGCCTAATAGACATTAGTACGTTGTAGGTAGTCGTGTTTATCCGAAGAGCTTGAGTTACGGTGATTGAAGACGCAAACTTGTGAGTTTCGTGTCACCCTTTTCTTTAACTGTTTTCAATTTTATAACTTCGGGGGTGAAGTACATGTTACAACTGTTTACAAACATTACCAATTTGGTATGGTTAGCTAAGGAAGGGTACACCTAGATCATGTGAGTGGTGGGTATAACGCTTAAGGCCATCAATCCTCGTTGTAGGACCGAGGGATATGAGTGATAGATCTATTTGGGTGTAGCGAGCCCCGCTCATATTGGACCAGGGTTGGCCCATGGGTAGACTATGTCTTACAGCCGGAAGCCCGGTGCAAAATCTGGTAGGTTTGAGCTTTCCTGCATCACTTCACACATATCAATGGCCTTGCAAACAATTGGTGATCTGTTTTTCCTAGTTGCTTTCATACCGGGATTTATAAACTTACATACATACTTACAATGATTTCAAAGGTTTATTCATAAACACACACATAAACTCGCTCAACTTTTGTTGATGTTTTCAAACTACATGTATTTCAGGAAATTAAGTACGGATATGGCGGGCGTTGGAGTTTACAAGTCAAATCTCTGATAAAAGGTGTCATCCGAGGTCGAAGGGTTTGGGTTATGTATTTTATGTCGGATAAGATACATGGCTTGAAACCTAGTTTGGTTATGTCTTTTGTGAAGTCCAGTATGGAACTTTAAGCTTTGATGGTCATGTGTTCTAAACTTAAAGTCTTTGTTTGATGTTAAACAATGTCGATTGTATTATTTTAAAAACTATCTATGGATGAACATCTTGGTTTTAACATATAGTTGTTTGTTATGGTTGAATGAAATGATATTAAGCAAGTCACACCAAATCACGCTTCCGAAAAAGTCAGGGTGTGACAGCTTGGTATCAGAGCTTCGATTGTAGCGAACTAGGATTCTTTCTTGAGTCTAGACTACAATCATTAGGGCTCCCATGAAAATATTTTTCCAACATGTTTTCATTGCATACACGAAACGTCCAGGTCCAAGAAACTGTGACACCTGTGTCACCGCGACCATCAAACAAATACCAAGCCGATGAAATATTGTATTTCATACTCGGGATCTTGTATAAATATGTGTATCTTTTGCACATATCAATTCTTGTTCAATTTCAAACTTTATATCGCTTTCTGGAGAATTATACGCACACCGGTGCGTAAACGTACTCAGTTTAAATGCGACAAATACTCCGGAACATCAACATATACTTAACATACCTTAATTAACCTTTATATAACTTAGAAATAAGTTTTGAAGGCTTTGGTATGGCAAAAACAAGTTAATTCGCTTACAGGGACTAAACTTGACAAACTGCGAAAGTATGCCGATTCGTACTAAAACAGACATTCCGGAACATGTCCATAAGTTAAACATACCATAAATATCCTTTGCATAGCTTAGAAATAGGCTTTGAGAGGTTCAGTGTGCTAAAATAAACTTTTGGGTCATTCAGGGACTAAAAGTGTCAAAAAGTGCACAAGTTTGCACTTTCGCGCATAACTTATGTTCTGAATACATCCGGACATCCAAAAATTTATGTAAGCATCTTAATATTATGCCTTAGTGTTTGGCATAAGAAAAATCCATTCGTCGCGCAATTTGGATCATTTTTCGCGCTTATGCGCATTCCGTCGTAATTAACCGAACATCGCGATCGTACGACCAAACGAACCAACATCAGACATATTGAGCATGTTTCATGTCCTCAATGTTTAGACATCATTTTAGGGCCTTAAAGTTGGCTTTACGGGCCTTAGAAGTGTTGGAAATGGCTTAAATATGCAACAGGGACTAAAACTGTCATTTCTGAAAGTTAGTTCTGATCAGACAAGGCCAGGCGTCCCGCCTGAGTTTTGTGTGTATCCTTACGCGGGCCGCGTTAGACATACAGACCAGATTCAATGTTTTCTGATCCACTTGCAATGGCCTTTCGATCACCCAAAGGGCAACGACACGTGTCAAAACCCTATGGTGGGGGCAAAATAAGCCACCACAACTTTGCGACAAGTGTACGGATTGGATCGTGGCACGATATTCAAGAAACGATCCTAACGGTCTTACTTTTCCTATAAATACCCCTCCCCCTTTTGGTTAAAAACCCACAAAATCTGATCTAAAGCTCTAAGTTGAGGCCTTTGCTTCATACCTGAGCTCCTGGATCGAGCTTAGCTTTCGGGGACCCTTCGTAAGTGTTCTTTCGTTCTTTTAATCGCTTTTCGAGTCCGAAAGTCAACGTTTTGTTTGACTTTCTGCGTTGACCAGCCTATGGTCAACCCGAAGTTCGTTGGAACTTCATAACGTGAGCGTGATCACGATGGTTATAGTCCGTAGAGACTATACCTACTGATTACCACGTTATCTAGGCTCAGTGACGAGTCGTAGTTTCGGCCAAAATGCGCATTCTTGCGTATTTTGTAACCAAACTACTCATGGGTATCAAAACCGTTTGTTTTGATACCAAACCTGTTTTCTAAACTTAGGTAAGCATGTTTTAACATGCTTAGCTCGTCACTTTTAGTGTAGTGCTTATATAGGGTCGTAGGGTAAGCGATCTAAACAATCGCTTATACTTTCGAACCCGACCCATTTGGTCGATCATTAGGATCCGATCAAACGCTTTAGGTGACCATAGCATATAGGGAATAACCTTTCGAGGTTATACCTTATGGTCGCTTCATTTAAGTAGTTATGTGATAGGTAATATATATGCCTTAGGTAAATTACCTGTTGGTGCACTTGTGTCTGTACTTTGTCTGTATTTTGTAATGATATAAAATGATGTCTTTTGTTAGTCTTGTTTACGTCTTTTGTTGGTTTGTATATGTGTTTTGATGTAAGTTTGACCAAGTCAACCATCCTCCTGGTTTGACTTGGCCAAACAGTTAACACATGGTTTGTAAGTTGTTTGTGTCGAAGGATGAGTCATCGAAGGATTGTTTATATTCTTCGATGAGCTCGAAGGATAACCTTCGATGGATGTAGATGGACCTCGAAGGATATACCATCCTTCGAGGTATATGTGGATCCTTCGGTAGGTGTCTGGTCGATAGATGATCCTTCGATCAGTCTTTCTGATCCTTCGACCAGACAATCTGTTATGAGTATATATAGTCTTGTAATGGGTTCACTTCATAGTTAGAGAGACAGACAGGCAAGACAGTTTGACAGAAAGTGTGTGTGTGAGTGAACTAAGTCTTGTAGAGAGCATTTTCAGTTTGGTCAAGGGTTGTAACCGTGTCCACTGAAATACAAGAGAAAACTTTGATATCTCGTGTGTCTACCTTTCTCTTTGTAGCTTGTGTTCTTATATAAACTACCGGTTTGCATTCTAGCTTGGATTCCGCACTTGCTAGTGTGTTAAACATAACAAGGATAAGGTTTAACCTCGACCTCCGGGGGACCTACAAGTGGTATCAGAGCCGTGGCTCTTTTCCTTGTTAAAAACCGAGTTTATACAAGACTTTGGAGTGTTTGGACAAAACTCACATGATTTAGCACCCGTTTTTAGTGTTTTTCTCGCATTTCTTGACGTAAAAACGTTTTCTAAACTAACCGGGTGTGTTGAAGGATGGGTTGGGTAACTTAAAAACTTGTTTTTAAGAAGTTTGGTAATTTCCGGCCAAAATTCCGGCTTACTCCGGTGACCGGTTTTCTGGATAAGAACTTTCTTTTTTAGGCAATATTTTATTGGTCAAATCTGAGTTGGTAGAAAGTATGGACTGAACATACCTTCTGCCGAAAGTTCTTCACCAACCAATCACCTTTTCACCAACCTGTCACCTTTTGTCTGCTGTGTTCGTACAGATCGAAGGATATCCTTCGAAGTCGAAAGATTATCTTTCGATCAAAGGAGGTTCGACAGATAATCATCCTTCGAACATCCTTCGAAGTCTGTGACTTATCTTTCGATCCAAGGAATCTTTTCGAAGGATATATTGTTCGATCTACAGTTCTTATTCGAAAGATAAGGATCCTTCGTTTTGGAGAATCTTTCGAAATCATTGTTCGAAATTCAACAGTGATCTTTTGAACACTGTTGATCCTTCGAACAAGTATTGATCTTTCGATCCTAGTCTGTTTGAGTTTAACAAGTTTGTGTTTTTCAGGTCTTTCGATCAAGGATCTTTCGGCTGTCTGTTCTCATTCAAGATATTAACATAGTTTGTGAAAATTAAATTTTTTTTAAAAAAAAGGAAAAACTTGTTTTTCAAATTTTAAATCAATTTTCACTTAATATATTAATTTTTATAAAATGGGAACAAACGGTCAGTGGGATCCAACCGCGTGGACTCAAACAACTTTGACTCCACAATCATCAGCTACGCAATCATCAGCCACGCAATCTGCGTCAGATTTCAACAAAACTGCATGGATGCAGGCTATTGCCCCACCTCAAGCTGCAATGATAACTGCAAATCAATGGGCATTGGTCACAAATCAAAGCAGCAGCATTCAAGTAATGATGCAGAACGACAGTGAAACTGGTACAAGCACAAAACCGCCAAAGCTAAATCACATCAATGATTGGGGATGGTGGAAAGAAAGGCTGAGAACTTATGTTCAGGGGCAAGGTCAAGATCTATGGATGTGCTTTTTCACCGCATTTGACAATGAGTTAGAAGTTGCAGGATCTAATCCAGAAACTTACAGCACTATGTCTGATGATGATAAGAAGAAATTTGAGTTAGAAAAGAAAGCATTCATGATTCTCACACAAGCTCTTCACAGAGACATTTACCACCAGTTTGTTTACTGCACGACTACTAAAAGCTTGTGGGATATGCTCACGTTACGATGTGAAGGAAATGCTCAATCTAGAAAGATCAAGCAAGAATTACTGAAGAAAGAGTTTGAAGGATTCACGTGTATGGAGAATGAGACTTTGGCAGAGTTATCTACAAGATTCCATCATTTGTTGAGCGAGATGTTTGCTTTTAGAGTCACTGCCACTCCACAAGAAATGGTGAAGAGATTCGCTGATAGCTTACCAGCAAAGTGGAGCAGTTTTCTTGAAATTCTCAAAGAAAATGGTGTTCTAGACACAATCACCGTTTATGAGTTAATTCAAAAATTGGAGAACAAGGATGTAGAAGAAAAGCTTAAGGCAAAAAGAACACTAACTCCTCAAAATCCAGAGATGTACTATGGGATTGCAGGAGGTATCAGTGGAGAAAAACCAGCCTCTCAACACGCGAAGCTTCAAACAGCTTTCATCTCAAACACCGGACCTTCCACAACAAATCAGTTTGATCCTTCAGCCTACACGATGATGTATTCAAGACCAGATTCTTCTTCTCAACAACAGTATGTGCAACCGACAGCTCAGCAATTCACACCACCGCCTTTCTTAGACCCAAGCAGAGCTCAGCAGCAACAACCGCAACAACAAGGGTTTTATGGAAGCTCTTCAAACTTTCAAGCCACTTCCAATCCGAACACAGTCAGATTAGACACCTCCAACTTTTCCAAAGTCACTGTTGAAATAGCCAAGGAGCATATGGAGATGTTGAATACCTTGGTTAGTGCTTATTGTGGATTGATCGCAGGTCAGATTGGGAATATCAATCTAACGAATGAAGATTATCAGCAAGTGGATAAAGAAGAGTTTGAAATGATGGATATCAAATGGGCTCTTGCTAGTGCAATTCGAAGAGCAAAGGAGTTTATGGAAAGGACGGGGAGAACCAACTTGGAAAGCAACAACAACACCAAGTATGGTTTTGATAAGAATGCTGTCACTTGCTTTAATTGTGGTGAAAAGGGTCACTTCAAGCGGGAGTGTCAGAAGCCACCTAAGCAAGGAAATCAGAATCCCTTCAGGAATCAAGGACACCCACAACAGCAACAGAACAACAATTCTGTCAGATCAATAGTTCCTGTTGGAGGAAATGCATCTGGATCCACAAACACTAATCCCCACAGAGGATTGGTCGTTCAAGCTGATGAAATCTGCAACTGGAACCTTCAGCTTGGAGAAGGAGGAAATGGTGGAACAACATGTTATGCTAAAGTGATTGAGAAGGTAATAGAACCCGTGTCTGCTGGTGAATCTTCAGAAGATGAAGATAGTTCGGGTTATAGTGGGAGCATGGATGGGGAATCACTTGATGCTGGTGATTTATCAAGTGATGCTTTAGATTTGGAAGTTGATGAGCTTTTGGCTGAAGCTGAAGCATTATGCAAGAGGAGATCTATTCTCTGCCAGAAATTTGCTGGAACTTTCGAGAAGCTTGCTCAGTTTTTCTCTGAAGATGGATCTTTTTCTTTTCATACAGCCTTTATGGCTCACGTAGAAGGTCAGACTTCTCAGGTATGTGATACTAATTCTGACTCTACTTCTGTTCCTATTGAATGTACAAAGTGCTTAAAATATGCAGAAAAGGAAAGTCAATTTGAAATCACACACAAACACAATCAAGAATTGATTGTAGATCTTTCTAAAGCAACCGAAGCTAACTTGTTTTTAACCAGAAATGAAAAGGAATTTAAAGCAACAATTGCGTCATTAAGACATGATGTTTCAGAATTACAAAAGGCTGTTTTGAGAAAATAACATGCTAACAATAATCTTATTGACACCATTGAAAAGCAAATGGTAGAGTTAGCAACAGCTCGATGTGAATGTGAGACAATTAAGCAGAAACTGGAAAGCTATTCCAATTCCCGCTATGTATTGGATCACATTATTGACGTTCAAAAGAAAAAGGGGGATGCAAAATGTATTGGATACAAATCATGTCCTCCCCCAATGAATCACAATTACTCCAAATTGCCTGATGAAGAGGATATGCCCCGTTTTGAACCTACTGTGCCACTTGGTCTAGATGATTTTGCAGCAGGCCTCGGGTTCACAACTGGTGCATCATCCTCGGGTCAATCAGAATCTGAGAATGTGACAGATTCATCGTGTGTTAAGGAACAGAGTCCTCCCATTATTGAGGATGCTGATTCTTCGGACGATGAATCTGAAGAAATTGTGAAACAACAGTCTAACTCGGTTACAACAGATATTCCAATCGAGAATCACATCCTGTGTGATCCACCAGTGAAACCGAGTAAGACTGAAATGTCAAAAGCAATGGAGTCCATTGTATCTAGCCTTGAAGGGAATAATTTGTTGTACACGCTCAAAGGAGATAGCAAAATCTACTCTAACAAAGATTTTCCAATTAAAAATGTAAATCAAGATTTAATTGAGCAAATTTTTGAAGGATGCACTGATAAGTTTTTGGGGAACAAAAGTGGCAAAGTTACAGTCACTCAATGTGATCCAATTCCGTGTGAACAAATTAGAAAACAATACGGAAATCAAAAACTACCAATTGAGCGAAAACAACAAGTCAACTCCGGAAAGGGTAAGGTACAGGGAAAGAAGGCTCAGAACAAGAATGTTCAAGCACCTAAAGTTCAGCAGCCTAAGACTGAACAACCAAAGGTTCAACAACCTAAAGTTGAACAGTCTAAGGCTACTCAACCTAAGGCTGCACAACCTAAAATTCAACAATCAAGGGTTGAGCAACCTAAGGTTCAACAACAAAAGGTGCAAAACAAAAGAGCTCCTGTTAAGAAACGAGAACAGAAAATGAACTTTGTTGGATCCACGGGTTCAGACAAACTTGAAACATTTCAGGATAAATCTAACGTTGATTTTGTAAAACAAGTTAGAATTTTAAAACAAAATGATCAAAATAATTACACCCAACACACCAACGAATGTGATTTAGGTCCAAGCACGTCTAGATCACAAAGTTCATTGTCTGGTTCTCCGTCTGGTCATCAACATGTCTCTCCGAAGTTTGTAGAGCGGAGAACATGTTTTGAGTGTGGCACAGTTGGGCATATTGTAAGATATTGCCCATACCTGCAAAAGCTGAAGTCAAAAACGAGTGCTCCCCAAGAAATCAATTACCAAAAACGACCAGTTTCCCCGAAACATGACCCACGTATCTTGAAAGAAAGGGAAAAGAAGTTAAAGAAAAAGAATCAAAAGGTAATTAAAAAGGCCTTAAAATCAGAGGTCAAAGAAGAAAAACCTGTACAAGCAAAACCTGAAACTGTAAAACCAGTAAATGCTAAAACAATAAATTCAAATACTGGTAAAAGACAAACAGCTTGGAAGCAAAAGCAGGTAATTCAATCAGGGGGAGCACCACAGGTTCTTTTTCCTAATCATCAAGTGATTGAGATCACTTTCCTTGATGATCAAGGACGACCCAAGTCCACAAAGGCTTGGGTCCCCCTCTCAAACTGATAAGTTAGTTGCATGTGCAGGCGGCTCCAGGAGGAACAATTAATAGTCATTGGATTGTTGATAGTGGGGCGTCCAGGCACATGACAGGCGACTATCGTCTTCTTTTTTGATGTGCGAAGTATAAGAGGAGGATATGTTGCATTTGTTGGAGACAAAGGAGGGTATATCACCGGCGAAGGAATGATCTCAAATGGAGTTGTGAGTTTCGACAAAATCAATTATGTGCAACAGTTGGATCACAATCTCCTGAGTGTTTCTCAGATCTGCGACAAGAAGTTCACCGTGCATTTTGATGATGCCGGTTGTTATGTGCTGAAGCCAGGATTCAAGATTCCCGAAGAATGGATTCTCTTATCAGCACCAAGAATTAATGATTTGTATGTCCTCGATATGAGCCAAGCAATAACTAAGTCCAAACAAGTTACTTGCTTTATTTCAAAGGCCACTGAAAAGGAGACGATCTCTTGGCACAGACGGATGGGTCATATTCACCTCAGAAAAATGAATCACCTTGTCAAAAATAATCTGGTGAGAGGTGTCAATGTGAAGAATTTTCAACTTCAAGATGTCTGTGTGCCGTGTCAGAAAGGGAAGCAGATCAAGAAATCACATCCATTGAAGAAGGTTAACACTGTAAACATGCCACTCGAACGTCTGCATATGGACCTTTTCGGCCCAGTCAAACACAAGAGTGTGCACGGGGAGGTTTTCTGCTTGGTAGTCACTGATGACTATTCAAGATTTTCATGGGTTGATTTCATGGTCCACAAGAGCGAGACTCCAGAAATTCTAAAGAATTTGATCACCTTGTTGGAAAATCTTTATAATCTAAAGGTGAGGTGAATTCGAAGCGACAACGGAACCGAGTTCAAAAACAGGGTTATGGATGAATTTTGCACTGCAAAAGGAATCCTTCATGAATACAGCTCTCGGTACACACCACAACCAAACGGAGTCGCTGAAAGAAAGAACAGAACCTTAATTGAGACTGCAAGAACCATGTTGGTTGAGTCTCAGCTTCCAGTTCGATTCTGGACTGAAGCTGTGGCCTCGGCTTGTTACACGTTAAACAGGGTTCTCACTGTGAAAAGACATGGCAAAACGTGCTTCGAACTCCTACACAAGAAGACTCCTGACTTGGAATATCTAGAACCTTTTGGTGCACCATGTACCATGATTGAGCCTGACGGGAAGTGTGGTGCCAAAGCTATCGAAGGTTACTTCCTTGGGTATGCTACTCCTAATCTGCGAGTATGGAACCTGACTACCAAGAAGATTGAAGAATGGGGTGAAGTAAGAGTTCAAAGATATTCTAATCCACCGAAGCCTTCTGGAGATCCATGGATGTTCGATTATGATGGTCTTTTCGACTCATTTAATCTGCCGACATTTGATGATGACAATGCAATTGCTCAAATGTTGTCTGAAAGCGAGAATGCGACTGGCTCTCAGTTAGCTCGCCCAATCATTGTTGACTCACAAGCAGCTTCTTCTGTCAACAATCTCGTTTCAAATGAGGTGTTTAATGATGCTGTCGACTACAATTTGTCATCGGAAGATGAGGAGTATGTTGATGCAAATGATGGTGAAGCACCGCGTCCGGTTCAAGGTACTTCAGAAGCAACGGATCCAAGAAGAAAATGCATCATCTTCTACAACTCAACAGCTTCAGAATGATATCGGGAATTTAAATATCAATAACTTGAGGACCAATGTTGAAATTCCTCCAGTTTCTGAAACCCGAATTCATAACATTCATCCTCAGCAGAATATTATAGGTGATGTTCTCAGTGGTGTAAGGACAAGGAATCAAATCAGAAATAATGAAAATGCTGGCTTGTATGCTGAGATACGAGAATCGGGACAACAAAATGATTGGTCTTTCGCCTGCTATGTTAGCCAAGAAGAGCCTAGATCTTGGAAGGAGGCATTGAAAGATGATTCCTGGGTGGAAGCCATGCAAGAAGAACTTCAGCAGTTCGAGAAGTTGGGCGTATGGAAATTGGTTGATAGGCCCGACAACTACAAGAAGATCGGAACTCGTTGGGTGTTTAAGTGCAAAAAGGACGACCGTGGGATTGTTGTCCGAAACAAAGCAAGGTTAGTTGTTCAAGGCTTCAGTCAGATAGAAGGTATTGACTACAATGAAGTGTACGCACCTGTTGCCCGTCTGGAGGCTATTAGAATCTTTCTAGCCTACCATCCTTCAAGAAATTCAAGGTGTACCAGATGGATGTTAAAAGTGCATTTCTTCACGGAGTAGTCGAAGAGGAAGTATATGTCGAGCAATCACCGGGGTTTGAAGATCCATTACATCCTGACAGAGTTTTACTGCTTAACAAGGCGTTATATGGTCTTCATCAAGCACCCCGAGCCTGGTATGAGACACTGTCTACCTACCTGCTGAACAACGGGTTTAGACGGGGTTTGATCGATTGTACCCTCTTCATCAAAGAAAAAGGTGAAGATCTTCTGTTGGTACAGGTATACGTCGATGACATTATCTTTGGTTCTACCGATGATAAGTTATGCAAGGAATTTGAGAAGGTGATGCAAGATCGATTCGAGATGAGTGTGGTGGGTGAAATGACGTTCTTCTTGGGTTTGCAAGTTAATCAGTCCGAATCTGGAATTTTTATCCATCAAACCAAGTACGTCGGAGATATCTTGAGCCGGTTCCAGATGTCCGATTCGAAGCCAATTTCTACTCCTCTTCCGCAGAATCACGGGATTACTCCGGATGAAAAAGGGGAAGCTGTGGACTCTTCACTTTATCGTGCTATGATTGGATCCTTAATGTATCTCACCGCATCAAGACCCGACATTATGTATCCAACGTGCCTTCTCGCCAGATACCAAGCGAATCCGAAGGTCTCTCACTATGCTGCTGTCAAAAGGATTTTTCGTTATCTGAAGGGTTGCCCTGACACCGGGTTATGGTACCCTAAGGATGATAACTTCGATCTCAAGGCTTACAGTGATTCTGATTTCGGCGGCTGCAAGAAAGATGGCAAATCATCTACAGCAGGATGTCAGTTCTTAGGCAATCGCCTAGTCACTTGGCAGTGCAAGAAGCAGACATGTGTGGCTACGTCTACATGTGAAGCGGAATACATTACTGCGTCTAGTTGCTGCTCCCAGGTTCTATGGATCCAACAACAGATGCGGGACTACGGTTTTGAATTCCTAACTACTCCTATTTATGTTGATAATGAAGCTGCTTTACAGATCACTAGAAATCCTGTACAGCACTCAAAAACGAAGCACATCGATATTAAATATCACTTCATACGTGATTGCTTTGAAACGAGACTTATCGATGTGGTTCACATTCATACCGATCACCAACGTGCCGACCTTTTTACCAAAGCATTTGATAAATCAAGATTCGATTATTTACTTTTGGTAAACGGCATAAAGGTGAAGCAAGAGTAACCGACATCGGGAAATCGTTTTTGTAAATATTTTTCTAAAACCAAAAATCCAAAAATATGTTTTTACTTTATTTTATTTTTGAATTTTAGGGGGAGAAAGTTTCAAGAAAAATACAAAAACATTGAAAAACCACAAAAATACAAAAATATGTCTTTAATTTATTTACTTTCTGCATTTAAGGGGGAGAAAATTCAGAAAAACACAAAAACAATAGAAAAACAAAAATGAGTTTCTTAGTAATATAAGGGAAAATGATATTACATCAGAGGTCGGTCGGAACATGTTTCTAGAAATCAAAAGAAAAGAAAATGATAAGTAGCTCTACTAATGATGTACCGGTAGACTCACGATCATTTTAAAGTATGCAGGAGATATAAACATAACGAACTGAAAACCGCGTGGGAACCGCTCATTGGCATATGGTCTTGGTACCGAAATTTCGTTTGATAGATTGCCGAGGTTCTGAGATATTCGGGGTTTTGTTGTTTATCATCTGGGTATCATGGTTGTTTCTATAAAAGACAAAGTCTAGTTCTTCCATGATACCATACATACGTGTACATATCTCATACTGCATTCGACCTCAATAAGTGATAAACAATCACATGTCTAAACAAAATAAGTGATAATATATCACATCTTTCCGGGAGTCAAGTTCGTCTCTCTGCTGTACGAAAGTACTGACCTGTTCACGGACTTGCTCCTGTGCCCTCATGCATATGAAAATCAAGTTCCTCATCAATAAGTGTTTTCATCACATAGGGCTTGGTTTTCAAACTCAAATAAGTGACTTGTTCACATTTTATATACGTTAAAAACGGATGATAAATGGTATACTCCCCAGTAAGATGAAGTCTCGTGCGTACCTTGATACGGGAATGTGTCGTGAGTGGATGAACACCGGTCGGTAAGTATAAATCATACCTTAAATGTATCTCAATGTATTATGATTACACTTGATCGCTGAGTTTAAATGGATAACAATATCGGTAATTGTGGTAGAATACTTATCCATATATGTAAAAGAATATTAAAAGGAAATGTGTTTTGACAAAAGACCGCAAACTTCGCCAGAAACTCGCAAAAATATTGTTGTGTTTGTACATATTTATTTACTGCTTAACTTTACTGCTTGACTTTTATTGTCTTTTTAAACAGTTTTGTCGTTTGGTGCATATCAGCACGACATTAGCGGTGATGTCGTTTGATAACATTCAAAGGATATTAAAATTGTTGTCTTTTATTTTATCAAAATCCAAAAAGATTTTCAATTTAATCTTATTTTTGATTAACCGATGTTGGTGCTCGATCCGATACCTAGCAAGCCGAAATACTTCATAAAACTGACCTTTGCAGAACTTCATAACGGGCAATTTTTCAAAACGGTCGTTTCTGAAAACTTTTAAGAATTTGAAGGGTTTGAGTTGCAAATTCCCAAAATCCAAAGTGTTGGTGAAAATCTGATCCTTCGAGGAAGCAATGGCCCTCGAAGGATCAGATGGTCAATGAAAGTCAATCCTCATGGCCGAAAGATGAATTGGTCAAAGAAGGATTTGACCAATTAGATCCTTCGAGCTGATCAGACTTTTCGAAAGATGGATCAGGACGAAAGATATCCTTCGAGGATTCCCACAAATATCTGGTATCTTTCGATCCAGATCCACAAATATCTGGTATCTTTCGATCCAGATCTGGATCCTTCGACCCAAAGCTCATCTTTCGAAGCACCTTTTCATCTTTCGAAAGGTCATTGATCCTTCGAGACGGTTCGAGTTTCGAGGTCAGAGTATAAAAGTGGGTCATCTTCTTCATTTCAAAATAACAGTCAAATTTCATCACTCAAAAATCCTCTGATCCTACCGAAACTCTGCCAAAATTGAAACTAAAGTTAGGTTATCAGGATTTCATCAAAAATCACGGTAGGGTAATCCTAATACACTTAACACCTCATCTGATCATGCGATCTTATGGTTCTTGTTCTCATTCTTATAAAAATGATGGATGAAATGTGTTATATGTAATGTGAATATGGTGTAAATATGTTAGTGGTAGGTTTTGATGGTCATAAGAATTTCATCTTGACTGATGTTTATGTTACAGAGGTTTGGGTTGAATCTTAATGGTCTTGTGTGTTCTTGGGGTTAATCAATACCTGTGTTTGTGTTTAGTATCCGGGTTAGGGGTAGTGTCCGGGGTTGGTTTTGAGATTGATGTTGTTAAATGATTTGATGTTGATGTTTTTAAATGGATTAAAACACACTTAAAACTGTCACCGGAAAACACTCCGATGAACAGTGTCACCGGAAAACACACCGATCTCGAAAGATGATGTCACTTAATCTCGAAAGATGGACTGCAAAATATCCTTCGAACTGAGACTTTAAGGATACTAAGTTTCTCGAAGGATTCATCCTTCGATTGATCAGATCTTTCGATTGACCAAGACATCTTTCAAAATTAATGATCTTTCGTAAGTTGATCCTTCGATAAGGCCTTTCATCTTTTGAGGAAAATAACATCTTTCGATCAAAGTGTTAATCCTTCGATGTCTAAATGGGATCCTTCGAGGAAACAACACTTAGAAATTTTTCAAGAAACTGAAATTTTTCTAAGTGTGAAATCCTTGTTTGACTGTTTGACAATTTTCTCATTACGTGTCCTTGTTTTTCATGAACAGAAATGGCACCGAAAGGGAAGAAGGAACGGGCAAAACCAACTAAGAAAGAGAAGTCTGAAGTTGAATCTATGTCCGAGCCAAGACACAACATGGCTGCGTATTTGCAACCGGAAGACAAAGTTAGTCCGGAATACAAGGGGATAATGGAGTATCTTCATCGAGCACGAATCAACTATGCAATTACTACACAACACACCGCTTACCAGTCCCAGATCAAGGAATTCTGGAATTCTGCTGTGGTTGAGACAGTGAATAATCAAGAAGTGATTAGAGGATTCGTTACTGAGAAACCCGTGGTGATCACCGAGAACACCATCAGAGCGCGTTTGCAATTGGGAGATCAACCAGAAGATTCGACTTCTATTGATTTACAGTGTCAGCGTGGTTTATTGATGAGGCTACGTTACAGCGACAATGTGCTAGCAAATCAGATAAACAAAGGGTTCATGCCGTTACGATACAAGTTTTTATTGCATGTTCTTATTCACTGTCTGAGCAACAAACGGTCTGGATACGACTTGTCGCCTATTGAATTGACGGGATTGTTTACGGCTTTAATTCTGAACAAGCCGTTCAACATATCACGTTACATCTTTGACAATCTGAAAGAGAATGCCCGCAGTCCACTTCCATCAGCAAATCAACGGACGTCAACCAAGTTTTGGTTATATCCAAGATTCTTGCAAATGATGATCGATGATCAGATTCCGGATCTTCCCAAAGTTGAAACAGATGTTCTACCAGTTAATCCGATGAACGAGCGTACATTGCTGATCTTCAAGTCTATGTCTAAGTATAAGGAATCTGATCCAGTCAGAAAGCTTATTGGTCACCTCGATGTTCCGACCTACAAGGCACCACAGAACAACAAGTGGCGTCGAGATACAAGTGATTCTGATGACGAAGAGCCAAGGCTAATCGCGTTGGCTAACACTCAACTCGAGGCTAAGCACGGAATTAAAGCATCGAGCAAGAAGTCTGCTGGCAGTTCCAGTGCTGCAACACATGCTGAAATTGATGTGAATGTTGTTGCGGAAGAAGTCCAAGGAGTGTTTGTCGATCCTGATGTTCGTGGTAGTGCAGGTGGAGATGGTGGTCCTGCAAGTCGGTCAGGCGATGATACGACCGACAAAGGTAAAGGTAAGGTGGACGAGCCGAGGAAGTTGGTGGATGAATGCAGTTCGTCTTCTGATGATGAAGGAGGTTCTGGTGATGATGATTCGTCTTCTGAGGATGATAATCCTCCTCCTCCAGGGATGCGAAAGGCTTATGATCAGCGTGGGAATTTTCGTGGTTTTGAACGTATAGAGAAACCGGTTAGAACCGCAGAATCTGACAAAGATGAGGATTATATTCCTGCTGCTCCTGGTTTGGTTAGAAAGAGGAAAGCAAGAAGACAGGGTACTCGTACTTCAAAGAAATCAAAGGACGGATCAGGGTCAATGGGTGAAACTGCTGGTGATGCCCCTATACCTGATTCGATCCAGCATTCAACGCCTCCAGAGCATCAGCTACCTCCTGTCAGTGATCAATTAACTACATCAGAGATGCTAGCACTGGTCTCTTCTCCTCAGACGTCTTCTGGGACACGCACGACGACTGTTGATCAACAGCCGCCTGCAACTCCCGTCTCAGGTACACACGTACGTCCTCCTCTTGTTATTACTGGTCCAACAGGTACTTCCGGTCCATCTGTTCAGTCTGGCTCCTCAGGACCTGAGCCTTCACGACCGACTCTAGCAGAAACATTGTCTAGTTTGTCTGAAGCTGAGAAAATTCACTTCCTGATCGAACAAATCAGTGAATTGGGTAACTTAGTCGTTCGGAATACTAGAAAGATTGAAGAGTATCGTGTACAGCGAACACAGGATGTGGTGGCACACAACAAGCTAGTCTCTATCGTTGATGCTCAGAATCTTAAGATAAAAGAACAAGCTCTAGAGATTGAAAGGCTGAAAGAAGCAAACAGGGCTCGTGATAGGGAAGTTGAGATAATGAAAGGGCATAGCACTGTGTTAGAGCATGAGGCAAAAGCGTTAAAGCAGAAGCATGAAGAGCTGTCGGATCGCTATAAAAATCGTGATGATCGATTAATAGAAGCCTTCAAGCCTGTCCACGCAAACTTCAAGAAAATTGATTACAAAGTAGGTACGCTTTGGTATGAAAGGTGCAAAGCATTAGGGATTGTTCCCTCAAAGCATGGCGATTACAAAGACGATGATGAAGCAAATCCTGATCAACTAGCTGCCTCAGGTTCCGGTGCAACTGCATCCGGTGCTGCAGGTGGGTCTGGTACGTCTCAAGATGCTCCTACTGCTCCTCCAACAGCTACTACTGGTCCGTCTGAGCAGACTGAATCGTTGGAAGCTTCGGCAGGGTTTGAACATGTTAGTCTTGAACCGGAAGCGTTTGCCGATCTCCCTGAATCCTCAATTGTTCAACAGTATCATCCAGTCACGGGTGAACTATTAGAAGAGGGAGAACATGTTACAGAGATGTCTGATGAACGTGTATTAGCTCTGAAGGAATTGGATGAAGTTGATTTGAAAATGATCGATGCTACTCCGTTAGTTCCGGACGAAACCGATTTCTCTACGATTGAAGAAATCTTCATCGGTTCGGATCCGGAACGTCCTGTTTATGTTGGTCAAGATAATGCGGAGTTTAATGCTCTTGATGATGAGTTTGTGGCGGCAAAGACAGCAGAATATGCTAATCTGGCTTCAGATTCTCCTACAACTCAAGAAAGCCGTGAGAAGACCGTGAACGAATGGCGAGCGGATTTCCTAGCTAGGAATCCTCCTCCGCTCCCTCCGTTGGATCAGGTCAACTACATGAATCTGGAAAAGAATCCGGCTCGGGGTCGTATTATCAGCTGGATGTTTATCAAGGAGCTTCACTGCATGGTTGTGAAGCGAGAATGCGGCCTTCAGTACTTCAGGACTCTTCTCAGCATTCTTTCACTTCCTTATTATGATGTTGCGGTTTTGGCTCAGCTGGAGGTTATTAATCGAGTCGAAGACAAGATGGTGGATCTGTTCGCCAAGAAGATCAGGTTGGAACGAAGAATGGGTTGGAAGGATCCGCTATACAAGCCGCAGTTTCCTCGATACGAGCAGATCAGGTTTACGCTTGATCCAGACACAAATACTGCTCGTTATCGTTTGGTTTATGATCCTCCAAAGTTGATGAAGAAGATACCGTTGTTGAAGATGAAGACAGATTTTCTGAGTAACTTTCGTTGCTGGGTTTATGATGCAGATACTGGAGAAGCGGTGATCGTATTCCAAGACAGTCAGGAGAACTTTCGAATGATAGATCCAATGTGGATTACTAACATGTCCAGGTCGGATATTATTGTTCTTAAGGATCACGAGATCAACTACTTGGTTAGGGATCGGGAACAAGCAATGAAGTTTCAGAAGAGGGCTTTGTATTGCTTCAACCTACTTGTGAATGCGGGAAGTGCATGGTCAACGCATCACTTAACGGTTGAAAGGACGTCAGAGACGTGA
Source organism: Helianthus annuus (assembly GCF_002127325.2). Lineage (NCBI taxonomy): Eukaryota > Viridiplantae > Streptophyta > Magnoliopsida > Asterales > Asteraceae > Helianthus > Helianthus annuus. The sequence goes on from NC_035439.2 coordinate 6,011,052, forward strand.
AGACACGAAGATCGAGACAAAGCTACAGCCAAGGGGGAGTTTGTTGGTGCACTTGTGTCTGTACTTTGTCTGTATTTTGTAATGATATAAAACGATGTCTTTTGTTAGTCTTGTTTACGTCTTTTGTTGGTTTGTATATGTGTTTTGATGTAAGTTTGACCAAGTCAACCATCCTCCTGGTTTGACTTGGCCAAACAGTTAACACATGGTTTGTAAGTTGTTTGTGTCGAAGGATGAGTCATCGAAGGATTGTTTATATTCTTCGATGAGCTCGAAGGATAACCTTCGATGGATGTAGATGGACCTCGAAGGATATACCATCCTTCGAGGTATATGTGGATCCTTCGGTAGGTGTCTGGTCGATAGATGATCCTTCGATCAGTCTTTCTGATCCTTCGACCAGACAATCTGTTATGAGTATATATAGTCTTGTAATGGGTTCACTTCACAGTTAGAGAGACAGACAGGCAAGACAGTTTGACAGAAAGTGTGTGTGTGAGTGAACTAAGTCTTGTAGAGAGCATTTTCAGTTTGTTCAAGGGCTGTAACCGTGTCCACTGAAATACAAGAGAAAACTTTGATATCTCGTGTGTCTACCTTTCTCTTTGTAGCTTGTGTTCTCATATAAACTACCGGTTTGCATTCTAGCTTGGATTCCGCACTTGCTAGTGTGTTAAACATAACAAGGATAAGGTTTAACCTCGACCTCCGGGGGACCTACATTACCAAAATACCCTTTTTACGCCAAAATTCATTTTAAGCATATGTAACATAACTTTTGATACCTAAACTGATTTGGCAACAATATTAGACATGTTAAGGCATATTTTACTTATCATAGGGCTAGTTAGGCGGTCCGAACGCGTTTTACGCGAATGACGCGTTAAAGTAGCGTAAGCTACCTAAACGAGTCGTAATGGGTCGTAAGCACTTAGGTTAGGTTTCATTTTAGAATGTAGGCTTGGTTAAACCATATTACACGAGTCTCTATACTCGTTTGGTTTACGAACCCTCATTCTATCCAATCTTCCGATTTAGGTCCGGTATATTAATATAGCTACCTACTAGGTGCCGTTTGATATTCCGTGATCTCTAGCATTGTGTGATTATTACACAAGGACTTCTAAGCAATCCCAGGTGAGTACATAGACCCCTCTTTTACTGTTTTCCAAACTGTTTTGGGGTGAAACACATGTGCCTACTTGTTACTTTCATGCTTTCCTGTTTTCACATCATATACTTGCTATGTTCATTAGTACATTTATAGTACATGATTTCATTACATTTATTGCTATGTATGCCCATTGTGTGCATACTTGGTACATCACTTTACAATACATTTCATGCTACGTACGCCCATGTGTGCATACTTAGTACATCACTTTACAATACATTTCATGCTACGTACGCCCATTGTGTGCATACTTAGTACATCACTTTACAATACATTTCATGCTACGTACGCCCATTGTGTGCATACTTAGTACATCACTTTACAATACATTTCATGCTATGTACGCCCATTGTGTGCATACTTAGTACATTGTTTTACATTGCATTTCTGTTGCATATGCTCATCCAGCATATGAACACTTTACACTACATTTTGAACCGTTGTAACTAATTGACTATGTGAACCGTCTTAACCCTTCGATTATTTGAACCGTTGTAACCAATTGACTATGTGAACCGTCTTAACCCTTTGATTATATGAACCGTTTGTAACCATTGAACCGTGTGAACCAGTTGTATCTGTTGACATGATTTACATTTGACAATAGACCATTTGACTATACATAAACATTTCCACAATTGTTAAACATTTTATCTTAATGGTTTGGTTTGAGTAAGTGATTTAAGTAACGAGGCGTATGCAATATGATACAAGCACGGTGGATACGCCGCTGGTACTTCCTATATATAAGTGTTTGTATGGTATTACATATCGTAGCGTCATTTGAATCATTTCAATTTGAGACATATAACACTTTATACAAATAACATACTTTTCACTAGACATTGATTTACAAACAACTTATCTTATACAAACTCATTTTACATGGTTATTCATTTAACCTTACATTTAATTATACATATCATCTGATCTTATCGTTTTTCAAATGAATCACAAGACAAAGCAAATTACAAGGTTCATGACTAAACATTTTCTCAAACATAAGTCATGAATTCTGTTTTCACAAAACCTATGTATCTCACAGGCATTTTTATGCTGACGTACCTATTTTCACATGTGTTTTCAGGAGATGATGCATAGGACTTATCAAGACATACTTAGGCGGACCTGTGCCTTAGTGACTTAAAACGAGACAAGAACTAGTTAATTTATGTACTCTTTGGTTCTTGTTTAAAACAATGTAAACTTTCATGTTTGATTAATAAAATGAAACTTCAATTGCCATGGATTTGAAACAATTAATTCTGTTACAACACTCCCCGACGTTTCCGCCACATTTTGTATGTTCATCGTGGTCGGGGTGTGACAGAAAAGATGGTATCAGAGCCAATGGTTATAGGGAATTAGGTTATTAGTAATGCTTTGACCTAGTCTATAACCTTCCTAGGACTCTAACGCGAGTTTACTTGCGTTTAGTCAAAAAACAATACCGTCACCTATCCTTAGGCGACGACCACAACAAGAACACAAATTTCAAAACCGCTTTGAAAACTAATCATCTGTTCTAGGATGATTGATTACTAGGTTTTGAACCCCTTTAATTTTTCAGAACTCTCGTCAAAGTTTTGGGTCCTAAATAGTGTGAACACGTGCAAACTGGAAGAGTGAATGCCTGTACCCTGGGTTTTCTGTCTAAGGCTAGAGTGTTCGTACAAATCCACATAATCGGACCAGTCACTCTTACCTGGGAACTCTTGGGGTGAGTGTCCACTTATAGGCGAGCATGTCTTCTCGATACACTATGAGGATCTATTTGCTTTGGTTCAGCCTTTGTGTTGTTTGTTTGCTCCGTGGTACAAACAAATGACCATTAACCATGATTATGGTCGGTAATTGTAACATCCTATTCTTACCCAATGCCATTTCATTTGTTTTCTTTCTTGTTTCTCTTTTAGAATGCCTCCTCGACGCGAAAACCAGATAGCGACTGCCGAACTGGCAGAAATCTCTGCGCAGCAAATGGCTGCTCAATTCCCAAACCTCTTTGCTCAATGGAACCAAGCCAACAACAACAATAATGCCCCCTGCTGCTTCAAGACGTTCAACTCGGCTAAGCCATCAAAGTTTTCTGGGTCTCAAGGAGCGACTGCACTTCTGCAATGGTTCGAGAGTTTAGAGAGCACCTTCAGACATGTTCAATGTCCAAACGAGCGAAAGGTAGAATTCGCATCTAGCGTCTTTGAGAAACGAGCTTTGACATGGTGGAATGGTGTGATGAGAGATAGGGGTGCCGATGTGGCACTGGCTCAAACATGGCAAGAGCTTCGAGCTCTGATGATGAAGGAATTCTGTCCTCGTCATGAGATCAGGGCCTTGGAAACGGAGTTCGACGATCTTAAGCAAGTTAGCGGTGAGCATCGAGCCTACATGGATCGTTATGAGGAATTAAGTCTGTTATGCCCAGACATGGTCACGCCTTTGGATAAGGCAATCGAAAAGTACATTGATGGCCTCCCTGACTCAATACAAGACATTGTGACTGGTAGCAACCCTACTACAGTTAGACCGGCCATTGAGATATCTGCAACCTTGACTGAATCAAAGATCAGGAAAGGTAAACTTTTCCGAAAAGGTGACAAGAAACCGGTCGGGGAATCGAACCCAATCGAGGAATCAAAGACCACGGATGAACAGACTGAATCCCCTAAGAAGTCAAAGAAGCGAAAGGCTTCTCAGAACTTCGCCTTGGTCGCTCACAATGGTCAAGCCGTCCCCAACCAACCAGCTCAACCCCCTGCTAGAAAACCATACAATGGAACTGCACCCTTGTGCAACCAATGTAGCCTCCATCATCACGCCAATGTACAGTGCCGCAAATGCCAAACTTGTGAACTTATAGGCCATACAGCAAGAGTCTGCCCAGCTGCAGCTGCGCCAAACCAAGCTGGCAACAATCCTGCTCAAGGTCGTTTTCTACCAGGCTCTTGTTTCAACTGTGGCGAGATGGGTCATTTCCGAAGAAATTGCCCAAAGCTTGCTAATGCAAATCCAGCAAAGGGATGAGCATCTGACTGACTAGAAGACAACATCGTTTAGAATTAATCACGTCTTATGTATTATTTTCTTTTGTTGTCAAGGTCCAAGAAACAGTTGTTATCGTTGTTTATAAATAAATCTTTTATTTACATTGCAATGTATTTCTGTGGTTGCATGTATAAACGACATATCCCTTACAATACCGACAATCAAAGAACCGTATTCCTTGAAGAACAAACTACCCCCAAAATTCTCCCATTCGATGATCTCTTGCGTCTTCCACGAAATTCCTAAGTACCCGTTTCTTCTAAGGAAAACGAAGGACAAGGCGCAAGTTACAACACGTGACGAATACCCAAAGTACCACTATAAATCCTTAATAGGGTACCTAAGGATTTCCGGTAAGTCCTTAATTGTTGTATACCTTAATTCGAATGTGGTGATTCCTTGTAATCAAAAATCGAATTTTGGGAGATCTGCCTATCTTCTCAGATAGATCCCAGTGGACATTGAAGCCCATCGACTGGTTTCCATATCCGTATTCAATCGATAACAAGTTAATAACAAATTTATAATCAAGTTAAACAATTATGTGACTTTGTGCTTATGTGTTCCCTTATGTGTTGTTGTGTGATCCAAATTATGTTATCCAAATCCTGGTAAAATCTTACATATCCTTGTACAAGAGATCATAGTAGGATACCCAAAAGTATTACTTAAAATCCTTAATGGACTTCTACGCTGTAGTTAAAGTCCCTTGGATTATAAAGTACTACTTCATAATTAGACCCCTTGAGTGGTCTAGTTAAACAGATTAATCCAACAATCTGGTTAAGGATATCATATGATGATATAGCTGAAAGGACTCCTTGGTGGCCTAACTAAGTAGATCCTCTGTCGATCTAATTAAAAGGACCCTATGGAAGTCTAGTCACCCTCATCACAAGTTTGATATCTTTCCCCAAAACATTACAAAACAAACTGTGCGGACTGTGCAAGGGATTATGTAATTATGGATGCATACATAATTATGGAATTTAGTGCACAGAAATCACAGCAAGTTCTGTCATGTGTCTAGAGTTAAACCCTATTCATTTCCAACTCTGATGAAGCAACCGTTGAAAATGACTCCGTTAGTTCATTTTCGTTTCTGAAGATTTATCCGTTGAGGAAATGAATATCCGTTGTGTAATCCTTCATTTCCAACTCTGAGGAAGCAATCGTTGAAAATGACTCTGTTAGTTCATTTTCGTTCCTGAAGATTTATCCGTTGAGGAAATGAATATCCGTTGTGTAATCCTTCATTTCCAACTCTGATGAAGCAACCGTTGAAAATGACTCCGATAGTTTATTTTCGTTTCTGAAGATTTATCCGTTGAGGAAATGAATATCCGTTGTGTAATCCTTCATTTCCAACTCTTAGGAAACAACCGTTGAAAATGACTCCGTTAGTTCATTTTCGTTTTGAAGATTTATCTGTTAAGGAAATGAATATCCGTTGTGTAATCCTTCATTTCCATTTCTGATGAAGCACCCATTGAAAATGACTCCGTCTGTTCATTTTCGTTTCTGAAGATTTGTCCGTTGAGGAAATGAACATTCGTTTGCTTATTCCGTCATTTCCATTTCTGAAGAATACTCGTTGAGGAAAATGACTCCGTCTGTTCATTTTTATTTCTGAAGAATGACCGTTAAGGAAATGACAGGATATTGCCTTGCATATCGCCGGTGGTTATTTGGCAAAGTCACAAATAGACTCCTACGAATAAATTTCGGGACGAAATTTCCTAAAGTAGGGGAGACTGTGACACCTGTGTCACCGCGACCATCAAACAAATACCAAGCCGATGAAATATTGTATTTCATACTTGGGATCTTGTATAAATATGTGTATCTTTTGCACATATCAATTCTTGTTCAATTTCAAACTTTATATCGCTTTCTAGAGAATTATACGAACACTGGTGCGTAAACGTACTCAGTTTAAATGCGACAAATACTCCGGGGTGTCAACATATACTTAACATACCTTAAATAACCTTTATATAACTTAGAAATCAGTTTTGAAGGCTTTGGTATGGCAAAAACAAGTTAATTCGCTTACAGGGACTAAACTTAACAAATTGTGAAAGTATGCCGATTCGTACTAAAACAGACATTCCGGAACATGTCCATAAGTTAAACATACCATAAATATCCTTTACATAGCTTAGAAATAGGCTTTGAGAGGTTCGGTGTGCTAAAATAAACTTTTGGGTTATTCAGGGACTAAAAGTGTCAAAAAGTGCACAAGTTTGCACTTTCGCGCATAACTTATGTTCTGAATACATCTGGACATCCAAAAATTTATGTAAGCATCTTAATATTATGCCTTAGTGTTTGGCATAAGAAAAATCCATTCGTCGCGCAATTTGGATCGTTTTTCGCGCTTATGCGCATTCCGTCGTAATTAACCAAACATCGCGATCGTACGACCAAACGAACCAACATCCGACATATTTTTGAGCATGTTTCATGTCCTCAATGTTTAGACATCATTTTAGGGCCTTAAAGTTGGCTTTACGGGCCTTAGAAGTGTTGGAAATGGCTTAAATATGCAACAGGGACTAAAATTGTCATTTCTGAAAGTTGGTTCTGATCAGACAAGGCCAGGCGGCCCGCCTGAGTTTTGTGTGTATGCTTACGCGGGCCGCGTCAGAAATACAGACCAGATTCAATGTTTTCTGATCCACTTGCAATGGCCTTTCGATCACCCAAAGGGCAACGACACGTGTCAAAACCCTCTGGTAGGGGCAAAATGAGCCACCACAACTTTGCGACAAGTGTACGGATTGGATCGTGGCACAATATTCAAGAAACGATCCTAATGGTCTTACTTTTACTATAAATACCCCCCCCCCCCGCTTTTGGTTAAAAACCCACAAAATCTGATCTAAAGTTCTAAGTTGAGGCCTTTGCTTCATACCTGAGCTCCTGGATCGAGATTAGCTTTCGGGGATCCTTCGTAAGTGTTCTTTCGTTCTTTTATTCGCTTTTCAAGTCCGAAAGTCAACGTTTTGTTTGACTTTCTGCGTTGACCAGCCTATGGTCAACACGAAGTTCGTTGGAACTTCATAACGTGAGCGTGATCACGATGGTTATAGTCCGTAGAGACTATACCTACTGATTACCACGTTATCTAGGCTCAGTGACGAGTCGTAGTTTCGGCCAAAATGCGCACTCTTGCGTATTTTATAACCAAACTACTCATAGGTATGAAAACCGTTTGTTTTGATACCAAACCTGTTTTCTAAACTTAGGTAAGCATGTTTTAACAAGCTTAGCTCGTCACTTTTAGTGTAGTGCTTATATAGGGTCGTATGGTAAGCGATCTAAACAATCGCTTATACTTTCGAACCCGACCCATTTGGTCGATCATTAGGATCCGATCAAACGCTTTAGGTGACCATAGCATATAGGGAATAACCTTTCGAGGTTATACCTTATGGTCGCTTCGTTTAAGTAGTTATGTGATAGGTAATTTATATGCCTTAGGTAAATTACCAAAATACCCTTTTTACGCCAAATTCATTTTAAGCATATGTAACATAACTTTTGATACCTAAACTGATTTGGAAACAATATTAGACATGTTAAGGCATATTTTACTTATCATAGGGCTAGTTAGGCGGTCCGAACGCGTTTTACGCGAATGACGCGTTAAAGTAGCGTAAGCTATCTAAACGGGTCGTAATGGGTCGTAAGCACTTAGGTTAGGTTTCATTTTAGAATGTAGGCTTGGTTAAACCATATTACACGAGTCTCTATACTCGTTTGGTTTACGAACCCTCATTCTATCCAATCTTCCGATTTAGGTCCGGTATATTAATATAGCTACCTACTAGGTGCCGTTTGATATTCCGTGATCTCTAGCATTGTGTGATTATTACACAAGGACTTCTAAGCAATCCCAGGTGAGTACATAGACCCCTCTTTTACTGTTTTCCAAACTGTTTTGGGGTGAAACACATGTGCCTACTTGTTACTTTCATGCTTTCCTGTTTTCACATCATATACTTGCTATGTTCATTAGTACATTTATAGTACATGATTTCATTACATTTATTGCTATGTATGCCCATTGTGTGCATACTTGGTACATCATGTTACAATACATTTCATGCTACGTACGCCCACTGTGTGCATACTTAGTACATCACTTTACAATACATTTCATGCTACGTACGCCCATTGTGTGCATACTTAGTACATCACTTTACAATACATTTCATGCTACGTACGCCCATTGTGTGCATACTTAGTACATCACTTTACAATACATTTCATGCTACGTACGCCCATTGTGTGCATACTTAGTACATTGTTTTACATTGCATTTCTGTTGCATATGCTCATCCAGCATATGAACACTCTACACTACATTTTGAACCGTTGTAACCAATTGACTATGTGAACCGTCTTAACCCTTCGATTATTTGAACCGTCGTAACCAATTGACTATGTGAACCGTCTTAACCCTTTGATTATATGAACCGTTTGTAACCATTGAACCGTGTGAACCAGTTGTATCTGTTGACATGATTTACATTTGACAATAGACATTTGACTATACATAAACATTTCCACAATTGTTAAACATTTTATCTTAATGGTTTGGTTTGAGTAAGTGATTTAAGTAACGAGGCGTATGCAATATGATACAAGCACGGTGGATACGCCGCTGGTACTTCCTATATATAAGTGTTTGTATGGTATTACATATCGTAGCGTCATTTGAATCATTTCAATTTGAGACATATAACACTTTATACAAATAACATACTTTTCACTAGACATTGATTTACAAACAACTTATCTTATACAAACTCATTTTACATGGTTATTCATTTAACCTTACATTTAATTATACATATCATCTGATCTTATCGTTTTTCAAATGAATCACAAGACAAAGCAAATTACAAGGTTCATGACTAAACATTTTCTCAAACATAAGTCATGAATTCTGTTTTCACAAAACCTATGTATCTCACAGGCATTTTTATGCTGACGTACCTATTTTCACATGTGTTTTCAGGAGATGATTCATAGGACTTATCAAGACATACTTAGGCGGACCTGTGCCTTAGTGACTTAAAACGAGACAAGAACTAGTTAATTTATGTACTCTTTGGTTCTTGTTTAAAACAATGTAAACTTTCATGTTTGATTAATAAAATGAAACTTCAATTGCCATGGATTTGAAACAATTAATTCTGTTACAACACTCCCCGGCGTTTCCGCCACGTTCTGTATGTTCATCGTGGTCGGGGTGTGACAGAAACAAACATTTTTTTAGAAAATACATGAAACACATTTCAAGGTTTATGTTTGTGATTCAGTCTGAGAGACTCGGTGTTTCAGTTCGAAAGACTGGGTGTTTCAGTTTGGGAGACTGGGTGTTTCAGTCCGAGAGACTAGGTGTTTCAGTCTGGGAGACTGGGTGTTTCAGTCTGAGAGACTGGTTGGTTTAGTCTGACAGACTTGTGGTTTAGTCTGGGAGACCAGGTGTTTCAGTCTGGGAGACTGGGTGGCTTAGTCTGAGAGACTAGGTGGTGTGGTCTGGGAGACCGGGTAGTTCAGTCTGGGGGACTGGGTGGTTTAATCTGGGAGACTAGGAAGGATACTTGATTACATTATTTCATTATCTTTGATTGGATAATGATAGTAGTTAAATATGTGCATATATTGTGAATGTTTTGTTATAGACACTATGTCTTCACCTGATAGCGAATTGCCTGATGACCATGATCTAATGGCAGTAGTCTCTGACGATGAGATTATGTCAGAGCCGGAGATCTTCACCTCAGATTCAGAGAGTGGCCCGAAGATGATGTCCGACGACGACTTGCAGCCGTTCGCGTTGCCCGACTTAGGAGATGATTTACCGACTACTGATGGCATTCCAGACGAGGATCCTTTTGTTGTTCCCACTCCTGTCCATGATCAACTTATCATCGGTCCTCCCGATGGTGAGCATGTCATGGCACAAATCCTCATTCCCGCTCCTTTAGTGGCTATTCCTCTCGAGGATTTGCCTTATGACGATTTGATTGATATTGACGTTGACTGGCTTGTTGATGGTCCTTTTGATGATGCCCACAATGATGAAAAGCTAGACGAGAACATTGCTGCTATTCCACTTTTTGAGATCCCCGTTATTGAGATTTCCTCTGACACTAGTTTACACCCTGTCTCAGATTCCTTTGAGTCTGTGACTTCTTCCGCCTTACAGGCAGTTGGTTTGCGACATTATGCTACTGATTCTGATGAGGAGACGGCCATGTCAGCTGCACCGATTCCTCCGCATGACGTTAAGCCTGGACTTGAGCTTGATTTTATCCCTGACTTGAGCTTCGTCATGTGCACAAGCTCGAGGAGGAGCTTGCACATATTCTCAGTTTGATTTTCCTCCCTCCTCCTCCTCTGCCATCAGTACAGTAGGTTTTTGGTTTTATGCAGATGCATTACCTAAGATGAGAGCACCACTATTGAGCTGAGCTTGGGAAGCCTTTTAGAGATCACTTTCGATTATAAGACCTCTATAGATTGGTAGACTTGTTGGACTAGGGTAGTGTGACCTATGTTTCCCTTTGGTATAATTCACTTTGTAAGACATGTAACGATACCTGGTGTGTCACACCCCAACCATGTAGGACAACAAACCGTGGCGGAAACGTCGGGGAGTGTTGCAACAGAAGCTATTGTTTCACAACCATGGATACAAAATAGTTTCGCTTTATTGGTAAAATTAAACATTTCATTGTCTTAACATAGAATAAACAAGTTTTACATCGTCTATCACTATTATTATGTCACTAAGGCATCATCCAGATCCTATGTGACGTATGCATCCTAGAAATCAATCAAGCATCAACACCTGAAACATATGTAAAAATAAAGTCAGCAAAGAAATGCTGGCGAGTACATAGGTTTTACAAGAGTGTCGGAATCATGGCTCGTTTATATGTTGCAGTACTTTATTAGACTACAAGAGTCAAAATACAAACCTTGTTTTGAAAAGTGTATTGCAACATAATTAAACAACTCAAATCAAGATGGTTATAGTTTATATAATATCGTAGCCATGCTTCTTAACCCCAAAAACATTTGTTTTAGAAAACCGACTTGTAAAATGTCTTGTAAAAACTCGTTAAAAACTCGTATAGTTTATATCTCTTAGAAAAACATCGTTGTATGACATTGTTTCAAAATCGTTTACCCAAGTGAAATAAATGACGTCACGATATGTAATATGATGAAAACACTTATATATAGGAAGTACCAGCGGCGTATCCACCATGCTTTCATCACATTACACCCGTTCCGTTATCTAAACACTTACCAAAAACCAATCGTTTACCCAAATCGTTTAACTTGTTAAAATCGTTTTGAAATCGTTAACTCGTTTAAAATCGTTTAAATCGTCCTTGTTTTAATTTGTGAAAAACTATTTATGGTAGTCTCGCTAACAACATTCAAACTTTCGTGACTCGATCACCTTGCTTCTCGCTTCTCGAATTAACAAACCACCAAAGGGTAAGTTAACAAACATCAGATTCAGTCATTACCCACAACCCCCACACATAACCATGGGTGTAGTAAAGTAACGGGATTTGTCAGATCCTATGGTACCATAACCTAATACTGGTCGGCTTGATCAATGCTAATGAATGTCATTTGTTATGTAACTACAACCAATAAGTTTTGTTCACACTATTGAAATCGTTATTAGTTTAGTAAAAATCGTTTTAATCGTTTTTGAAATCATCGTTTAAACTTTGAAAACATTTCGTACATATGAATCACCCCCAAACAATTGAAAACAGTAAAATAGGGGAACTATGTACTCACGTGAAGTGCAAAGTATACTCAATCAATAGAATCTTCAAGAAACTCAAGCAAGTCAAAGAAATTAAGTAGCACCTAGTAGTCGAACCACTAGTCAAAAAATAGACGCCTAAATCGGACGATTGGACAGAATGAGGTCTTGTAAACCAAATGAGTGTTGGAACTCATGTGATATGGTTTAATAAAGCCTGCATTCTAAATTGAAACCTAACCTAAGTGCTTTCGACCCATTACAGCCCATTAAGGTAGCTTACGCTACTTTAACACGTCGTGCGCGCAAAAGCACGTTTGAGACATCTAACTAGTCCTATGACAAGTATTATATGCCAAGACATGTTTAATTATGTTACATAATTAGTTACGTGACAAAAGTTTAGGTTACATACGCTTAATTACCAATTATGTATGAAAAGGGTATTTTGGTAATTTACCAAAGGCATATAAACTACTTATCATGCGACTAATCAAACCTACGTGACTATAAGGTATAACCTCGGAAGGTTATTCCCTACGCTACTAAGGTCACTAAACATGTTTGGTCGGATCCTAATGATCGACCAAACGGGTCGTGTTCGAAAGTCTAAGCGGGTGTTTAATCCGCTTGACTTACGACTCTACACAAGCACTAATCTAAAAAGTGACGAGCTAAACATGCTAGCACATGTTTAGTTAAGTTAGAAAACAGGTTTTGATATCAAAACAAACGGTTTTGATACCCTAGAGTAGTTTGGTTACAAAATACGTGTGAGAACGCATTTTGGCCGAAACTACGACTCGTCACTGAGCCTAGATAATGTGGTAATCAGTAGGTATAGTCACTAGGGACTATAACCATCGTGATTACGCTCACGTTATGAAGTTCAAATGAACTTCGCGTTGACCATAAACTGGTCAAAACATAGGAACTTACGCGGCCCGCCTGGCTGACTATGCAGAAATTGCAGTTTAGTCCCTGAACTTGTGAAACATGCATTTCGGCCCATTTTTGACACGTTTAAGCCCCGTTAACCCCATTTCAAGGCTCTAAAATGAAGTTAAAGTATACGGAACTCAAAACATGCTCAAAAATATTTCGGATGTCGGTTTGTTTGGTCGTACAGTTGCGTTGTTCGCTTAATTACGACGGAAGCCGTAATGAACGCAAGGACGATTCAAATTAAGCGACGAATGGAATTTTACCATGCCAAACACTAAAATAAAATATTTTAGTGCTTACATAAATTTTTGGATGTCCGGATGTATTCAGAACGTAAGATATGCGCGAAAATGCAAACTTATGCACTTTTTGACGCTTTTAGTCCCTATTGATCAATAAAGTTTGTTTTAGCATACCGAACCCCTCAAAGCCTATTTCTAAGATATGTAAAGGATATTTAGGGTATGTTTAACTTATGATCAAGTTCCGGAATGTTCTTACTATAAAAATCTTTATAGTTTCGCAGTTTGACACAAATAGTCCCTGCGATCGAACAAACTTGATTTCAACACACCAAACCATCCAAAACTTATTTCTAAGCTATGTGGAGGTTATTTAAGGTATGTTAAGCCTATTTCACTATTCCGGAGTGTTTGTTGCATTAAACTGGTTATATTTACGTATCAGTGCGCGTATGACCTTCCAGAAAGCGATTTAGAGCTTGAAATCATAATCTAATTAAATTGCAAAATCACCAAACACAAATACACACATAATAACACAAAAACACATATAATAACACCAAAGCACATTGTTTTATATTGAACCACGACTACAGAACACAGTTGTCACAGTCTCCCCTACTTCAGGAAATTTCGTCCAGAAATTTTAACTAGAGGAAGCTTGTGAAAACAAATGCGGATATTTCGCCTTCATCTGGTCATCACTTTCCCAAGTAAACTCTGGGCCACGTTTGGATTCCCATCGAACTTTTCCCAATCGAATCCGCTTGTTCTACAACTGTTTGAAAGTACGGTCCACGATCTCCACGGATTTCTCAACAAAGCGCATCGTTTCATTGATTCGGATCTCGTCGAGAGGAATGTGAAGATCAGCGTCAGCTAAACACTTTCGCAAATTGGACACGTGAAAAATCGGGTGAAAATCCCAAGCTCTGAGGTAGCCTAATCATATCCTCCAAAGTTTGAATCGTTGGCTCAGATTGACTATCGGTTTGGGGATGATAAGCAGTGCTTAGATTCAGTTGGGTTCCCAAAGCAGATTGCATGGTCTTCCAGAAATGAGATGATAATCGAGAATCATGATCAGAAGTGATATCCAAAGGAACACCATGTCGTGATACAATCTCATCAACATAATCTTTACAAGTTTATCAGCAGATAGATCCTCGCGAATTGGAATAAAATGAGCTGATTTCGTTAATCGATCGATAACAACCCATATAGCATCATGACCTTTAGATGTACACGGTAACTTAGTGATGAGATCCATCGCAATGTTCTCCCACTTCCAAACCGGTATCTCTGGTTACACAGGCAACCCGAAAGGTCGTTGATGTTCAGCCTTGACTTTGAGATAAGTCAGGCATTGTGAAACACAAAATCGATGAGCATAAAAACACGAGTTTGAAGATCAGATAGCGTTTGGAACGCTTCTTCTTGTTTGGGTCCCCACTCAAAAGGCTTATTCTTCTGAGTTAAAGCAGTGAGTGGAACCGCGATCTTTGAGAAGTTTGAAATGAATCGACGATAATATCCCGCAACCAAGAGAAGATCGAATCTTTGTAGGTGTTGTTGGTATATTCTAGTCTTTAATAGCAACAATCTTGGATGGATCCACATGAATACCCTGATCATTGACTATATGACCCAAGAATTGAACTTCTTTAAGCCAGAATTCACACTTGGAGAATTTAGCAAAAAGTTGTTTCTTCTTCAGGAGTTCCAATGTTAAGCGAAGGTGTTGCTCGTGCTCGGCTCGAGACTTCGAATAGACAAGAATATCGTCGATGAACACAATAATGAACTTGTCTAAATAAGGTTTATAAACCCTATTCATTAAGTCCATGAAGATGGCTGGAACATTTGTCAAACCAAAGGTCATGACAGAGAACTCATAATGCCCATAGCATGTGCGGAAAGAAGTTTTGGGAATATCTTTTTCGAGAACACGAAGTTGATGATACCCAGAACGCAGGTCGATCTTTGAAAAGCATGAAGCACCTTGCAGCTGATCAAAGAGATCATCTTCGAGGTAGGGGATATCGATTCTTGATGGTGAGCTTATCAAGCTATCAATAATCGATACACATTCGAACAGACCCATCTTTCTTTTTCACGAAGAGGACAGGAGCTCCCCAAGGTGAAAAGCTCGGATGGATGAATCCCTTATCCAATAACTCTTGAAGCTGCTTCAATAACTCTTGCATCTCCGACGGTGCAAGACGATAAGGCACTTTTGCAATTGGGTTGGCATTGGGTACAAGGTCAAAATGAAACTAGACTTGACGAACTGGAGGAAAACCAGGCAGTTCATCAGGAAACACCTCTGGATAATCCCGAACAATCGGAATATCCTGAATACTCTTGCGCTTGTCTTTCTCCTTGGTGATAGGTGCTAGGAAAGCAACATATCCTTTTCTCAATAACTTTGGGCTTTTGTTTTTTAAAAGAAACGGGCGTTTAATGTTCTTGGGGAGATCACAAGTGATCATAAAAAAATGACAAAACCACACGAGTGGTTTATTTTTGTATTGACATCATAAGGTTTCATCAAACATTCATACAATTGCATTGGTTCACAAAAAAATAAAAACCATAAATTTTTATTTATATAACAACCGCATTGTCTTTAAATGTTAAAAGATAACAACCAGAAGAATTACAAAATACTAATCGTTCACTGCTGCAACGTTGATTGCCTCATTGATGTTATACACTCGTCCAAGTGCTGGATTCACATTGACGTTGACGTTTGCATTCGGGTTTGCATTAGCATTCGCGTTTGCATTCACCAGTCTTGGACAGTTATTGCGAAAGTGACCAAACTCTCCACAGTTGAAACATGAAACCAGTGAGAATCTCGCAGCATTCCCTTGAACCGGATCTTGAACCTGAGCAGCCTGATTTTGTCCTAAACGACAAATATTGGCCAAATGCCCAAGCTTACCACACATCATACATTGCTTACAAGCTTGCTGTGCAATATGATGACCGTTGCAGCGAGCACAATGAGGTGCGGTACCAGCATACGCCTTTTTCGCAGGTGGCTGAGCCGGTGGGTTCTGCGGGTTCTGAGCAGTCTGTGTTGTAATAGCAAAATTTTGAGCATCCTTCCGCTTCCTCGACTTCTTTGTCGTCTCACCTTCCTTATCCTTACCCTTACCCTTTTTCTTGTCTTTTCCAGAATCAGTCGCCTTTTTTTTTCACCCTTGCGGGTGAGTTTACCCTTCCTGACTTGAGACTCAATCAGGGTAGCAGACAAATCGATTGCTTGACGAAGGGTAGTAGGATTAACACCGGTCACAATATCCAGCATAGAATCGGGTAGACCATCGATATATCTCTCGATTGCCTTCTCCAGAGGGGTAACCATGGTGGGACACAATAGACTGAGTTCCTCAAAACGATCCTTGTACGCACGGTATTCAGCCCCATCTTGCTTTAGATCGTCAAACTCTCGCTCCAAAGCCCGAATTTCGTGACGGGGACAGAACTCTTTCATCATGAGAGCCCGAATCTCATCCCATGTTTGTGCCAACGCCACTTCGGCACCCCTATCGCGCATAACACCATTCCACCAGGTAAGCGCTCGCTTCTCAAACACGCTTGATGCAAATTCAACCTTCCGCGTATTCAGACACTGCACGTGTCTGAATGTGCTCTCGATACTCTCAAACCACTACAAGAGCGCAGTTGCTCCTTGCGACCCAGAAAACTTTAGAGGCTTAGCAGAATTGAAGCTCTTGAAGTTACACGACGCATTATTGTTGTTATTATTGTTGTTGAATATCTCGTGGACTTGGGTCACAACGCCTGGAAACACAGCAACCACTTGCTGAGAAACCAAGGCTGCGATTTCTTCAATAGTGAAAGATTGTGCTTCACGTCGAGGAGGCATTGTCTAATAAGGAAACAAGAGAAACGAGTGAGGTTGAAAAGCAGAAGAGGTATTGAAAATACCGTCAAAACACCAGAAAGGCGATCATTTGTTCGTTACCTCGAACAAACAAACGACACGGAGTGACTAATCAAAGTAAATGGGTCAATATAATGTATCGCCAAAGACATGCTCGCCTATAAGTGAACACTCACCCCAAGAGTTCCCAGGTAAGAGTGACTGGTCCGATTATGTGGATTTATACGAACACTCTAGCCTTAGACAGAAAACTCAGAGTACAGGCGTTCACCCTGCCAGTTTGCACGTGTTCACACTATTTAGACCCAAACTTTGACAAGAATTTGAAAACTTAAAGGGTTCAAACCATATAATAGAGGGTTCAAAACCTAGTAATCAATCATCCTAGAACAGATGATTAGTTTTCAAAGCGGATTCGAACTTAGCATTCTCATTGTGGTTATCACCTAAGGGTAGGTGACAGCATTGTTTTAAAATCTAAACGCAAGAAACTTGCGTTAGGGTCCTAAAAGTTATAGTCTAGGTCAAAGCATTACTTATAACCTAATTCCCTATAACCATTGGCTCTGATACCAACTTTCTTCTGTCACACCCCGACCACGTAGGACAACAAACCGTGGCGGAAACGTCGGGGAATGTTGCAACAGAAGCTATTGTTTCACAACCATGGATACAAAATTGTTTCGCTTTATTGGTAAAATTACACATTTCATTGTCTTAACATAGAATAAACAAGTTTTACATCGTCTATCACTATTATTATGTCACTAAGGCGTCGTCCAGATCCTATGTGACGCATGCATCCTAGAAATCAATCAAGCATCAACACCTGAAACATATGTAAAAATAAAGTCAACAAAGAAATGCTGGCGAGTACATAGGTTTTACAAGAGTGTCAGAATCATGGCTCGTTTATATGTTGCAGTACTTTATTAGACTACAAGAGTCAAAATACAAACCTTGTTTTGAAAAGTGTATTGCAACATAATTAACCAACTCAAATCAAGATGGTTATAGTTGATAAAATATCGTAGCCATGCTTCTTAACCCCAAAAACATTTGTTTTAGAAAACCGACTTGTAAAATGTCTTGTAAAAACTCGTTAAAAACTCGTATTGTTTATATCTCTTAGAAAAACATCGTTGTATGACATTGTTTCAAAATCGTTTACCCAAGTGAAATAAATAACGTCACGATATGTAATATGATGAAAACACTTATATATAGGAAGTACCAGCGGCGTATCCACCATGCTTTCATCACATTACACCCGTTCCGTTATCTAAACACTAACCAAAAACCAATCGTTTACCCAAATCGTTTAACTCGTTAAAATAGTTTTGAAATCGTTAACTCGTTTAAAATCGTTTAAATCGTCCTCGTTTTAATTTTTGAAAAACTATTTATGGTCGTCTCGCTAACAACATTCAAACCTTCGTGACTCGATCACCTCGCTTCTCGCTTCTCGAATTAACAAACCACCAAAGGGTAAGTTAACAAACATCAGATTCAGTCATTACCCACAACCCCCACACATAACCATAGGTGTAGTAAAGTAACGGGA